>NW_028125745.1:0-322070 GCF_965194825.1 Balaenoptera physalus
TCTATTTTCCCATCAGGAAGAAGAATTAACCACAGGCTCAGCCTGCCGCCCGGGACCAGAATAGGGCCTGAAGCAATCCTGCGCTTTTGCGGCCAGCTCCCAGGAAAGCGAGTTGAAAAATGGAGCTCAGGAGCACTGCAATTCACAAACCTGCAGACTTATAAATGATGACTCTCGTCCACAAATATATTGAGGGAAGGCAACGAAGAGGATTGGAAAGCAAGGCAGAATTGCAGGAAACAGATTTCAGGAGGGAGATTCGAATCGCCTTTAAAGCACAGGAAAAGCGGCAAAACCTCGACAATGATGCCCTTGGCCAAAAAGGGCGTATGCGTTTTTTCCTGAATATATTCAGGAAACAACGCATACGCCCTTTTTGGCCAACCAAGCAACCTGGAAAGGCAAATCAGCGCTACAAAGAAGTCTGGCTTCCCATCGGTCAAAAGGGCCATGCTGAATAAAGTGTCAAAACCAGAAATGCAAAACAGGCCATGGAGAAACGGGAGCCTGGCTACGCTGATGGGCGGGATGTAAATTGCCAACAGCCACTCTGGAGAAGTGCACGGTGTGTCCTGAAACATCGAAAAAAATCAGCTTAGGGAGCATAGGGCACTTCCACTCATGGGCGTATAAATTGGGAAAACTAAAAATCAGCAAGACACAGGCACCCCAAAGTTTAGGGCTGCTCTGTTGACAAGAACCTCCACTTCGTTACACCTTAAATATCCCAGGAAAGAGAAAAATGGATAAAGAAGTTGTGGTCCTTATGTACAATGGAATATCACTCAGCCATGAAATCAACGTCATAAGGCTAGTAGCAGCAAGATGAGTGGATTTAGGTAGGACGATTCTAAGTGAAATAAGTCACATAGAAAAAGATACTTATCATAAGATATCACTTATAGAGGGAATATAAAAACCGCTACCCTTTAACTGAATTACAAATCAGAGCAGGGTAACACGTTTAGAAAACACACTATGGCTGCTTAACGGGAAAGGTGAGGTGGGGTGATGCATAAAACAAGGGTTTCAAATTAGCTCAGATACCGTTCCATAAACCCAATAGGTAATAGACAAGACCTACTCCTTGCTCAGTGAATTGGACTCAACACCCCCTATTCACCGCCCAAGAATATATCTGACTAGTAAGAATCTTAAAACCTATGCATTGATATCTCTCTGTAAGTGAGTCAAGTGGGTGTAAAGCGGCAAAAACACAGCAGTGAAAAGCAGGTAAACCCCATTATAAAAATCAATTACTTTTAAAAACCCGTGAAACAAAGACAGTTAAAGAGAGAGAAATTCTTACAAAATTCGTTCAGGGGCTGTGATGCCACCTGGATTGACCATATCTAGACCCACAGCTGATTGAGACATAAGGGTGGAAACTCTTGGGGCTGAGAGATTTGGTGAGGTTGGGTGAGCAAACGCAGACCCTTTAAAGTAATACTGCATGGTACCCATCCCATGGGTCCCAAATCTCCAGGTTCAAGGGCATCTTCCTACATCGAAAGCATGCATGAGAAACCCAGAAGATGGTACACCGTGTGATCCGGAAAGGTTTTCAAAACGCACCTCATTTCTCATCTCCTTGTGCTCGGGTTTGCCATTCCAGCCGCTTTACTAGCAATCTCCCTCCTTGGAGAATCAGCACCTTTAACCTCCTGTTCCGTACAGGTTGCAATTTGTCCTGAGGATGAACGGGAAGAGGGGGAACCAATGAGAGACTAGCTCTAGGTGTTGGGACAGGCACAGGTCACTCTATTTTCCCATCAGGAAGAAGAATTAACCACAGGCTCAGCCTGCCGCCCGGGACCAGAATAGGGCCTGAAGCAATCCTGCGCTTTTGCGGCCAGCTCCCAAGAAAGCGAGTTGACAAATGGAGCTCAGGGGCACTGCAATTCACAAACCTGCAGACTTATAAATGATGACTCTCGTCCACAAATATATTGAGGGAAGGCAACGAAGAGGATTGGAAAGCAAGGCAGAATTGCAGGAAACAGATTTCAGGAGGGAGATTCGAATCGCCTTTAAAGCACAGGAAAAGCGGCAAAACCTCGACAATGATGCCCTTGGCCAAAAAGGGCGTATGCGTTTTTTCCTGAATATATTCAGGAAAAAACGCATACGCCCTTTTTGGCCAACCAAGCAACCTGGAAAGGCAAATCAGCGCTACAAAGAAGTCTCGCTTCCCATCGGTCAAAAGGGCCATGCTGAATAAAGTGTCAAAACCAGAAATGCAAAACAGGCCATGGAGAAACGGGAGCCTGGCTACGCTGATGGGCGGGATGTAAATTGCCAACAGCCACTCTGGAGAAGTGCACGGTGTGTCCTGAAACATCGAAAAAAATCAGCTTAGGGAGCATAGGGCACTTCCACTCATGGGCGTATAAATTGGGAAAACTAAAAATCAGCAAGACACAGGCACCCCAAAGTTTAGGGCTGCTCTGTTGACAAGAACCTCCACTTCGTTACACCTTAAATATCCCAGGAAAGAGAAAAATGGATAAAGAAGTTGTGGTCCTTATGTACAATGGAATATCACTCAGCCATGAAATCAACGTCATAAGGCTAGTAGCAGCAAGATGAGTGGATTTAGGTAGGACGATTCTAAGTGAAATAAGTCACACAGAAAAAGATACTTATCATAAGATATCACTTATAGAGGGAATATAAAAACCGCTACCCTTGAACTGAATTACAAATCAGAGCAGGGTAACACGTTTAGAAAACACACTATGGCTGCTTAACGGGAAAGGTGAGGTGGGGTGATGCATAAAACAAGGGTTTCAAATTAGCTCAGATACCGTTCCATAAACCCAATAGGTAATAGACAAGACCTACTCCTTGCTCAGTGAATTGGACTCAACACCCCCTATTCACCGCCCAAGAATATATCTGACTAGTAAGAATCTTAAAACCTATGCATTGATATCTCTCTGTAAGTGAGTCCAGTGGGTGTAAAGCGGCAAAAACACAGCAGTGAAAAGCAGGTAAACCACATTATAAAAATCAATTACTTTTAAAAACCCGTGAAACAAAGACAGTGAAATTCTTACAAAATTCGTTCAGGGGCTGTGATGCCACCTGGATTGACCATATCTAGACCCACAGTTGATTGAGACATAAGGGTGGACACTCTTGGGTCTGAGAGGTTTGGTGAGGTTGGGTGAGAAAACGCAGACCCTTTAAAGTAATACTGCGTGGTACCCATCCCATGGGTCCCAAATCTCCAGGTTCAAGGGCATCTTCCTACATCGAAAGCATGCATGAGAAACCCAGAAGATGGTACACCGTGTGATCCGGAAAGGTTTTCAAAACGCACCTCATTTCTCATCTCCTTGTGCTCGGGTTTGCCATTCCAGCCGCTTTACTAGCAATCTCCCTCCTTGGAGAATCAGCACCTTTAACCTCCTGTTCCGTACAGGTTGCAATTTGTCCTGAGGATGAACGGGAAGAGGGGGAACCAATGAGAGACTAGCTCTAGGTGTTGGGACAGGCACAGGTCACTCTATTTTCCCATCAGGAAGAAGAATTAACCACAGGCTCAGCCTGCCGCCCGGGACCAGAATAGGGCCTGAAGCAATCCTGCGCTTTTGCGGCCAGCTCCCAGGAAAGCGAGTTGAAAAATGGAGCTCAGGGGCACTGCAATTCACAAACCTGCAGACTTATAAATGATGACTCTCGTCCACAAATATATTGAGGGAAGGCAACGAAGAGGATTGGAAAGCAAGGCAGAATTGCAGGAAACAGATTTCAGGAGGGAGATTCGAATCGCCTTTAAAGCACAGGAAAAGCGGCAAAACCTCGACAATGATACCCTTGGCCAAAAAGGGCGTATGCGTTTTTTCCTGAATATATTCAGGAAAAAACGCATACGCCCTTTTTGGCCAACCAAGCAACCTGGAAAGGCAAATCAGCACTACAAAGAAGTCTCGCTTCCCATCGGTCAAAAGGGCCATGCTGAATAAAGTGTCAAAACCAGAAATGCAAAACAGGCCATGGAGAAACGGGAGCCTGGCTACGCTGATGGGCGGGATGTAAATTGCCAACAGCCACTCTGGAGAAGTGCACGGTGTGTCCTGAAACATCGAAAAAAATCAGCTTAGGGAGCATAGGGCACTTCCACTCATGGGCGTATAAATTGGGAAAACTAAAAATCAGCAAGACACAGGCACCCCAAAGTTTAGGGCTGCTCTGTTGACAAGAACCTCCACTTCGTTACACCTTAAATATCCCAGGAAAGAGAAAAATGGATAAAGAAGTTGTGGTCCTTATGTACAATGGAATATCACTCAGCCATGAAATCAACGTCATAAGGCTAGTAGCAGCAAGATGAGTGGATTTAGGTAGGACGATTCTAAGTGAAATAAGTCACATAGAAAAAGATACTTATCATAAGATATCACTTATAGAGGGAATATAAAAACCGCTACCCTTTAACTGAATTACAAATCAGAGCAGGGTAACACGTTTAGAAAACACACTATGGCTGCTTAACGGGAAAGGTGAGGTGGGGTGATGCATAAAACAAGGGTTTCAAATTAGCTCAGATACCGTTCCATAAACCCAATAGGTAATAGACAAGACCTACTCCTTGCTCAGTGAATTGGACTCAACAACCCCTATTCACCGCCCAAGAATATATCTGACTAGTAAGAATCTTAAAACCTATGCATTGATATCTCTCTGTAAGTGAGTCAAGTGGGTGTAAAGCGGCAAAAACACAGCAGTGAAAAGCAGGTAAACCCCATTATAAAAATCAATTAATTTTAAAAACCCGTGAAACAAAGACAGTGAAAGAGAGAGAAATTCTTACAAAATTCGTTCAGGGGCTGTGATGCCACCTGGATTGACCATATCTAGACCCACAGCTGATTGAGACATAAGGGTGGAAACTCTTGGGGCTGAGAGATTTGGTGAGGTTGGGTGAGCAAACGCAGACCCTTTAAAGTAATACTGCATGGTACCCATCCCATGGGTCCCAAATCTCCAGGTTCAAGGGCATCTTCCTACATCGAAAGCATGCATGAGAAATCCAGAAGATGGTACACCGTGTGATCCGGAAAGGTTTTCAAAACGCACCTCATTTCTCATCTCCTTGTGCTCGGGTTTGCCAATCCAGCCGCTTTACTAGCAATCTCCCTCCTTGGAGAATCAGCACCTTTAACCTCCTGTTCCGTACAGGTTGCAATTTGTCCTGAGGATGAACGGGAAGAGGGGGGACCAATGAGAGACTAGCTCTAGGTGTTGGGACAGGCACAGGTCACTCTATTTTCCCATCAGGAAGAAGAATTAACCACAGGCTCAGCCTGCCGCCCGGGACCAGAATAGGGCCTGAAGCAATCCTGCGCTTTTGCGGCCAGCTCCCAAGAAAGCGAGTTGAAAAATGGAGCTCAGGGGCACTGCAATTCACAAACCTGCAGACTTATAAATGATGACTCTCGTCCACAAATATATTGAGGGAAGGCAACGAAGAGGATTGGAAAGCAAGGCAGAATTGCAGGAAACAGATTTCAGGATGGAGATTCGAATCGCCTTTAAAGCACAGGAAAAGCGGCAAAACCTCGACAATGATGCCCTTGGCCAAAAAGGGCGTATGCGTTTTTTCCTGAATATATTCAGGAAAAAACGCATACGCCCTTTTTGGCCAACCAAGCAACCTGGAAAGGCAAATCAGCGCTACAAAGAAGTCTCGCTTCCCATCGTTCAAAAGGGCCATGCTGAATAAAGTGTCAAAACCAGAAATGCAAAACAGGCCATGGAGAAACGGGAGCCTGGCTACGCTGATGGGCGGGATGTAAATTGCCAACAGCCACTCTGGAGAAGTGCACGGTGTGTCCTGAAACATCGAAAAAAATCAGCTTAGGGAGCATAGGGCACTTCCACTCATGGGCGTATAAATTGGGAAAACTAAAAATCAGCAAGACACAGGCACCCCAAAGTTTAGGGCTGCTCTGTTGACAAGAACCTCCACTTCGTTACACCTTAAATATCCCAGGAAAGAGAAAAATGGATAAAGAAGTTGTGGTCCTTATGTACAATGGAATATCACTCAGCCATGAAATCAACGTCATAAGGCTAGTAGCAGCAAGATGAGTGGATTTAGGTAGGACGATTCTAAGTGAAATAAGTCACACAGAAAAAGATACTTATCATAAGATATCACTTATAGAGGGAATATAAAAACCGCTACCCTTGAACTGAATTACAAATCAGAGCTGGGTAACACGTTTAGAAAACACACTATGGCTGCTTAACGGGAAAGGTGAGGTGGGGTGATGCATAAAACAAGGGTTTCAAATTAGCTCAGATACCGTTCCATAAACCCAATAGGTAATAGACAAGACCTACTCCTTGCTCAGTGAATTGGACTCAACACCCCCTATTCACCGCCCAAGAATATATCTGACTAGTAAGAATCTTAAAACCTATGCATTGATATCTCTCTGTAAGTGAGTCAAGTGGGTGTAAAGCGGCAAAAACACAGCAGTGAAAAGCAGGTAAACCCCATTATAAAAATCAATTACTTTTAAAAACCCGTGAAACAAAGACAGTTAAAGAGAGAGAAATTCTTACAAAATTCGTTCAGGGGCTGTGATGCCACCTGGATTGACCATATCTAGACCCACAGCTGATTGAGACATAAGGGTGGAAACTCTTGGGGCTGAGAGATTTGGTGAGGTTGGGTGAGCAAACGCAGACCCTTTAAAGTAATACTGCATGGTACCCATCCCATGGGTCCCAAATCTCCAGGTTCAAGGGCATCTTCCTACATCGAAAGCATGCATGAGAAACCCAGAAGATGGTACACCGTGTGATCCGGAAAGGTTTTCAAAACGCACCTCATTTCTCATCTCCTTGTGCTCGGGTTTGCCATTCCAGCCGCTTTACTAGCAATCTCCCTCCTTGGAGAATCAGCACCTTTAACCTCCTGTTCCGTACAGGTTGCAATTTGTCCTGAGGATGAACGGGAAGAGGGGGAACCAATGAGAGACTAGCTCTAGGTGTTGGGACAGGCACAGGTCACTCTATTTTCCCATCAGGAAGAAGAATTAACCACAGGCTCAGCCTGCCGCCCGGGACCAGAATAGGGCCTGAAGCAATCCTGCGCTTTTGCGGCCAGCTCCCAAGAAAGCGAGTTGACAAATGGAGCTCAGGGGCACTGCAATTCACAAACCTGCAGACTTATAAATGATGACTCTCGTCCACAAATATATTGAGGGAAGGCAACGAAGAGGATTGGAAAGCAAGGCAGAATTGCAGGAAACAGATTTCAGGAGGGAGATTCGAATCGCCTTTAAAGCACAGGAAAAGCGGCAAAACCTCGACAATGATGCCCTTGGCCAAAAAGGGCGTATGCGTTTTTTCCTGAATATATTCAGGAAAAAACGCATACGCCCTTTTTGGCCAACCAAGCAACCTGGAAAGGCAAATCAGCGCTACAAAGAAGTCTCGCTTCCCATCGGTCAAAAGGGCCATGCTGAATAAAGTGTCAAAACCAGAAATGCAAAACAGGCCATGGAGAAACGGGAGCCTGGCTACGCTGATGGGCGGGATGTAAATTGCCAACAGCCACTCTGGAGAAGTGCACGGTGTGTCCTGAAACATCGAAAAAAATCAGCTTAGGGAGCATAGGGCACTTCCACTCATGGGCGTATAAATTGGGAAAACTAAAAATCAGCAAGACACAGGCACCCCAAAGTTTAGGGCTGCTCTGTTGACAAGAACCTCCACTTCGTTACACCTTAAATATCCCAGGAAAGAGAAAAATGGATAAAGAAGTTGTGGTCCTTATGTACAATGGAATATCACTCAGCCATGAAATCAACGTCATAAGGCTAGTAGCAGCAAGATGAGTGGATTTAGGTAGGACGATTCTAAGTGAAATAAGTCACACAGAAAAAGATACTTATCATAAGATATCACTTATAGAGGGAATATAAAAACCGCTACCCTTGAACTGAATTACAAATCAGAGCAGGGTAACACGTTTAGAAAACACACTATGGCTGCTTAACGGGAAAGGTGAGGTGGGGTGATGCATAAAACAAGGGTTTCAAATTAGCTCAGATACCGTTCCATAAACCCAATAGGTAATAGACAAGACCTACTCCTTGCTCAGTGAATTGGACTCAACACCCCCTATTCACCGCCCAAGAATATATCTGACTAGTAAGAATCTTAAAACCTATGCATTGATATCTCTCTGTAAGTGAGTCCAGTGGGTGTAAAGCGGCAAAAACACAGCAGTGAAAAGCAGGTAAACCACATTATAAAAATCAATTACTTTTAAAAACCCGTGAAACAAAGACAGTGAAATTCTTACAAAATTCGTTCAGGGGCTGTGATGCCACCTGGATTGACCATATCTAGACCCACAGTTGATTGAGACATAAGGGTGGACACTCTTGGGTCTGAGAGGTTTGGTGAGGTTGGGTGAGAAAACGCAGACCCTTTAAAGTAATACTGCGTGGTACCCATCCCATGGGTCCCAAATCTCCAGGTTCAAGGGCATCTTCCTACATCGAAAGCATGCATGAGAAACCCAGAAGATGGTACACCGTGTGATCCGGAAAGGTTTTCAAAACGCACCTCATTTCTCATCTCCTTGTGCTCGGGTTTGCCATTCCAGCCGCTTTACTAGCAATCTCCCTCCTTGGAGAATCAGCACCTTTAACCTCCTGTTCCGTACAGGTTGCAATTTGTCCTGAGGATGAACGGGAAGAGGGGGAACCAATGAGAGACTAGCTCTAGGTGTTGGGACAGGCACAGGTCACTCTATTTTCCCATCAGGAAGAAGAATTAACCACAGGCTCAGCCTGCCGCCCGGGACCAGAATAGGGCCTGAAGCAATCCTGCGCTTTTGCGGCCAGCTCCCAGGAAAGCGAGTTGAAAAATGGAGCTCAGGGGCACTGCAATTCACAAACCTGCAGACTTATAAATGATGACTCTCGTCCACAAATATATTGAGGGAAGGCAACGAAGAGGATTGGAAAGCAAGGCAGAATTGCAGGAAACAGATTTCAGGAGGGAGATTCGAATCGCCTTTAAAGCACAGGAAAAGCGGCAAAACCTCGACAATGATACCCTTGGCCAAAAAGGGCGTATGCGTTTTTTCCTGAATATATTCAGGAAAAAACGCATACGCCCTTTTTGGCCAACCAAGCAACCTGGAAAGGCAAATCAGCACTACAAAGAAGTCTCGCTTCCCATCGGTCAAAAGGGCCATGCTGAATAAAGTGTCAAAACCAGAAATGCAAAACAGGCCATGGAGAAACGGGAGCCTGGCTACGCTGATGGGCGGGATGTAAATTGCCAACAGCCACTCTGGAGAAGTGCACGGTGTGTCCTGAAACATCGAAAAAAATCAGCTTAGGGAGCATAGGGCACTTCCACTCATGGGCGTATAAATTGGGAAAACTAAAAATCAGCAAGACACAGGCACCCCAAAGTTTAGGGCTGCTCTGTTGACAAGAACCTCCACTTCGTTACACCTTAAATATCCCAGGAAAGAGAAAAATGGATAAAGAAGTTGTGGTCCTTATGTACAATGGAATATCACTCAGCCATGAAATCAACGTCATAAGGCTAGTAGCAGCAAGATGAGTGGATTTAGGTAGGACGATTCTAAGTGAAATAAGTCACATAGAAAAAGATACTTATCATAAGATATCACTTATAGAGGGAATATAAAAACCGCTACCCTTTAACTGAATTACAAATCAGAGCAGGGTAACACGTTTAGAAAACACACTATGGCTGCTTAACGGGAAAGGTGAGGTGGGGTGATGCATAAAACAAGGGTTTCAAATTAGCTCAGATACCGTTCCATAAACCCAATAGGTAATAGACAAGACCTACTCCTTGCTCAGTGAATTGGACTCAACAACCCCTATTCACCGCCCAAGAATATATCTGACTAGTAAGAATCTTAAAACCTATGCATTGATATCTCTCTGTAAGTGAGTCAAGTGGGTGTAAAGCGGCAAAAACACAGCAGTGAAAAGCAGGTAAACCCCATTATAAAAATCAATTAATTTTAAAAACCCGTGAAACAAAGACAGTGAAAGAGAGAGAAATTCTTACAAAATTCGTTCAGGGGCTGTGATGCCACCTGGATTGACCATATCTAGACCCACAGCTGATTGAGACATAAGGGTGGAAACTCTTGGGGCTGAGAGATTTGGTGAGGTTGGGTGAGCAAACGCAGACCCTTTAAAGTAATACTGCATGGTACCCATCCCATGGGTCCCAAATCTCCAGGTTCAAGGGCATCTTCCTACATCGAAAGCATGCATGAGAAATCCAGAAGATGGTACACCGTGTGATCCGGAAAGGTTTTCAAAACGCACCTCATTTCTCATCTCCTTGTGCTCGGGTTTGCCATTCCAGCCGCTTTACTAGCAATCTCCCTCCTTGGAGAATCAGCACCTTTAACCTCCTGTTCCGTACAGGTTGCAATTTGTCCTGAGGATGAACGGGAAGAGGGGGGACCAATGAGAGACTAGCTCTAGGTGTTGGGACAGGCACAGGTCACTCTATTTTCCCATCAGGAAGAAGAATTAACCACAGGCTCAGCCTGCCGCCCGGGACCAGAATAGGGCCTGAAGCAATCCTGCGCTTTTGCGGCCAGCTCCCAAGAAAGCGAGTTGAAAAATGGAGCTCAGGGGCACTGCAATTCACAAACCTGCAGACTTATAAATGATGACTCTCGTCCACAAATATATTGAGGGAAGGCAACGAAGAGGATTGGAAAGCAAGGCAGAATTGCAGGAAACAGATTTCAGGATGGAGATTCGAATCGCCTTTAAAGCACAGGAAAAGCGGCAAAACCTCGACAATGATGCCCTTGGCCAAAAAGGGCGTATGCGTTTTTTCCTGAATATATTCAGGAAAAAACGCATACGCCCTTTTTGGCCAACCAAGCAACCTGGAAAGGCAAATCAGCGCTACAAAGAAGTCTCGCTTCCCATCGGTCAAAAGGGCCATGCTGAATAAAGTGTCAAAACCAGAAATGCAAAACAGGCCATGGAGAAACGGGAGCCTGGCTACGCTGATGGGCGGGATGTAAATTGCCAACAGCCACTCTGGAGAAGTGCACGGTGTGTCCTGAAACATCGAAAAAAATCAGCTTAGGGAGCATAGGGCACTTCCACTCATGGGCGTATAAATTGGGAAAACTAAAAATCAGCAAGACACAGGCACCCCAAAGTTTAGGGCTGCTCTGTTGACAAGAACCTCCACTTCGTTACACCTTAAATATCCCAGGAAAGAGAAAAATGGATAAAGAAGTTGTGGTCCTTATGTACAATGGAATATCACTCAGCCATGAAATCAACGTCATAAGGCTAGTAGCAGCAAGATGAGTGGATTTAGGTAGGACGATTCTAAGTGAAATAAGTCACACAGAAAAAGATACTTATCATAAGATATCACTTATAGAGGGAATATAAAAACCGCTACCCTTGAACTGAATTACAAATCAGAGCTGGGTAACACGTTTAGAAAACACACTATGGCTGCTTAACGGGAAAGGTGAGGTGGGGTGATGCATAAAACAAGGGTTTCAAATTAGCTCAGATACCGTTCCATAAACCCAATAGGTAATAGACAAGACCTACTCCTTGCTCAGTGAATTGGACTCAACACCCCCTATTCACCGCCCAAGAATATATCTGACTAGTAAGAATCTTAAAACCTATGCATTGATATCTCTCTGTAAGTGAGTCAAGTGGGTGTAAAGCGGCAAAAACACAGCAGTGAAAAGCAGGTAAACCCCATTATAAAAATCAATTACTTTTCAAAACCCGTGAAACAAAGACAGTTAAAGAGAGAGAAATTCTTACAAAATTCGTTCAGGGGCTGTGATGCCACCTGGATTGACCATATCTAGACCCACAGCTGATTGAGACATAAGGGTGGAAACTTTTGGGGCTGAGAGGTTTGGTGAGGTTGGGTAAGCAAACGCAGACCCTTTAAAGTAATACTGCGTGGTACCCATCCCATGGGTCCCAAATCTCCAGGTTCAAGGGCATCTTCCTACATCGAAAGCATGCATGAGAAACCCAGAAGATGGTACACCGTGTGATCCGGAAAGGTTTTCAAAACGCACCTCATTTCTCATCTCCTTGTGCTCGGGTTTGCCATTCCAGCCGCTTTACTAGCAATCTCCCTCCTTGGAGAATCAGCACCTTTAACCTCCTGTTCCGTACAGGTTGCAATTTGTCCTGAGGATGAACGGGAAGAGGGGGAACCAATGAGAGACTAGCTCTAGGTGTTGGGACAGGCACAGGTCACTCTATTTTCCCATCAGGAAGAAGAATTAACCACAGGCTCAGCCTGCCGCCCGGGACCAGAATAGGGCCTGAAGCAATCCTGCGCTTTTGCGGCCAGCTCCCAGGAAAGCGAGTTCAAAAATGGAGCTCAGGGGCACTGCAATTCACAAACCTGCAGACTTATAAATGATGACTCTCGTCCACAAATATATTGAGGGAAGGCAACGAAGAGGATTGGAAAGCAAGGCAGAATTGCAGGAAACAGATTTCAGGAGGGAGATTCGAATCGCCTTTAAAGCACAGGAAAAGCGGCAAAACCTCGACAATGATGCCCTTGGCCAAAAAGGGCGTATGCGTTTTTTCCTGAATATATTCAGGAAAAAACGCATACGCCCTTTTTGGCCAACCAAGCAACCTGGAAAGGCAAATCAGCACTACAAAGAAGTCTCGCTTCCCATCGGTCAAAAGGGCCATGCTGAATAAAGTGTCAAAACCAGAAATGCAAAACAGGCCATGGAGAAACGGGAGCCTGGCTACGCTGATGGGCGGGATGTAAATTGCCAACAGCCACTCTGGAGAAGTGCACGGTGTGTCCTGAAACATCGAAAAAAATCAGCCTAGGGAGCATAGGGCACTTCCACTCATGGGCGTATAAATTGGGAAAACTAAAAATCAGCAAGACACAGGCACCCCAAAGTTTAGGGCTGCTCTGTTGACAAGAACCTCCACTTCGTTACACCTTAAATATCCCAGGAAAGAGAAAAATGGATAAAGAAGTTGTGGTCCTTATGTACAATGGAATATCACTCAGCCATGAAATCAACGTCATAAGGCTAGTAGCAGCAAGATGAGTGGATTTAGGTAGGACGATTCTAAGTGAAATAAGTCACATAGAAAAAGATACTTATCATAAGATATCACTTATAGAGGGAATATAAAAACCGCTACCCTTGAACTGAATTACAAATCAGAGCAGGGTAACACGTTTAGAAAACACACTATGGCTGCTTAACGGGAAAGGTGAGGTGGGGTGATGCATAAAACAAGGGTTTCAAATTAGCTCAGATACCGTTCCATAAACCCAATAGGTAATAGACAAGACCTACTCCTTGCTCAGTGAATTGGACTCAACACCCCCTATTCACCGCCCAAGAATATATCTGACTAGTAAGAATCTTAAAACCTATGCATTGATATCTCTCTGTAAGTGAGTCAAGTGGGTGTAAAGCGGCAAAAACACAGCAGTGAAAAGCAGGTAAACCCCATTATAAAAATCAATTACTTTTAAAAACCCGTGAAACAAAGACAGTTAAAGAGAGAGAAATTCTTACAAAATTCGTTCAGGGGCTGTGATGCCACCTGGATTGACCATATCTAGACCCACAGCTGATTGAGACATAAGGGTGGAAACTCTTGGGGCTGAGAGATTTGGTGAGGTTGGGTGAGCAAACGCAGACCCTTTAAAGTAATACTGCATGGTACCCATCCCATGGGTCCCAAATCTCCAGGTTCAAGGGCATCTTCCTACATCGAAAGCATGCATGAGAAACCCAGAAGATGGTACACCGTGTGATCCGGAAAGGTTTTCAAAACGCACCTCATTTCTCATCTCCTTGTGCTCGGGTTTGCCATTCCAGCCGCTTTACTAGCAATCTCCCTCCTTGGAGAATCAGCACCTTTAACCTCCTGTTCCGTACAGGTTGCAATTTGTCCTGAGGATGAACGGGAAGAGGGGGGACCAATGAGAGACTAGCTCTAGGTGTTGGGACAGGCACAGGTCACTCTATTTTCCCATCAGGAAGAAGAATTAACCACATGCTCAGCCTGCCGCCCGGGACCAGAATAGGGCCTGAAGCAATCCTGCGCTTTTGCGGCCAGCTCCCAAGAAAGCGAGTTGAAAAATGGAGCTCAGGGGCACTGCAATTCACAAACCTGCAGACTTATAAATGATGACTCTCGTCCACAAATATATTGAGGGAAGGCAACGAAGAGGATTGGAAAGCAAGGCAGAATTGCAGGAAACAGATTTCAGGATGGAGATTCGAATCGCCTTTAAAGCACAGGAAAAGCGGCAAAACCTCGACAATGATGCCCTTGGCCAAAAAGGGCGTATGCGTTTTTTCCTGAATATATTCAGGAAAAAACGCATACGCCCTTTTTGGCCAACCAAGCAACCTGGAAAGGCAAATCAGCGCTACAAAGAAGTCTCGCTTCCCATCGGTCAAAAGGGCCATGCTGAATAAAGTGTCAAAACCAGAAATGCAAAACAGGCCATGGAGAAACGGGAGCCTGGCTACGCTGATGGGCGGGATGTAAATTGCCAACAGCCACTCTGGAGAAGTGCACGGTGTGTCCTGAAACATCGAAAAAAATCAGCTTAGGGAGCATAGGGCACTTCCACTCATGGGCGTATAAATTGGGAAAACTAAAAATCAGCAAGACACAGGCACCCCAAAGTTTAGGGCTGCTCTGTTGACAAGAACCTCCACTTCGTTACACCTTAAATATCCCAGGAAAGAGAAAAATGGATAAAGAAGTTGTGGTCCTTATGTACAATGGAATATCACTCAGCCATGAAATCAACGTCATAAGGCTAGTAGCAGCAAGATGAGTGGATTTAGGTAGGACGATTCTAAGTGAAATAAGTCACATAGAAAAAGATACTTATCATAAGATATCACTTATAGAGGGAATATAAAAACCGCTACCCTTTAACTGAATTACAAATCAGAGCAGGGTAACACGTTTAGAAAACACACTATGGCTGCTTAACGGGAAAGGTGAGGTGGGGTGATGCATAAAACAAGGGTTTCAAATTAGCTCAGATACCGTTCCATAAACCCAATAGGTAATAGACAAGACCTACTCCTTGCTCAGTGAATTGGACTCAACACCCCCTATTCACCGCCCAAGAATATATCTGACTAGTAAGAATCTTAAAACCTATGCATTGATATCTCTCTGTAAGTGAGTCAAGTGGGTGTAAAGCGGCAAAAACACAGCAGTGAAAAGCAGGTAAACCCCATTATAAAAATCAATTACTTTTAAAAACCCGTGAAACAAAGACAGTTAAAGAGAGAGAAATTCTTACAAAATTCGTTCAGGGGCTGTGATGCCACCTGGATTGACCATATCTAGACCCACAGCTGATTGAGACATAAGGGTGGAAACTCTTGGGGCTGAGAGATTTGGTGAGGTTGGGTGAGCAAACGCAGACCCTTTAAAGTAATACTGCATGGTACCCATCCCATGGGTCCCAAATCTCCAGGTTCAAGGGCATCTTCCTACATCGAAAGCATGCATGAGAAACCCAGAAGATGGTACACCGTGTGATCCGGAAAGGTTTTCAAAACGCACCTCATTTCTCATCTCCTTGTGCTCGGGTTTGCCATTCCAGCCGCTTTACTAGCAATCTCCCTCCTTGGAGAATCAGCACCTTTAACCTCCTGTTCCGTACAGGTTGCAATTTGTCCTGAGGATGAACGGGAAGAGGGGGGACCAATGAGAGACTAGCTCTAGGTGTTGGGACAGGCACAGGTCACTCTATTTTCCCATCAGGAAGAAGAATTAACCACAGGCTCAGCCTGCCGCCCGGGACCAGAATAGGGCCTGAAGCAATCCTGCGCTTTTGCGGCCAGCTCCCAAGAAAGCGAGTTGAAAAATGGAGCTCAGGGGCACTGCAATTCACAAACCTGCAGACTTATAAATGATGACTCTCGTCCACAAATATATTGAGGGAAGGCAACGAAGAGGATTGGAAAGCAAGGCAGAATTGCAGGAAACAGATTTCAGGATGGAGATTCGAATCGCCTTTAAAGCACAGGAAAAGCGGCAAAACCTCGACAATGATGCCCTTGGCCAAAAAGGGCGTATGCGTTTTTTCCTGAATATATTCAGGAAAAAACGCATACGCCCTTTTTGGCCAACCAAGCAACCTGGAAAGGCAAATCAGCGCTACAAAGAAGTCTCGCTTCCCATCGGTCAAAAGGGCCATGCTGAATAAAGGGTCAAAACCAGAAATGCAAAACAGGCCATGGAGAAACGGGAGCCTGGCTACGCTGATGGGCGGGATGTAAATTGCCAACAGCCACTCTGGAGAAGTGCACGGTGTGTCCTGAAACATCGAAAAAAATCAGCTTAGGGAGCATAGGGCACTTCCACTCATGGGCGTATAAATTGGGAAAACTAAAAATCAGCAATACACAGGCACCCCAAAGTTTAGGGCTGCTCTGTTGACAAGAACCTCCACTTCGTTACACCTTAAATATCCCAGGAAAGAGAAAAATGGATAAAGAAGTTGTGGTCCTTATGTACAATGGAATATCACTCAGCCATGAAATCAACGTCATAAGGCTAGTAGCAGCAAGATGAGTGGATTTAGGTAGGACGATTCTAAGTGAAATAAGTCACACAGAAAAAGATACTTATCATAAGATATCACTTATAGAGGGAATATAAAAACCGCTACCCTTGAACTGAATTACAAATCAGAGCTGGGTAACACGTTTAGAAAACACACTATGGCTGCTTAACGGGAAAGGTGAGGTGGGGTGATGCATAAAACAAGGGTTTCAAATTAGCTCAGATACCGTTCCATAAACCCAATAGGTAATAGACAAGACCTACTCCTTGCTCAGTGAATTGGACTCAACACCCCCTATTCACCGCCCAAGAATATATCTGACTAGTAAGAATCTTAAAACCTATGCATTGATATCTCTCTGTAAGTGAGTCAAGTGGGTGTAAAGCGGCAAAAACACAGCAGTGAAAAGCAGGTAAACCCCATTATAAAAATCAATTACTTTTAAAAACCCGTGAAACAAAGACAGTTAAAGAGAGAGAAATTCTTACAAAATTCGTTCAGGGGCTGTGATGCCACCTGGATTGACCATATCTAGACCCACAGTTGATTGAGACATAAGGGTGGACACTCTTGGGGCTGAGAGGTTTGGTGAGGTTGGGTGAGCAAACGCAGACCGTTTAAAGTAATACTGTGTGGTACCCATCCCATGGGTCCCAAATCTCCAGGTTCAAGGGCATCTTCCTACATCGAAAGCATGCATGAGAAACCCAGAAGATGGTACACCGTGTGATCCGGAAAGGTTTTCAAAACCCACCTCATTTCTCATCTCCTTGTGCTCGGGTTTGCCATTCCAGCCGCTTTACTAGCAATCTCCCTCCTTGGAGAATCAGCACCTTTAACCTCCTGTTCCGTACAGGTTGCAATTTGTCCTGAGGATGAACGGGAAGAGGGGGAACCAATGAGAGACTAGCTCTAGGTGTTGGGACAGCCACAGGTCACTCTATTTTCCCATCAGGAAGAAGAATTAACCACAGGCTCAGCCTGCCGCCCGGGACCAGAATAGGGCCTGAAGCAATCCTGCGCTTTTGCGGCCAGCTCCCAAGAAAGCGAGTTGAAAAATGGAGCTCAGGGGCACTGCAATTCACAAACCTGCAGACTTATAAATGATGACTCTCGTCCACAAATATATTGACGGAAGGCAACGAAGAGGATTGGAAAGCAAGGCAGAATTGCAGGAAACAGATTTCAGGAGGGAGATTCGAATCGCCTTTAAAGCACAGGAAAAGCGGCAAAACCTCGACAATGATGCCCTTGGCCAAAAAGGGCGTATGCGTTTTTTCCTGAATATATTCAGGAAAAAACGCATACGCCCTTTTTGGCCAACCAAGCAACCTGGAAAGGCAAATCAGCGCTACAAAGAAGTCTCGCTTCCCATCGGTCAAAAGGGCCATGCTGAATAAAGTGTCAAAACCAGAAATGCAAAACAGGCCATGGAGAAACGGGAGCCTGGCTACGCTGATGGGCGGGATGTAAATTGCCAACAGCCACTCTGGAGAAGTGCACGGTGTGTCCTGAAACATCAAAAAAAATCAGCTTAGGGAGCATAGGGCACTTCCACTCATGGGCGTATAAATTGGGAAAACTAAAAATCAGCAAGACACAGGCACCCCAAAGTTTAGGGCTGCTCTGTTGACAAGAACCTCCACTTCGTTACACCTTAAATATCCCAGGAAAGAGAAAAATGGATAAAGAAGTTGTGGTCCTTATGTACAATGGAATATCACTCAGCCATGAAATCAACGTCATAAGGCTAGTAGCAGCAAGATGAGTGGATTTAGGTAGGACGATTCTAAGTGAAATAAGTCACACAGAAAAAGATACTTATCATAAGATATCACTTATAGAGGGACTATAAAAACCGCTACCCTTGAAATGAATTACAAATCAGAGCAGGGTAACACGTTT
This sequence comes from Balaenoptera physalus, assembly GCF_965194825.1. Classification (NCBI taxonomy): domain Eukaryota; kingdom Metazoa; phylum Chordata; class Mammalia; order Artiodactyla; family Balaenopteridae; genus Balaenoptera; species Balaenoptera physalus. Next base: position 18,547 of record NW_028125745.1, read on the forward strand.
AGAAAACACACTATGGCTGCTTAACGGGAAAGGGGAGGTGGGGTGATGCATAAAACAAGGGTTTCAAATTAGCTCAGATACCGTTCCATAAACCCAATAGGTAATAGACAAGACCTACTCCTTGCTCAGTGAATTGGACTCAACACCCCCTATTCACCGCCCAAGAATATATCTGACTAGTAAGAATCTTAAAACCTATGCATTGATATCTCTCTGTAAGTGAGTCCAGTGGGTGAAAAGCGGCAAAAACACAGCAGTGAAAAGCAGGTAAACCCCATTATAAAAATCAATTACTTTTAAAAACCCGTGAAACAAAGACAGTTAAAGAGAGAGAAATTCTTACAAAATTCGTTCAGGAGCTGTGATGCCACCTGGATTGACCATATCTAGACCCACAGTTGATTGAGACATAAGGGTGGACACTCTTTGGGCTGAGAGGTTTGGTGAGGTTGGGTGAGCAAACGCAGACCCTTTAAAGTAATACTGCGTGGTACCCATCCCATGGGTCCCAAATCTCCAGGTTCAAGGGCATCTTCCTACATCGAAAGCATGCATGAGAAACCCAGAAGATGGTACACCGTGCGATCCGGAAAGGTTTTCAAAACGCACCTCATTTCTCATCTCCTTGTGCTCGGGTTTGCCATTCCAGCCGCTTTACTAGCAATCTCCCTCCTTGGAGAATCAGCACCTTTAACCTCCTGTTCCGTACAGGTTGCAATTTGTCCTGAGGATGAACGGGAAGAGGGGGAACCAATGAGAGACTAGCTCTAGGTGTTGGGACAGGCACAGGTCACTCTATTTTCCCCTCAGGAAGAAGAATTAACCACATGCTCAGCCTGCCGCCCGGGACCAGAATAGGGCCTGAAGCAATCCTGCGCTTTTGCGGCCAGCTCCCAAGAAAGCGAGTTGAAAAATGGAGCTCAGGGGCACTGCAATTCACAAACCTGCAGACTTATAAATGATGACTCTCGTCCACAAATATATTGAGGGAAGGCAACGAAGAGGATTGGAAAGCAAGGCAGAATTGCAGGAAACAGATTTCAGGAGGGAGATTCGAATCGCCTTTAAAGCCCAGGAAAAGCGGCAAAACCTCGACAATGATGCCCTTGGCCAAAAAGGGCGTATGCGTTTTTTCCTGAATATATTCAGGAAAAAACGCATACGCCCTTTTTGGCCAACCAGGCAACCTGGAAAGGCAAATCAGCGCTACAAAGAAGTCTCGCTTCCCATCGGTCAAAAGGGCCATGCTGAATAAAGTGTCAAAACCAGAAATGCAAAACAGGCCATGGAGAAACGGGAGCCTGGCTACGCTGATGGGCGGGATGTAAATTGCCAACAGCCACTCTGGAGAAGTGCACGGTGTGTCCTGAAACATCGAAAAAAATCAGCTTAGGGAGCATAGGGCACTTCCACTCATGGGCGTATAAATTGGGAAAACTAAAAGTCAGCAAGACACAGGCACCCCAAAGTTTAGGGCTGCTCTGTTGACAAGAACCTCCACTTCGTTACACCTTAAATATCCCAGGAAAGAGAAAAATGGATAAAGAAGTTGTGGTCCTTATGTACAATGGAATATCACTCAGCCATGAAATCAACGTCATAAGGCTAGTAGCAGCAAGATGAGTGGATTTAGGTAGGACGATTCTAAGTGAAATAAGTCACACAGAAAAAGATACTTATCATAAGATATCACTTATAGAGGGAATATAAAAACCGCTACCCTTGAACTGAATTACAAATCAGAGCAGGGTAACACGTTTAGAAAACACACTATGGCTGCTTAACGGGAAAGGTGAGGTGGGGTGATGCATAAAACAAGGGTTTCAAATTAGCTCAGATACCGTTCCATAAACCCAATAGGTAATAGACAAGACCTACTCCTTGCTCAGTGAATTGGACTCAACACCCCCTATTCACCGCCCAAGAATATATCTGACTAGTAAGAATCTTAAAACCTATGCATTGATATCTCTCTGTAAGTGAGTCCAGTGGGTGTAAAGCGGCAAAAACACAGCAGTGAAAAGCAGGTAAACCCCATTATAAAAATCAATTACTTTTAAAAACCCGTGAAACAAAGACAGTGAAAGAGAGAGAAATTCTTACAAAATTCGTTCAGGGGCTGTGATGCCACCTGGATTGACCATATCTAGACCCACAGTTGATTGAGACATAAGGGTGGACACTCTTGGGGCTGAGAGGTTTGGTGAGGTTGGGTGAGCAAACGCAGACCCTTTAAAGTAATACTGCGTGGTACCCATCCCATGGGTCCCAAATCTCCAGGTTCAAGGGCATCTTCCTACATCGAAAGCATGCATGAGAAACCCAGAAGATGGTACACCGTGTGATCCGGAAAGGTTTTCAAAACGCACCTCATTTCTCATCTCCTTGTGCTCGGGTTTGCCATTCCAGCCGCTTTACTAGCAATCTCCCTCCTTGGAGAATCAGCACCTTTAACCTCCTGTTCCGTACAGGTTGCAATTTGTCCTGAGGATGAACGGGAAGAGGGGGAACCAATGAGAGACTAGCTCTAGGTGTTGGGACAGGCACAGGTCACTCTATTTTCCCATCAGGAAGAAGAATTAACCACAGGCTCAGCCTGCCGCCCGGGACCAGAATAGGGCCTGAAGCAATCCTGCGCTTTTGCGGCCAGCTCCCAAGAAAGCGAGTTGAAAAATGGAGCTCAGGGGCACTGCAATTCACAAACCTGCAGACTTATAAATGATGACTCTCGTCCACAAATATATTGAGGGAAGGCAACGAAGAGGATTGGAAAGCAAGGCAGAATTGCAGGAAACAGATTTCAGGAGGGAGATTCGAATCGCCTTTAAAGCACAGGAAAAGCGGCAAAACCTCGACAATGATGCCCTTGGCCAAAAAGGGCGTATGCGTTTTTTCCTGAATATATTCAGGAAAAAACGCATACGCCGTTTTTGGCCAACCAAGCAACCTGGAAAGGCAAATCAGCGCTACAAAGAAGTCTCGCTTCCCATCGGTCAAAAGGGCCATGCTGAATAAAGTGTCAAAACCAGAAATGCAAAACAGGCCATGGAGAAACGGGAGCCTGGCTACGCTGATGGGCGGGATGTAAATTGACAACAGCCACTCTGGAGAAGTGCACGGTGTGTCCTGAAACATCGAAAAAAATCAGCTTAGGGAGCATAGGGCACTTCCACTCATGGGCGTATAAATTGGGAAAACTAAAAATCAGCAAGACACAGGCACCCCAAAGTTTAGGGCTGCTCTGTTGACAAGAACCTCCACTTCGTTACACCTTAAATATCCCAGGAAAGAGAAAAATGGATAAAGAAGTTGTGGTCCTTATGTACAATGGAATATCACTCAGCCATGAAATCAACGTCATAAGGCTAGTAGCAGCAAGATGAGTGGATTTAGGTAGGACGATTCTAAGTGAAATAAGTCACACAGAAAAAGATACTTATCATAAGATATCACTTATAGAGGGAATATAAAAACCGCTACCCTTGAACTGAATTACAAATCAGAGCAGGGTAACACGTTTAGAAAACACACTATGGCTGCTTAACGGGAAAGGTGAGGTGGGGTGATGCATAAAACAAGGGTTTCAAATTAGCTCAGATACCGTTCCATAAACCCAATAGGTAATAGACAAGACCTACTCCTTGCTCAGTGAATTGGACTCAACACCCCCTATTCACCGCCCAAGAATATATCTGACTAGTAAGAATCTTAAAACCTATGCATTGATATCTCTCTGTAAGTGAGTCAAGTGGGTGTAAAGCGGCAAAAACACAGCAGTGAAAAGCAGGTAAACCCCATTATAAAAATCAATTACTTTTAAAAACCCGTGAAACAAAGACAGTGAAAGAGAGAGAAATTCTTACAAAATTCGTTCAGGGGCTGTGATGCCACCTGGATTGACCATATCTAGACCCACAGTTGATTGAGACATAAGGGTGGACACTCTTGGGGCTGAGAGGTTTGGTGAGGTTGGGTGAGCAAACGCAGACCCTTTAAAGTAATACTGCGTGGTACCCATCCCATGGGTCCCAAATCTCCAGGTTCAAGGGCATCTTCCTACATCGAAAGCATGCATGAGAAACCCAGAAGATGGTACACCGTGTGATCCGGAAAGGTTTTCAAAACGCACCTCATTTCTCATCTCCTTGTGCTCGGGTTTGCCATTCCAGCCGCTTTACTAGCAATCTCCCTCCTTGGAGAATCAGCACCTTTAACCTCCTGTTCCGTACAGGTTGCAATTTGTCCTGAGGATGAACGGGAAGAGGGGGAACCAATGAGAGACTAGCTCTAGGTGTTGGGACAGGCACAGGTCACTCTATTTTCCCATCAGGAAGAAGAATTAACCACAGGCTCAGCCTGCCGCCCGGGACCAGAATAGGGCCTGAAGCAATCCTGCGCTTTTGCGGCCAGCTCCCAAGAAAGCGAGTTGAAAAATGGAGCTCAGGGGCACTGCAATTCACAAACCTGCAGACTTATAAATGATGACTCTCGTCCACAAATATATTGAGGGAAGGCAACGAAGAGGATTGGAAAGCAAGGCAGAATTGCAGGAAACAGATTTCAGGAGGGAGATTCGAATCGCCTTTAAAGCACAGGAAAAGCGGCAAAACCTCGACAATGATGCCCTTGGCCAAAAAGGGCGTATGCGTTTTTTCCTGAATATATTCAGGAAAAAACGCATACGCCCTTTTTGGCCAACCAAGCAACCTGGAAAGGCAAATCAGCGCTACAAAGAAGTCTCGCTTCCCATCGGTCAAAAGGGCCATGCTGAATAAAGTGTCAAAACCAGAAATGCAAAACAGGCCATGGAGAAACGGGAGCCTGGCTACGATGATGGGCGGGATGTAAATTGCCAACAGCCACTCTGGGGAAGTGCACGGTGTGTCCTGAAACATCGAAAAAACTCAGCTTAGGGAGCATAGGGCACTTCCACTCATGGGCGTAAAAATTGGGAAAACTAAAAATCAGCAAGACACAGGCACCCCAAAGTTTAGGGCTGCTCTGTTGACAAGAACCTCCACTTCGTTACACCTTAAATATCCCAGGAAAGAGAAAAATGGATAAAGAAGTTGTGGTCCTTATGTACAATGGAATATCACTCAGCCATGAAATCAACGTCATAAGGCTAGTAGCAGCAAGATGAGTGGAATTAGATAGGACGATTCTAAGTGAAATAAGTCACACAGAAAAAGATACTTATCATAAGATATCACTTATAGAGGGAATATAAAAACCGCTACCCTTGAACTGAATTACAAATCAGAGCTGGGTAACACGTTTAGAAAACACACTATGGCTGCTTAACGGGAAAGGTGAGGTGGGGTGATGCATAAAACAAGGGTTTCAAATTAGCTCAGATACCGTTCCATAAACCCAATAGGTAATAGACAAGACCTACTCCTTGCTCAGTGAATTGGACTCAACACCCCCTATTCACCGCCCAAGAATATATCTGACTAGTAAGAATCTTAAAACCTATGCATTGATATCTCTCTGTAAGTGAGTCCAGTGGGTGTAAAGCGGCAAAAACACAGCAGTGAAAAGCAGGTAAACCCCATTATAAAAATCAATTACTTTTAAAAACCCGTGAAACAAAGACAGTGAAAGAGAGAGAAATTCTTACAAAATTCGTTCAGGGGCTGTGATGCCACCTGGATTGACCATATCTAGACCCACAGTTGATTGAGACATAAGGGTGGACACTCTTGGGGCTGAGAGGTTTGGTGAGGTTGGGTGAGCAAACGCAGACCCTTTAAAGTAATACTGCGTGGTACCCATCCCATGGGTCCCAAATCTCCAGGTTCAAGGGCATCTTCCTACATCGAAAGCATGCATGAGAAACCCAGAAGATGGTACACCGTGTGATCCGGAAAGGTTTTCAAAACGCACCTCATTTCTCATCTCCTTGTGCTCGGGTTTGCCATTCCAGCCGCTTTACTAGCAATCTCCCTCCTTGGAGAATCAGCACCTTTAACCTCCTGTTCCGTACAGGTTGCAATTTGTCCTGAGGATGAACGGGAAGAGGGGGAACCAATGAGAGACTAGCTCTAGGTGTTGGGACAGGCACAGGTCACTCTATTTTCCCATCAGGAAGAAGAATTAACCACAGGCTCAGCCTGCCGCCCGGGACCAGAATAGGGCCTGAAGCAATCCTGCGCTTTTGCGGCCAGCTCCCAAGAAAGCGAGTTGAAAAATGGAGCTCAGGGGCACTGCAATTCACAAACCTGCAGACTTATAAATGATGACTCTCGTCCACAAATATATTGAGGGAAGGCAACGAAGAGGATTGGAAAGCAAGGCAGAATTGCAGGAAACAGATTTCAGGAGGGAGATTCGAATCGCCTTTAAAGCACAGGAAAAGCGGCAAAACCTCGACAATGATGCCCTTGGCCAAAAAGGGCGTATGCGTTTTTTCCTGAATATATTCAGGAAAAAACGCATACGCCCTTTTTGGCCAACCAAGCAACCTGGAAAGGCAAATCAGCGCTACAAAGAAGTCTCGCTTCCCATCGGTCAAAAGGGCCATGCTGAATAAAGTGTCAAAACCAGAAATGCAAAACAGGCCATGGAGAAACGGGAGCCTGGCTACGATGATGGGCGGGATGTAAATTGCCAACAGCCACTCTGGGGAAGTGCACGGTGTGTCCTGAAACATCGAAAAAACTCAGCTTAGGGAGCATAGGGCACTTCCACTCATGGGCGTAAAAATTGGGAAAACTAAAAATCAGCAAGACACAGGCACCCCAAAGTTTAGGGCTGCTCTGTTGACAAGAACCTCCACTTCGTTACACCTTAAATATCCCAGGAAAGAGAAAAATGGATAAAGAAGTTGTGGTCCTTATGTACAATGGAATATCACTCAGCCATGAAATCAACGTCATAAGGCTAGTAGCAGCAAGATGAGTGGAATTAGGTAGGACGATTCTAAGTGAAATAAGTCACACAGAAAAAGATACTTATCATAAGATATCACTTATAGAGGGAATATAAAAACCGCTACCCTTGAACTGAATTACAAATCAGAGCTGGGTAACACGTTTAAAAAACACACTATGGCTGCTTAACGGGAAAGGTGAGGTGGGGTGATGCATAAAACAAGGGTTTCAAATTAGCTCAGATACCGTTCCATAAACCCAATAGGTAATAGACAAGACCTACTCCTTGCTCAGTGAATTGGACTCAACACCCCCTATTCACCGCCCAAGAATATATTTGACTAGTAAGAATCTTAAAACCTATGCATTGATATCTCTCTGTAAGTGAGTCCAGTGGGTGTAAAGCGGCAAAAACACAGCAGTGAAAAGCAGGTAAACCCCATTATAAAAATCAATTACTTTTAAAAACCCGTGAAACAAAGACAGTGAAAGAGAGAGAAATTCTTACAAAATTCGTTCAGGGGCTGTGATGCCACCTGGATTGACCATATCTAGACCCACAGTTGATTGAGACATAAGGGTGGACACTCTTGGGGCTGAGAGGTTTGGTGAGGTTGGGTGAGCAAACGCAGACCCTTTAAAGTAATACTGCGTGGTACCCATCCCATCGGTCCCAAATCTCCAGGTTCAAGGGCATCTTCCTACATCGAAAGCATGCATGAGAAACCCAGAAGATGGTACACCGTGTGATCCGGAAAGGTTTTCAAAACGCACCTCATTTCTCATCTCCTTGTACTCGGGTTTGTCATTCCAGCCGCTTTACTAGCAATCTCCCTCCTTGGAGAATCAGCACCTTTAACCTCCTGTTCCGTACAGGTTGCAATTTGTCCTGAGGATGAACGGGAAGAGGGGGAACCAATGAGAGACTAGCTCTAGGTGTTGGGACAGGCACAGGTCACTCTATTTTCCCATCAGGAAGAAGAATTAACCACAGGCTCAGCCTGCCGCCCGGGACCAGAATAGGGCCTGAAGCAATCCTGCGCTTTTGCGGCCAGCTCCCAAGAAAGCGAGTTGAAAAATGGAGCTCAGGGGCACTGCAATTCACAAACCTGCAGACTTATAAATGATGACTCTCGTCCACAAATATATTGAGGGAAGGCATCGAAGAGGATTGGAAAGCAAGGCAGAATTGCAGGAAACAGATTTCAGGAGGGAGATTCGAATCGCCTTTAAAGCACAGGAAAAGCGGCAAAACCTCGACAATGATGCCCTTGGCCAAAAAGGGCGTATGCGTTTTTTCCTGAATATATTCAGGAAAAAACGCATACGCCCTTTTTGGCCAACCAAGCAACCTGGAAAGGCAAATCAGTGCTACAAAGAAGTCTCGCTTCCCATCGGTCAAAAGGGCCATGCTGAATAAAGTGTCAAAACCAGAAATGCAAAACAGGCCATGGAGAAACGGGAGCCTGGCTACGATGATGGGCGGGATGTAAATTGCCAACAGCCACTCTTGGGAAGTGCACGGTGTGTCCTGAAACATCGAAAAAACTCAGCTTAGGGAGCATAGGGCACTTCCACTCATGGGCGTAAAAATTGGGAAAACTAAAAATCAGCAAGACACAGGCACCCCAAAGTTTAGGGCTGCTCTGTTGACAAGAACCTCCACTTCGTTACACCTTAAATATCCCAGGAAAGAGAAAAATGGATAAAGAAGTTGTGGTCCTTATGTACAATGGAATATCACTCAGCCATGAAATCAACGTCATAAGGCTAGTAGCAGCAAGATGAGTGGAATTAGGTAGGACGATTCTAAGTGAAATAAGTCACACAGAAAAAGATACTTATCATAAGATATCACTTATAGAGGGAATATAAAAACCGCTACCCTTGAACTGAATTACAAATCAGAGCTGGGTAACACGTTTAGAAAACACACTATGGCTGCTTAACGGGAAAGGTGAGGTGGGGTGATGCATAAAACAAGGGTTTCAAATTAGCTCAGATACCGTTCCATAAACCCAATAGGTAATAGACAAGACCTACTCCTTGCTCAGTGAATTGGACTCAACACCCCCTATTCACCGCCCAAGAATATATCTGACTAGTAAGAATCTTAAAACCTATGCATTGATATCTCTCTGTAAGTGAGTCCAGTGGGTGTAAAGCGGCAAAAACACAGCAGTGAAAAGCAGGTAAACCCCATTATAAAAATCAATTACTTTTAAAAACCCGTGAAACAAAGACAGTTAAAGAGAGAGAAATTCTTACAAAATTCGTTCAGGGGCTGTGATGCCACCTGGATTGACCATATCTAGACCCACAGCTGACTGAGACACAAGGGTGGAAACTCTTGGGGCTGAGAGGTTTGGTGAGGTTGGGTGAGCAAACGCAGACCCTTTAAAGTAATACTGCATGGTACCCATCCCATGGGTCCCAAATCTCCAGGTTCAAGGGCATCTTCCTACATCGAAAGCATGCATGAGAAACCCAGAAGATGGTACACCGTGTGATCCGGAAAGGTTTTCAAAACGCACCTCATTTCTCATCTCCTTGTGCTCGGGTTTGCCATTCCAGCCGCTTTACTAGCAATCTCCCTCCTTGGAGAATCAGCACCTTTAACCTCCTGTTCCGTACAGGTTGCAATTTGTCCTGAGGATGAACGGGAAGAGGGGGAACCAATGAGAGACTAGCTCTAGGTGTTGGGACAGGCACAGGTCACTCTATTTTCCCATCAGGAAGAAGAATTAACCACAGGCTCAGCCTGCCGCCCGGGACCAGAATAGGGCCTGAAGCAATCCTGCGCTTTTGCGGCCAGCTCCCAAGAAAGCGAGTTGAAAAATGGAGCTCAGGGGCACTGCAATTCACAAACCTGCAGACTTATAAATGATGACTCTCGTCCACAAATATATTGAGGGAAGGCAACGAAGAGGATTGGAAAGCAAGGCAGAATTGCAGGAAACAGATTTCAGGAGGGAGATTCGAATCGCCTTTAAAGCACAGGAAAAGCGGCAAAACCTCGACAATGATGCCCTTGGCCAAAAAGGGCGTATGCGTTTTTTCCTGAATATATTCAGGAAAAAACGCATACGCCCTTTTTGGCCAACCAAGCAACCTGGAAAGGCAAATCAGCGCTACAAAGAAGTCTCGCTTCCCATCGGTCAAAAGGGCCATGCTGAATAAAGTGTCAAAACCAGAAATGCAAAACAGGCCATGGAGAAACGGGAGCCTGGCTACGCTGATGGGCGGGATGTAAATTGCCAACAGCCACTCTGGAGAAGTGCACGGTGTGTCCTGAAACATCGAAAAAAATCAGCCTAGGGAGCATAGGGCACTTCCACTCATGGGCGTATAAATTGGGAAAACTAAAAATCAGCAAGACACAGGCACCCCAAAGTTTAGGGCTGCTCTGTTGACAAGAACCTCCACTTCGTTACACCTTAAATATCCCAGGAAAGAGAAAAATGGATAAAGAAGTTGTGGTCCTTATGTACAATGGAATATCACTCAGCCATGAAATCAACGTCATAAGGCTAGTAGCAGCAAGATGAGTGGATTTAGGTAGGACAATTCTAAGTGAAATAAGTCACACAGAAAAAGATACTTATCATAAGATATCACTTATAGAGGGAATATAAAAACCGCTACCCTTGAACTGAATTACAAATCAGAGCAGGGTAACACGTTTAGAAAACACACTATGGCTGCTTAACGGGAAAGGTGAGGTGGGGTGATGCATAAAACAAGGGTTTCAAATTAGCTCAGATACCGTTCCATAAACCCAATAGGTAATAGACAAGACCTACTCCTTGCTCAGTGAATTGGACTCAACACCCCCTATTCACCACCCAAGAATATATCTGACTAGTAAGAATCTTAAAACCTATGCATTGATATCTCTCTGTAAGTGAGTCAAGTGGGTGTAAAGCGGCAAAAACACAGCAGTGAAAAGCAGGTAAACCCCATTATAAAAATCAATTACTTTTAAAAACCCGTGAAACAAAGACAGTGAAAGAGAGAGAAATTCTTACAAAATTCGTTCAGGGGCTGTGATGCCACCTGGATTGACCATATCTAGACCCACAGTTGATTGAGACATAAGGGTGGACACTCTTGGGGCTGAGAGGTTTGGTGAGGTTGGGTGAGCAAACGCAGACCCTTTAAAGTAATACTGCGTGGTACCCATCCCATGGGTCCCAAATCTCCAGGTTCAAGGGCATCTTCCTACATCGAAAGCATGCATGAGAAACCCAGAAGATGGTACACCGTGTGATCCGGAAAGGTTTTCAAAACGCACCTCATTTCTCATCTCCTTGTGCTCGGGTTTGCCATTCCAGCCGCTTTACTAGCAATCTCCCTCCTTGGAGAATCAGCACCTTTAACCTCCTGTTCCGTACAGGTTGCAATTTGTCCTGAGGATGAACGGGAAGAGGGGGAACCAATGAGAGACTAGCTCTAGGTGTTGGGACAGGCACAGGTCACTCTATTTTCCCATCAGGAAGAAGAATTAACCACAGGCTCAGCCTGCCGCCCGGGACCAGAATAGGGCCTGAAGCAATCCTGCGCTTTTGCGGCCAGCTCCCAAGAAAGCGAGTTGAAAAATGGAGCTCAGGGGCACTGCAATTCACAAACCTGCAGACTTATAAATGATGACTCTCGTCCACAAATATATTGAGGGAAGGCAACGAAGAGGATTGGAAAGCAAGGCAGAATTGCAGGAAACAGATTTCAGGAGGGAGATTCGAATCGCCTTTAAAGCACAGGAAAAGCGGCAAAACCTCGACAATGATGCCCTTGGCCAAAAAGGGCGTATGCGTTTTTTCCTGAATATATTCAGGAAAAAACGCATACGCCCTTTTTGGCCAACCAAGCAACCTGGAAAGGCAAATCAGCGCTACAAAGAAGTCTCGCTTCCCATCGGTCAAAAGGGCCATGCTGAATAAAGTGTCAAAACCAGAAATGCAAAACAGGCCATGGAGAAACGGGAGCCTGGCTACGCTGATGGGCGGGATGTAAATTGCCAACAGCCACTCTGGAGAAGTGCACGGTGTGTCCTGAAACATCGAAAAAAATCAGCCTAGGGAGCATAGGGCACTTCCACTCATGGGCGTATAAATTGGGAAAACTAAAAATCAGCAAGACACAGGCACCCCAAAGTTTAGGGCTGCTCTGTTGACAAGAACCTCCACTTCGTTACACCTTAAATATCCCAGGAAAGAGAAAAATGGATAAAGAAGTTGTGGTCCTTATGTACAATGGAATATCACTCAGCCATGAAATCAACGTCATAAGGCTAGTAGCAGCAAGATGAGTGGATTTAGGTAGGACGATTCTAAGTGAAATAAGTCACACAGAAAAAGATACTTATCATAAGATATCACTTATAGAGGGAATATAAAAACCGCTACCCTTGAACTGAATTACAAATCAGAGCAGGGTAACACGTTTAGAAAACACACTATGGCTGCTTAACGGGAAAGGTGAGGTGGGGTGATGCATAAAACAAGGGTTTCAAATTAGCTCAGATACCGTTCCATAAACCCAATAGGTAATAGACAAGACCTACTCCTTGCTCAGTGAATTGGACTCAACACCCCCTATTCACCGCCCAAGAATATATCTGACTAGTAAGAATCTTAAAACCTATGCATTGATATCTCTCTGTAAGTGAGTCCAGTGGGTGTAAAGCGGCAAAAACACAGCAGTGAAAAGCAGGTAAACCCCATTATAAAAATCAATTACTTTTAAAAACCCGTGAAACAAAGACAGTGAAAGAGAGAGAAATTCTTACAAAATTCGTTCAGGGGCTGTGATGCCACCTGGATTGACCATATCTAGACCCACAGTTGATTGAGACATAAGGGTGGACACTCTTGGGGCTGAGAGGTTTGGTGAGGTTGGGTGAGCAAACGCAGACCCTTTAAAGTAATACTGCGTGGTACCCATCCCATGGGTCCCAAATCTCCAGGTTCAAGGGCATCTTCCTACATCGAAAGCATGCATGAGAAACCCAGAAGATGGTACACCGTGTGATCCGGAAAGGTTTTCAAAACGCACCTCATTTCTCATCTCCTTGTGCTCGGGTTTGCCATTCCAGCCGCTTTACTAGCAATCTCCCTCCTTGGAGAATCAGCACCTTTAACCTCCTGTTCCGTACAGGTTGCAATTTGTCCTGAGGATGAACGGGAAGAGGGGGAACCAATGAGAGACTAGCTCTAGGTGTTGGGACAGGCACAGGTCACTCTATTTTCCCATCAGGAAGAAGAATTAACCACAGGCTCAGCCTGCCGCCCGGGACCAGAATAGGGCCTGAAGCAATCCTGCGCTTTTGCGGCCAGCTCCCAAGAAAGCGAGTTGAAAAATGGAGCTCAGGGGCACTGCAATTCACAAACCTGCAGACTTATAAATGATGACTCTCGTCCACAAATATATTGAGGGAAGGCAACGAAGAGGATTGGAAAGCAAGGCAGAATTGCAGGAAACAGATTTCAGGAGGGAGATTCGAATCGCCTTTAAAGCACAGGAAAAGCGGCAAAACCTCGACAATGATGCCCTTGGCCAAAAAGGGCGTATGCGTTTTTTCCTGAATATATTCAGGAAAAAACGCATACGCCCTTTTTGGCCAACCAAGCAACCTGGAAAGGCAAATCAGCGCTACAAAGAAGTCTCGCTTCCCATCGGTCAAAAGGGCCATGCTGAATAAAGTGTCAAAACCAGAAATGCAAAACAGGCCATGGAGAAACGGGAGCCTGGCTACGCTGATGGGCGGGATGTAAATTGCCAACAGCCACTCTGGAGAAGTGCACGGTGTGTCCTGAAACATCGAAAAAAATCAGCCTAGGGAGCATAGGGCACTTCCACTCATGGGCGTATAAATTGGGAAAACTAAAAATCAGCAAGACACAGGCACCCCAAAGTTTAGGGCTGCTCTGTTGAAAAGAACCTCCACTTCGTTACACCTTAAATATCCCAGGAAAGAGAAAAATGGATAAAGAAGTTGTGGTCCTTATGTACAATGGAATATCACTCAGCCATGAAATCAACGTCATAAGGCTAGTAGCAGCAAGATGAGTGGATTTAGGTAGGAAAATTCTAAGTGAAATAAGTCACACAGAAAAAGATACTTATCATAAGATATCACTTATAGAGGGAATATAAAAACCGCTACCCTTGAACTGAATTACAAATCAGAGCAGGGTAACACGTTTAGAAAACACACTATGGCTGCTTAACGGGAAAGGTGAGGTGGGGTGATGCATAAAACAAGGGTTTCAAATTAGCTCAGATACCGTTCCATAAACCCAATAGGTAATAGACAAGACCTACTCCTTGCTCAGTGAATTGGACTCAACACCCCCTATTCACCACCCAAGAATATATCTGACTAGTAAGAATCTTAAAACCTATGCATTGATATCTCTCTGTAAGTGAGTCAAGTGGGTGTAAAGCGGCAAAAACACAGCAGTGAAAAGCAGGTAAACCCCATTATAAAAATCAATTACTTTTAAAAACCCGTGAAACAAAGACAGTGAAAGAGAGAGAAATTCTTACAAAATTCGTTCAGGGGCTGTGATGCCACCTGGATTGACCATATCTAGACCCACAGTTGATTGAGACATAAGGGTGGACACTCTTGGGGCTGAGAGGTTTGGTGAGGTTGGGTGAGCAAACGCAGACCCTTTAAAGTAATACTGCGTGGTACCCATCCCATGGGTCCCAAATCTCCAGGTTCAAGGGCATCTTCCTACATCGAAAGCATGCATGAGAAACCCAGAAGATGGTACACCGTGTGATCCGGAAAGGTTTTCAAAACGCACCTCATTTCTCATCTCCTTGTGCTCGGGTTTGCCATTCCAGCCGCTTTACTAGCAATCTCCCTCCTTGGAGAATCAGCACCTTTAACCTCCTGTTCCGTACAGGTTGCAATTTGTCCTGAGGATGAACGGGAAGAGGGGGAACCAATGAGAGACTAGCTCTAGGTGTTGGGACAGGCACAGGTCACTCTATTTTCCCATCAGGAAGAAGAATTAACCACAGGCTCAGCCTGCCGCCCGGGACCAGAATAGGGCCTGAAGCAATCCTGCGCTTTTGCGGCCAGCTCCCAAGAAAGCGAGTTGAAAAATGGAGCTCAGGGGCACTGCAATTCACAAACCTGCAGACTTATAAATGATGACTCTCGTCCACAAATATATTGAGGGAAGGCAACGAAGAGGATTGGAAAGCAAGGCAGAATTGCAGGAAACAGATTTCAGGAGGGAGATTCGAATCGCCTTTAAAGCACAGGAAAAGCGGCAAAACCTCGACAATGATGCCCTTGGCCAAAAAGGGCGTATGCGTTTTTTCCTGAATATATTCAGGAAAAAACGCATACGCCCTTTTTGGCCAACCAAGCAACCTGGAAAGGCAAATCAGCGCTACAAAGAAGTCTCGCTTCCCATCGGTCAAAAGGGCCATGCTGAATAAAGTGTCAAAACCAGAAATGCAAAACAGGCCATGGAGAAACGGGAGCCTGGCTACGCTGATGGGCGGGATGTAAATTGCCAACAGCCACTCTGGAGAAGTGCACGGTGTGTCCTGAAACATCGAAAAAAATCAGCCTAGGGAGCATAGGGCACTTCCACTCATGGGCGTATAAATTGGGAAAACTAAAAATCAGCAAGACACAGGCACCCCAAAGTTTAGGGCTGCTCTGTTGACAAGAACCTCCACTTCGTTACACCTTAAATATCCCAGGAAAGAGAAAAATGGATAAAGAAGTTGTGGTCCTTATGTACAATGGAATATCACTCAGCCATGAAATCAACGTCATAAGGCTAGTAGCAGCAAGATGAGTGGATTTAGGTAGGACGATTCTAAGTGAAATAAGTCACACAGAAAAAGATACTTATCATAAGATATCACTTATAGAGGGAATATAAAAACCGCTACCCTTGAACTGAATTACAAATCAGAGCAGGGTAACACGTTTAGAAAACACACTATGGCTGCTTAACGGGAAAGGTGAGGTGGGGTGATGCATAAAACAAGGGTTTCAAATTAGCTCAGATACCGTTCCATAAACCCAATAGGTAATAGACAAGACCTACTCCTTGCTCAGTGAATTGGACTCAACACCCCCTATTCACCGCCCAAGAATATATCTGACTAGTAAGAATCTTAAAACCTATGCATTGATATCTCTCTGTAAGTGAGTCCAGTGGGTGTAAAGCGGCAAAAACACAGCAGTGAAAAGCAGGTAAACCCCATTATAAAAATCAATTACTTTTAAAAACCCGTGAAACAAAGACAGTGAAAGAGAGAGAAATTCTTACAAAATTCGTTCAGGGGCTGTGATGCCACCTGGATTGACCATATCTAGACCCACAGTTGATTGAGACATAAGGGTGGACACTCTTGGGGCTGAGAGGTTTGGTGAGGTTGGGTGAGCAAACGCAGACCCTTTAAAGTAATACTGCGTGGTACCCATCCCATGGGTCCCAAATCTCCAGGTTCAAGGGCATCTTCCTACATCGAAAGCATGCATGAGAAACCCAGAAGATGGTACACCGTGTGATCCGGAAAGGTTTTCAAAACGCACCTCATTTCTCATCTCCTTGTGCTCGGGTTTGCCATTCCAGCCGCTTTACTAGCAATCTCCCTCCTTGGAGAATCAGCACCTTTAACCTCCTGTTCCGTACAGGTTGCAATTTGTCCTGAGGATGAACGGGAAGAGGGGGAACCAATGAGAGACTAGCTCTAGGTGTTGGGACAGGCACAGGTCACTCTATTTTCCCATCAGGAAGAAGAATTAACCACAGGCTCAGCCTGCCGCCCGGGACCAGAATAGGGCCTGAAGCAATCCTGCGCTTTTGCGGCCAGCTCCCAAGAAAGCGAGTTGAAAAATGGAGCTCAGGGGCACTGCAATTCACAAACCTGCAGACTTATAAATGATGACTCTCGTCCACAAATATATTGAGGGAAGGCAACGAAGAGGATTGGAAAGCAAGGCAGAATTGCAGGAAACAGATTTCAGGAGGGAGATTCGAATCGCCTTTAAAGCACAGGAAAAGCGGCAAAACCTCGACAATGATGCCCTTGGCCAAAAAGGGCGTATGCGTTTTTTCCTGAATATATTCAGGAAAAAACGCATACGCCCTTTTTGGCCAACCAAGCAACCTGGAAAGGCAAATCAGCGCTACAAAGAAGTCTCGCTTCCCATCGGTCAAAAGGGCCATGCTGAATAAAGTGTCAAAACCAGAAATGCAAAACAGGCCATGGAGAAACGGGAGCCTGGCTACGCTGATGGGCGGGATGTAAATTGACAACAGCCACTCTGGAGAAGTGCACGGTGTGTCCTGAAACATCGAAAAAAATCAGCTTAGGGAGCATAGGGCACTTCCACTCATGGGCGTATAAATTGGGAAAACTAAAAATCAGCAAGACACAGGCACCCCAAAGTTTAGGGCTGCTCTGTTGACAAGAACCTCCACTTCGTTACACCTTAAATATCCCAGGAAAGAGAAAAATGGATAAAGAAGTTGTGGTCCTTATGTACAATGGAATATCACTCAGCCATGAAATCAACGTCATAAGGCTAGTAGCAGCAAGATGAGTGGATTTAGGTAGGACGATTCTAAGTGAAATAAGTCACACAGAAAAAGATACTTATCATAAGATATCACTTATAGAGGGAATATAAAAACCGCTACCCTTGAACTGAATTACAAATCAGAGCAGGGTAACACGTTTAGAAAACACACTATGGCTGCTTAACGGGAAAGGTGAGGTGGTGTGATGCATAAAACAAGGGTTTCAAATTAGCTCAGATACCGTTCCATAAACCCAATAGGTAATAGACAAGACCTACTCCTTGCTCAGTGAATTGGACTCAACACCCCCTATTCACCGCCCAAGAATATATCTGACTAGTAAGAATCTTAAAACCTATGCATTGATATCTCTCTGTAAGTGAGTCAAGTGGGTGTAAAGCGGCAAAAACACAGCAGTGAAAAGCAGGTAAACCCCATTATAAAAATCAATTACTTTTAAAAACCCGTGAAACAAAGACAGTGAAAGAGAGAGAAATTCTTACAAAATTCGTTCAGGGGCTGTGATGCCACCTGGATTGACCATATCTAGACCCACAGTTGATTGAGACATAAGGGTGGACACTCTTGGGGCTGAGAGGTTTGGTGAGGTTGGGTGAGCAAACGCAGACCCTTTAAAGTAATACTGCGTGGTACCCATCCCATGGGTCCCAAATCTCCAGGTTCAAGGGCATCTTCCTACATCGAAAGCATGCATGAGAAACCCAGAAGATGGTACACCGTGTGATCCGGAAAGGTTTTCAAAACGCACCTCATTTCTCATCTCCTTGTGCTCGGGTTTGCCATTCCAGCCGCTTTACTAGCAATCTCCCTCCTTGGAGAATCAGCACCTTTAACCTCCTGTTCCGTACAGGTTGCAATTTGTCCTGAGGATGAACGGGAAGAGGGGGAACCAATGAGAGACTAGCTCTAGGTGTTGGGACAGGCACAGGTCACTCTATTTTCCCATCAGGAAGAAGAATTAACCACAGGCTCAGCCTGCCGCCCGGGACCAGAATAGGGCCTGAAGCAATCCTGCGCTTTTGCGGCCAGCTCCCAAGAAAGCGAGTTGAAAAATGGAGCTCAGGGGCACTGCAATTCACAAACCTGCAGACTTATAAATGATGACTCTCGTCCACAAATATATTGAGGGAAGGCAACGAAGAGGATTGGAAAGCAAGGCAGAATTGCAGGAAACAGATTTCAGGAGGGAGATTCGAATCGCCTTTAAAGCACAGGAAAAGCGGCAAAACCTCGACAATGATGCCCTTGGCCAAAAAGGGCGTATGCGTTTTTTCCTGAATATATTCAGGAAAAAACGCATACGCCCTTTTTGGCCAACCAAGCAACCTGGAAAGGCAAATCAGCGCTACAAAGAAGTCTCGCTTCCCATCGGTCAAAAGGGCCATGCTGAATAAAGTGTCAAAACCAGAAATGCAAAACAGGCCATGGAGAAACGGGAGCCTGGCTACGCTGATGGGCGGGATGTAAATTGCCAACAGCCACTCTGGGGAAGTGCACGGTGTGTCCTGAAACATCGAAAAAACTCAGCTTAGGGAGCATAGGGCACTTCCACTCATGGGCGTAAAAATTGGGAAAACTAAAAATCAGCAAGACACAGGCACCCCAAAGTTTAGGGCTGCTCTGTTGACAAGAACCTCCACTTCGTTACACCTTAAATATCCCAGGAAAGAGAAAAATGGATAAAGAAGTTGTGGTCCTTATGTACAATGGAATATCACTCAGCCATGAAATCAACGTCATAAGGCTAGTAGCAGCAAGATGAGTGGAATTAGGTAGGACGATTCTAAGTGAAATAAGTCACACAGAAAAAGATACTTATCATAAGATATCACTTATAGAGGGAATATAAAAACCGCTACCCTTGAACTGAATTACAAATCAGAGCTGGGTAACACGTTTAGAAAACACACTATGGCTGCTTAACGGGAAAGGTGAGGTGGGGTGATGCATAAAACAAGGGTTTCAAATTAGCTCAGATACCGTTCCATAAACCCAATAGGTAATAGACAAGACCTACTCCTTGCTCAGTGAATTGGACTCAACACCCCCTATTCACCGCCCAAGAATATATCTGACTAGTAAGAATCTTAAAACCTATGCATTGATATCTCTCTGTAAGTGAGTCCAGTGGGTGTAAAGCGGCAAAAACACAGCAGTGAAAAGCAGGTAAACCCCATTATAAAAATCAATTACTTTTAAAAACCCGTGAAACAAAGACAGTGAAAGAGAGAGAAATTCTTACAAAATTCGTTCAGGGGCTGTGATGCCACCTGGATTGACCATATCTAGACCCACAGTTGATTGAGACATAAGGGTGGACACTCTTGGGGCTGAGAGGTTTGGTGAGGTTGGGTGAGCAAACGCAGACCCTTTAAAGTAATACTGCGTGGTACCCATCCCATGGGTCCCAAATCTCCAGGTTCAAGGGCATCTTCCTACATCGAAAGCATGCATGAGAAACCCAGAAGATGGTACACCGTGTGATCCGGAAAGGTTTTCAAAACGCACCTCATTTCTCATCTCCTTGTGCTCGGGTTTGCCATTCCAGCCGCTTTACTAGCAATCTCCCTCCTTGGAGAATCAGCACCTTTAACCTCCTGTTCCGTACAGGTTGCAATTTGTCCTGAGGATGAACGGGAAGAGGGGGAACCAATGAGAGACTAGCTCTAGGTGTTGGGACAGGCACAGGTCACTCTATTTTCCCATCAGGAAGAAGAATTAACCACAGGCTCAGCCTTCCGCCCGGGACCAGAATAGGGCCTGAAGCAATCCTGCGCTTTTGCGGCCAGCTCCCAAGAAAGCGAGTTGAAAAATGGAGCTCAGGGGCACTGCAATTCACAAACCTGCAGACTTATAAATGATGACTCTCGTCCACAAATATATTGAGGGAAGGCAACGAAGAGGATTGGAAAGCAAGGCAGAATTGCAGGAAACAGATTTCAGGAGGGAGATTCGAATCGCCTTTAAAGCACAGGAAAAGCGGCAAAACCTCGACAATGATGCCCTTGGCCAAAAAGGGCGTATGCGTTTTTTCCTGAATATATTCAGGAAAAAACGCATACGCCCTTTTTGGCCAACCAAGCAACCTGGAAAGGCAAATCAGCGCTACAAAGAAGTCTCGCTTCCCATCGGTCAAAAGGGCCATGCTGAATAAAGTGTCAAAACCAGAAATGCAAAACAGGCCATGGAGAAACGGGAGCCTGGCTACGATGATGGGCGGGATGTAAATTGCCAACAGCCACTCTGGGGAAGTGCACGGTGTGTCCTGAAACATCGAAAAAACTCAGCTTAGGGAGCATAGGGCACTTCCACTCATGGGCGTAAAAATTGGGAAAACTAAAAATCAGCAAGACACAGGCACCCCAAAGTTTAGGGCTGCTCTGTTGACAAGAACCTCCACTTCGTTACACCTTAAATATCCCAGGAAAGAGAAAAATGGATAAAGAAGTTGTGGTCCTTATGTACAATGGAATATCACTCAGCCATGAAATCAACGTCATAAGGCTAGTAGCAGCAAGATGAGTGGAATTAGGTAGGACGATTCTAAGTGAAATAAGTCACACAGAAAAAGATACTTATCATAAGATATCACTTATAGAGGGAATATAAAAACCGCTACCCTTGAACTGAATTACAAATCAGAGCTGGGTAACACGTTTAAAAAACACACTATGGCTGCTTAACGGGAAAGGTGAGGTGGGGTGATGCATAAAACAAGGGTTTCAAATTAGCTCAGATACCGTTCCATAAACCCAATAGGTAATAGAAAAGACCTACTCCTTGCTCAGTGAATTGGACTCAACACCCCCTATTCACCGCCCAAGAATATATTTGACTAGTAAGAATCTTAAAACCTATGCATTGATATCTCTCTGTAAGTGAGTCCAGTGGGTGTAAAGCGGCAAAAACACAGCAGTGAAAAGCAGGTAAACCCCATTATAAAAATCAATTACTTTTAAAAACCCGTGAAACAAAGACAGTGAAAGAGAGAGAAATTCTTACAAAATTCGTTCAGGGGCTGTGATGCCACCTGGATTGACCATATCTAGACCCACAGTTGATTGAGACATAAGGGTGGACACTCTTGGGGCTGAGAGGTTTGGTGAGGTTGGGTGAGCAAACGCAGACCCTTTAAAGTAATACTGCGTGGTACCCATCCCATCGGTCCCAAATCTCCAGGTTCAAGGGCATCTTCCTACATCGAAAGCATGCATGAGAAACCCAGAAGATGGTACACCGTGTGATCCGGAAAGGTTTTCAAAACGCACCTCATTTCTCATCTCCTTGTGCTCGGGTTTGTCATTCCAGCCGCTTTACTAGCAATCTCCCTCCTTGGAGAATCAGCACCTTTAACCTCCTGTTCCGTACAGGTTGCAATTTGTCCTGAGGATGAACGGGAAGAGGGGGAACCAATGAGAGACTAGGTCTAGGTGTTGGGACAGGCACAGGTCACTCTATTTTCTCATCAGGAAGAAGAATTAACCACAGGCTCAGCCTGCCGCCCGGGACCAGAATAGGGCCTGAAGCAATCCTGCGCTTTTGCGGCCAGCTCCCAAGAAAGCGAGTTGAAAAATGGAGCTCAGGGGCACTGCAATTCACAAACCTGCAGACTTATAAATGATGACTCTCGTCCACAAATATATTGAGGGAATGCATCGAAGAGGATTGGAAAGCAAGGCAGAATTGCAGGAAACAGATTTCAGGAGGGAGATTCGAATCGCCTTTAAAGCACAGGAAAAGCGGCAAAACCTCGACAATGATGCCCTTGGCCAAAAAGGGCGTATGCGTTTTTTCCTGAATATATTCAGGAAAAAACGCATACGCCCTTTTTGGCCAACCAAGCAACCTGGAAAGGCAAATCAGTGCTACAAAGAAGTCTCGCTTCCCATCGGTCAAAAGGGCCATGCTGAATAAAGTGTCAAAACCAGAAATGCAAAACAGGCCATGGAGAAACGGGAGCCTGGCTACGATGATGGGCGGGATGTAAATTGCCAACAGCCACTCTTGGGAAGTGCACGGTGTGTCCTGAAACATCGAAAAAACTCAGCTTAGGGAGCATAGGGCACTTCCACTCATGGGCGTAAAAATTGGGAAAACTAAAAATCAGCAAGACACAGGCACCCCAAAGTTTAGGGCTGCTCTGTTGACAAGAACCTCCACTTCGTTACACCTTAAATATCCCAGGAAAGAGAAAAATGGATAAAGAAGTTGTGGTCCTTATGTACAATGGAATATCACTCAGCCATGAAATCAACGTCATAAGGCTAGTAGCAGCAAGATGAGTGGAATTAGGTAGGACGATTCTAAGTGAAATAAGTCACACAGAAAAAGATACTTATCATAAGATATCACTTATAGAGGGAATATAAAAACCGCTACCCTTGAACTGAATTACAAATCAGAGCTGGGTAACACGTTTAGAAAACACACTATGGCTGCTTAACGGGAAAGGTGAGGTGGGGTGATGCATAAAACAAGGGTTTCAAATTAGCTCAGATACCGTTCCATAAACCCAATAGGTAATAGACAAGACCTACTCCTTGCTCAGTGAATTGGACTCAACACCCCCTATTCACCGCCCAAGAATATATCTGACTAGTAAGAATCTTAAAACCTATGCATTGATATCTCTCTGTAAGTGAGTCCAGTGGGTGTAAAGCGGCAAAAACACAGCAGTGAAAAGCAGGTAAACCCCATTATAAAAATCAATTACTTTTAAAAACCCGTGAAACAAAGACAGTTAAAGAGAGAGAAATTCTTACAAAATTCGTTCAGGGGCTGTGATGCCACCTGGATTGACCATATCTAGACCCACAGCTGACTGAGACACAAGGGTGGAAACTCTTGGGGCTGAGAGGTTTGGTGAGGTTGGGTGAGCAAACGCAGACCCTTTAAAGTAATACTGCATGGTACCCATCCCATGGGTCCCAAATCTCCAGGTTCAAGGGCATCTTCCTACATCGAAAGCATGCATGAGAAACCCAGAAGATGGTACACTGTGTGATCCGGAAAGGTTTTCAAAACGCACCTCATTTCTCATCTCCTTGTGCTCGGGTTTGCCATTCCAGCCACTTTACTAGCAATCTCCCTCCTTGGAGAATCAGCACCTTTAACCTCCTGTTCCGTACAGGTTGCAATTTGTCCTGAGGATGAACGGGAAGAGGGGGAACCAATGAGAGACTAGCTCTAGGTGTTGGGACAGGCACAGGTCACTCTATTTTCCCATCAGGAAGAATATTTAACCACAGGCTAAGCCTGCCGCCCGGGACCAGAATAGGGCATGAAGCAATCCTGCGCTTTTGCGGCCAGCTCCCAAGAAAGCGAGTTGAAAAATGGAGCTCAGGGGCACTGCAATTCACAAACCTGCAGACTTATAAATGATGACTCTCGTCCACAAATATATTGAGGGAAGGCAACGAAGAGGATTGGAAAGCAAGGCAGAATTGCAGGAAACAGATTTCAGGAGGGAGATTCGAATCGCCTTTAAAGCACAGGAAAAGCGGCAAAACCTCGACAATGATGCCCTTGGCCAAAAAGGGCGTATGCGTTTTTTCCTGAATATATTCAGGAAAAAACGCATACGCCCTTTTTGGCCAACCAAGCAACCTGGAAAGGCAAATCAGCGCTACAAAGAAGTCTCGCTTCCCATCGGTCAAAAGGGCCATGCTGAATAAAGTGTCAAAACCAGAAATGCAAAACAGGCCATGGAGAAACGGGAGCCTGGCTACGCTGATGGGCGGGATGTAAATTGCCAACAGCCACTCTGGAGAAGTGCACGGTGTGTCCTGAAACATCGAAAAAAATCAGCCTAGGGAGCATAGGGCACTTCCACTCATGGGCGTATAAATTGGGAAAACTAAAAATCAGCAAGACACAGGCACCCCAAAGTTTAGGGCTGCTCTGTTGACAAGAACCTCCACTTCGTTACACCTTAAATATCCCAGGAAAGAGAAAAATGGATAAAGAAGTTGTGGTCCTTATGTACAATGGAATATCACTCAGCCATGAAATCAACGTCATAAGGCTAGTAGCAGCAAGATGAGTGGATTTAGGTAGGACGATTCTAAGTGAAATAAGTCACACAGAAAAAGATACTTATCATAAGATATCACTTATAGAGGGAATATAAAAACCGCTACCCTTGAACTGAATTACAAATCAGAGCAGGGTAACACGTTTAGAAAACACACTATGGCTGCTTAACGGGAAAGGTGAGGTGGGGTGATGCATAAAACAAGGGTTTCAAATTAGCTCAGATACCGTTCCATAAACCCAATAGGTAATAGACAAGACCTACTCCTTGCTCAGTGAATTGGACTCAACACCCCCTATTCACCGCCCAAGAATATATCTGACTAGTAAGAATCTTAAAACCTATGCATTGATATCTCTCTGTAAGTGAGTCAAGTGGGTGTAAAGCGGCAAAAACACAGCAGTGAAAAGCAGGTAAACCCCATTATAAAAATCAATTACTTTTAAAAACCCGTGAAACAAAGACAGTGAAAGAGAGAGAAATTCTTACAAAATTCGTTCAGGGGCTGTGATGCCACCTGGATTGACCATATCTAGACCCACAGTTGATTGAGACATAAGGGTGGACACTCTTGGGGCTGAGAGGTTTGGTGAGGTTGGGTGAGCAAACGCAGACCCTTTAAAGTAATACTGCGTGGTACCCATCCCATGGGTCCCAAATCTCCAGGTTCAAGGGCATCTTCCTACATCGAAAGCATGCATGAGAAACCCAGAAGATGGTACACTGTGTGATCCGGAAAGGTTTTCAAAACGCACCTCATTTCTCATCTCCTTGTGCTCGGGTTTGCCATTCCAGCCACTTTACTAGCAATCTCCCTCCTTGGAGAATCAGCACCTTTAACCTCCTGTTCCGTACAGGTTGCAATTTGTCCTGAGGATGAACGGGAAGAGGGGGAACCAATGAGAGACTAGCTCTAGGTGTTGGGACAGGCACAGGTCACTCTATTTTCCCATCAGGAAGAATATTTAACCACAGGCTCAGCCTGCCGCCCGGGACCAGAATAGGGCCTGAAGCAATCCTGCGCTTTTGCGGCCAGCTCCCAAGAAAGCGAGTTGAAAAATGGAGCTCAGGGGCACTGCAATTCACAAACCTGCAGACTTATAAATGATGACTCTCGTCCACAAATATATTGAGGGAAGGCAACGAAGAGGATTGGAAAGCAAGGCAGAATTGCAGGAAACAGATTTCAGGAGGGAGATTCGAATCGCCTTTAAAGCACAGGAAAAGCGGCAAAACCTCGACAATGATGCCCTTGGCCAAAAAGGGCGTATGCGTTTTTTCCTGAATATATTCAGGAAAAAACGCATACGCCCTTTTTGGCCAACCAAGCAACCTGGAAAGGCAAATCAGCGCTACAAAGAAGTCTCGCTTCCCATCGGTCAAAAGGGCCATGCTGAATAAAGTGTCAAAACCAGAAATGCAAAACAGGCCATGGAGAAACGGGAGCCTGGCTACGCTGATGGGCGGGATGTAAATTGCCAACAGCCACTCTGGAGAAGTGCACGGTGTGTCCTGAAACATCGAAAAAAATCAGCCTAGGGAGCATAGGGCACTTCCACTCATGGGCGTATAAATTGGGAAAACTAAAAATCAGCAAGACACAGGCACCCCAAAGTTTAGGGCTGCTCTGTTGACAAGAACCTCCACTTCGTTACACCTTAAATATCCCAGGAAAGAGAAAAATGGATAAAGAAGTTGTGGTCCTTATGTACAATGGAATATCACTCAGCCATGAAATCAACGTCATAAGGCTAGTAGCAGCAAGATGAGTGGATTTAGGTAGGACGATTCTAAGTGAAATAAGTCACACAGAAAAAGATACTTATCATAAGATATCACTTATAGAGGGAATATAAAAACCGCTACCCTTGAACTGAATTACAAATCAGAGCAGGGTAACACGTTTAGAAAACACACTATGGCTGCTTAACGGGAAAGGTGAGGTGGGGTGATGCATAAAACAAGGGTTTCAAATTAGCTCAGATACCGTTCCATAAACCCAATAGGTAATAGACAAGACCTACTCCTTGCTCAGTGAATTGGACTCAACACCCCCTATTCACCGCCCAAGAATATATCTGACTAGTAAGAATCTTAAAACCTATGCATTGATATCTCTCTGTAAGTGAGTCCAGTGGGTGTAAAGCGGCAAAAACACAGCAGTGAAAAGCAGGTAAACCCCATTATAAAAATCAATTACTTTTAAAAACCCGTGAAACAAAGACAGTGAAAGAGAGAGAAATTCTTACAAAATTCGTTCAGGGGCTGTGATGCCACCTGGATTGACCATATCTAGACCCACAGTTGATTGAGACATAAGGGTGGACACTCTTGGGGCTGAGAGGTTTGGTGAGGTTGGGTGAGCAAACGCAGACCCTTTAAAGTAATACTGCGTGGTACCCATCCCATGGGTCCCAAATCTCCAGGTTCAAGGGCATCTTCCTACATCGAAAGCATGCATGAGAAACCCAGAAGATGGTACACCGTGTGATCCGGAAAGGTTTTCAAAACGCACCTCATTTCTCATCTCCTTGTGCTCGGGTTTGCCATTCCAGCCGCTTTACTAGAAATCTCCCTCCTTGGAGAATCAGCACCTTTAACCTCCTGTTCCGTACAGGTTGCAATTTGTCCTGAGGATGAACGGGAAGAGGGGGAACCAATGAGAGACTAGCTCTAGGTGTTGGGACAGGCACAGGTCACTCTATTTTCCCATCAGGAAGAAGAATTAACCACAGGCTCAGCCTGCCGCCCGGGACCAGAATAGGGCCTGAAGCAATCCTGCGCTTTTGCGGCCAGCTCCCAAGAAAGCGAGTTGAAAAATGGAGCTCAGGGGCACTGCAATTCACAAACCTGCAGACTTATAAATGATGACTCTCGTCCACAACTATATTGAGGGAAGGCAACGAAGAGGATTGGAAAGCAAGGCAGAATTGCAGGAAACAGATTTCAGGAGGGAGATTCCAATCGCCTTTAAAGCACAGGAAAAGCGGCAAAACCTCGACAATGATGCCCTTGGCCAAAAAGGGCGTATGCGTTTTTTCCTGAATATATTCAGGAAAAAACGCATACGCCCTTTTTGGCCAACCAAGCAACCTGGAAAGGCAAATCAGCGCTACAAAGAAGTCTCGCTTCCCATCGGTCAAAAGGGCCATGCTGAATAAAGTGTCAAAACCAGAAATGCAAAACAGGCCATGGAGAAACGGGAGCCTGGCTACGATGATGGGCGGGATGTAAATTGCCAACAGCCACTCTGGGGGAGTGCACGGTGTGTCCTGAAACATCGAAAAAACTCAGCTTAGGGAGCATAGGGCACTTCCACTCATGGGCGTAAAAATTGGGAAAACTAAAAATCAGCAAGACACAGGCACCCCAAAGTTTAGGGCTGCTCTGTTGACAAGAACCTCCACTTCGTTACACCTTAAATATCCCAGGAAAGAGAAAAATGGATAAAGAAGTTGTGGTCCTTATGTACAATGGAATATCACTCAGCCATGAAATCAACGTCATAAGGCTAGTAGCAGCAAGATGAGTGGAATTAGGTAGGACGATTCTAAGTGAAATAAGTCACACAGAAAAAGATACTTATCATAAGATATCACTTATAGAGGGAATATAAAAACCGCTACCCTTGAACTGAATTACAAATCAGAGCTGGGTAACACGTTTAGAAAACACACTATGGCTGCTTAACGGGAAAGGTGAGGTGGGGTGATGCATAAAACAAGGGTTTCAAATTAGCTCAGATACCGTTCCATAAACCCAATAGGTAATAACAAGACCTACTCCTTGCTCAGTGAATTGGACTCAACACCCCCTATTCACCGCCCAAGAATATATCTGACTAGTAAGAATCTTAAAACCTATGCATTGATATCTCTCTGTAAGTGAGTCCAGTGGGTGTAAAGCGGCAAAAACACAGCAGTGAAAAGCAGGTAAACCCCATTATAAAAATCAATTACTTTTAAAAACCCGTGAAACAAAGACAGTGAAAGAGAGAGAAATTCTTACAAAATTCGTTCAGGGGCTGTGATGCCACCTGGATTGACCATATCTAGACCCACAGCTGACTGAGACACAAGGGTGGAAACTCTTGGGGCTGAGAGGTTTGGTGAGGTTGGGTGAGCAAACGCAGACCCTTTAAAGTAATACTGCATGGTACCCATCCCATGGGTCCCAAATCTCCAGGTTCAAGGGCATCTTCCTACATCGAAAGCATGCATGAGAAACCCAGAAGATGGTACACTGTGTGATCCGGAAAGGTTTTCAAAACGCACCTCATTTCTCATCTCCTTGTGCTCGGGTTTGCCATTCCAGCCACTTTACTAGCAATCTCCCTCCTTGGAGAATCAGCACCTTTAACCTCCTGTTCCGTACAGGTTGCAATTTGTCCTGAGGATGAACGGGAAGAGGGGGAACCAATGAGAGACTAGCTCTAGGTGTTGGGACAGGCACAGGTCACTCTATTTTCCCATCAGGAAGAATATTTAACCACAGGCTCAGCCTGCCGCCCGGGACCAGAATAGGGCCTGAAGCAATCCTGCGCTTTTGCGGCCAGCTCCCAAGAAAGCGAGTTGAAAAATGGAGCTCAGGGGCACTGCAATTCACAAACCTGCAGACTTATAAATGATGACTCTCGTCCACAAATATATTGAGGGAAGGCAACGAAGAGGATTGGAAAGCAAGGCAGAATTGCAGGAAACAGATTTCAGGAGGGAGATTCGAATCGCCTTTAAAGCACAGGAAAAGCGGCAAAACCTCGACAATGATGCCCTTGGCCAAAAAGGGCGTATGCGTTTTTTCCTGAATATATTCAGGAAAAAACGCATACGCCCTTTTTGGCCAACCAAGCAACCTGGAAAGGCAAATCAGCGCTACAAAGAAGTCTCGCTTCCCATCGGTCAAAAGGGCCATGCTGAATAAAGTGTCAAAACCAGAAATGCAAAACAGGCCATGGAGAAACGGGAGCCTGGCTACGCTGATGGGCGGGATGTAAATTGCCAACAGCCACTCTGGAGAAGTGCACGGTGTGTCCTGAAACATCGAAAAAAATCAGCCTAGGGAGCATAGGGCACTTCCACTCATGGGCGTATAAATTGGGAAAACTAAAAATCAGCAAGACACAGGCACCCCAAAGTTTAGGGCTGCTCTGTTGACAAGAACCTCCACTTCGTTACACCTTAAATATCCCAGGAAAGAGAAAAATGGATAAAGAAGTTGTGGTCCTTATGTACAATGGAATATCACTCAGCCATGAAATCAACGTCATAAGGCTAGTAGCAGCAAGATGAGTGGATTTAGGTAGGACGATTCTAAGTGAAATAAGTCACACAGAAAAAGATACTTATCATAAGATATCACTTATAGAGGGAATATAAAAACCGCTACCCTTGAACTGAATTACAAATCAGAGCAGGGTAACACGTTTAGAAAACACACTATGGCTGCTTAACGGGAAAGGTGAGGTGGGGTGATGCATAAAACAAGGGTTTCAAATTAGCTCAGATACCGTTCCATAAACCCAATAGGTAATAGACAAGACCTACTCCTTGCTCAGTGAATTGGACTCAACACCCCCTATTCACCGCCCAAGAATATATCTGACTAGTAAGAATCTTAAAACCTATGCATTGATATCTCTCTGTAAGTGAGTCAAGTGGGTGTAAAGCGGCAAAAACACAGCAGTGAAAAGCAGGTAAACCCCATTATAAAAATCAATTACTTTTAAAAACCCGTGAAACAAAGACAGTGAAAGAGAGAGAAATTCTTACAAAATTCGTTCAGGGGCTGTGATGCCACCTGGATTGACCATATCTAGACCCACAGTTGATTGAGACATAAGGGTGGACACTCTTGGGGCTGAGAGGTTTGGTGAGGTTGGGTGAGCAAACGCAGACCCTTTAAAGTAATACTGCGTGGTACCCATCCCATGGGTCCCAAATCTCCAGGTTCAAGGGCATCTTCCTACATCGAAAGCATGCATGAGAAACCCAGAAGATGGTACACCGTGTGATCCGGAAAGGTTTTCAAAACGCACCTCATTTCTCATCTCCTTGTGCTCGGGTTTGCCATTCCAGCCGCTTTACTAGCAATCTCCCTCCTTGGAGAATCAGCACCTTTAACCTCCTGTTCCGTACAGGTTGCAATTTGTCCTGAGGATGAACGGGAAGAGGGGGAACCAATGAGAGACTAGCTCTAGGTGTTGGGACAGGCACAGGTCACTCTATTTTCCCATCAGGAAGAAGAATTAACCACAGGCTCAGCCTGCCGCCCGGGACCAGAATAGGGCCTGAAGCAATCCTGCGCTTTTGCGGCCAGCTCCCAAGAAAGCGAGTTGAAAAATGGAGCTCAGGGGCACTGCAATTCACAAACCTGCAGACTTATAAATGATGACTCTCGTCCACAAATATATTGAGGGAAGGCAACGAAGAGGATTGGAAAGCAAGGCAGAATTGCAGGAAACAGATTTCAGGAGGGAGATTCCAATCGCCTTTAAAGCACAGGAAAAGCGGCAAAACCTCGACAATGATGCCCTTGGCCAAAAAGGGCGTATGCGTTTTTTCCTGAATATATTCAGGAAAAAACGCATACGCCCTTTTTGGCCAACCAAGCAACCTGGAAAGGCAAATCAGCGCTACAAAGAGGTCTCGCTTCCCATCGGTCAAAAGGGCCATGCTGAATAAAGTGTCAAAACCAGAAATGCAAAACAGGCCATGGAGAAACGGGAGCCTGGCTACGATGATGGGCGGGATGTAAATTGCCAACAGCCACTCTGGGGGAGTGCACGGTGTGTCCTGAAACATCGAAAAAACTCAGCTTAGGGAGCATAGGGCACTTCCACTCATGGGCGTAAAAATTGGGAAAACTAAAAATCAGCAAGACACAGGCACCCCAAAGTTTAGGGCTGCTCTGTTGACAAGAACCTCCACTTCGTTACACCTTAAATATCCCAGGAAAGAGAAAAATGGATAAAGAAGTTGTGGTCCTTATGTACAATGGAATATCACTCAGCCATGAAATCAACGTCATAAGGCTAGTAGCAGCAAGATGAGTGGAATTAGGTAGGACGATTCTAAGTGAAATAAGTCACACAGAAAAAGATACTTATCATAAGATATCACTTATAGAGGGAATATAAAAACCGCTACCCTTGAACTGAATTACAAATCAGAGCTGGGTAACACGTTTAGAAAACACACTATGGCTGCTTAACGGGAAAGGTGAGGTGGGGTGATGCATAAAACAAGGGTTTCAAATTAGCTCAGATACCGTTCCATAAACCCAATAGGTAATAGACAAGACCTACTCCTTGCTCAGTGAATTGGACTCAACACCCCCTATTCACCGCCCAAGAATATATCTGACTAGTAAGAATCTTAAAACCTATGCATTGATATCTCTCTGTAAGTGAGTCCAGTGGGTGTAAAGCGGCAAAAACACAGCAGTGAAAAGCAGGTAAACCCCATTATAAAAATCAATTACTTTTAAAAACCCGTGAAACAAAGACAGTGAAAGAGAGAGAAATTCTTACAAAATTCGTTCAGGGGCTGTGATGCCACCTGGATTGACCATATCTAGACCCACAGCTGACTGAGACACAAGGGTGGAAACTCTTGGGGCTGAGAGGTTTGGTGAGGTTGGGTGAGCAAACGCAGACCCTTTAAAGTAATACTGCATGGTACCCATCCCATGGGTCCCAAATCTCCAGGTTCAAGGGCATCTTCCTACATCGAAAGCATGCATGAGAAACCCAGAAGATGGTACACTGTGTGATCCGGAAAGGTTTTCAAAACGCACCTCATTTCTCATCTCCTTGTGCTCGGGTTTGCCATTCCAGCCACTTTACTAGCAATCTCCCTCCTTGGAGAATCAGCACCTTTAACCTCCTGTTCCGTACAGGTTGCAATTTGTCCTGAGGATGAACGGGAAGAGGGGGAACCAATGAGAGACTAGCTCTAGGTGTTGGGACAGGCACAGGTCACTCTATTTTCCCATCAGGAAGAATATTTAACCACAGGCTCAGCCTGCCGCCCGGGACCAGAATAGGGCATGAAGCAATCCTGCGCTTTTGCGGCCAGCTCCCAAGAAAGCGAGTTGAAAAATGGAGCTCAGGGGCACTGCAATTCACAAACCTGCAGACTTATAAATGATGACTCTCGTCCACAAATATATTGAGGGAAGGCAACGAAGAGGATTGGAAAGCAAGGCAGAATTGCAGGAAACAGATTTCAGGAGGGAGATTCGAATCGCCTTTAAAGCACAGGAAAAGCGGCAAAACCTCGACAATGATGCCCTTGGCCAAAAAGGGCGTATGCGTTTTTTCCTGAATATATTCAGGAAAAAACGCATACGCCCTTTTTGGCCAACCAAGCAACCTGGAAAGGCAAATCAGCGCTACAAAGAAGTCTCGCTTCCCATCGGTCAAAAGGGCCATGCTGAATAAAGTGTCAAAACCAGAAATGCAAAACAGGCCATGGAGAAACGGGAGCCTGGCTACGCTGATGGGCGGGATGTAAATTGCCAACAGCCACTCTGGAGAAGTGCACGGTGTGTCCTGAAACATCGAAAAAAATCAGCCTAGGGAGCATAGGGCACTTCCACTCATGGGCGTATAAATTGGGAAAACTAAAAATCAGCAAGACACAGGCACCCCAAAGTTTAGGGCTGCTCTGTTGACAAGAACCTCCACTTCGTTACACCTTAAATATCCCAGGAAAGAGAAAAATGGATAAAGAAGTTGTGGTCCTTATGTACAATGGAATATCACTCAGCCATGAAATCAACGTCATAAGGCTAGTAGCAGCAAGATGAGTGGATTTAGGTAGGACGATTCTAAGTGAAATAAGTCACACAGAAAAAGATACTTATCATAAGATATCACTTATAGAGGGAATATAAAAACCGCTACCCTTGAACTGAATTACAAATCAGAGCAGGGTAACACGTTTAGAAAACACACTATGGCTGCTTAACGGGAAAGGTGAGGTGGGGTGATGCATAAAACAAGGGTTTCAAATTAGCTCAGATACCGTTCCATAAACCCAATAGGTAATAGACAAGACCTACTCCTTGCTCAGTGAATTGGACTCAACACCCCCTATTCACCGCCCAAGAATATATCTGACTAGTAAGAATCTTAAAACCTATGCATTGATATCTCTCTGTAAGTGAGTCAAGTGGGTGTAAAGCGGCAAAAACACAGCAGTGAAAAGCAGGTAAACCCCATTATAAAAATCAATTACTTTTAAAAACCCGTGAAACAAAGACAGTGAAAGAGAGAGAAATTCTTACAAAATTCGTTCAGGGGCTGTGATGCCACCTGGATTGACCATATCTAGACCCACAGTTGATTGAGACATAAGGGTGGACACTCTTGGGGCTGAGAGGTTTGGTGAGGTTGGGTGAGCAAACGCAGACCCTTTAAAGTAATACTGCGTGGTACCCATCCCATGGGTCCCAAATCTCCAGGTTCAAGGGCATCTTCCTACATCGAAAGCATGCATGAGAAACCCAGAAGATGGTACAACGTGCGATCCGGAAAGGTTTTCAAAACGCACCTCATTTCTCATCTCCTTGTGCTCGGGTTTGCCATTCCAGCCGCTTTACTAGCAATCTACCTCCTTGGAGAATCAGCACCTTTAACCTCCTGTTCCGTACAGGTTGCAATTTGTCCTGAGGATGAACGGGAAGAGGGGGAACCAATGAGAGACTAGCTCTAGGTGTTGGGACAGGCACAGGTCACTCTATTTTCCCATCAGGAAGAAGAATTAACCACAGGCTCAGCCTGCCGCCCGGGACCAGAATAGGGCCTGAAGCAATCCTGCGCTTTTGCGGCCAGCTCCCAAGAAAGCGAGTTGAAAAATGGAGCTCAGGGGCACTGCAATTCACAAACCTGCAGACTTATAAATGATGACTCTCGTCCACAAATATATTCAGGGAAGGCAACGAAGAGGATTGGAAAGCAAGGCAGAATTGCAGGAAACAGATTTCAGGAGGGAGATTCGAATCGCCTTTAAAGCACAGGAAAAGCGGCAAAACCTCGACAATGATGCCCTTGGCCAAAAAGGGCGTATGCGTTTTTTCCTGAATATATTCAGGAAAAAACGCATACGCCCTTTTTGGCCAACCAAGCAACCTGGAAAGGCAAATCAGCGCTACAAAGAGGTCTCGCTTCCCATCGGTCAAAAGGGCCATGCTGAATAAAGTGTCAAAACCAGAAATGCAAAACAGGCCATGGAGAAACGGGAGCCTGGCTACGATGATGGGCCGGATGTAAATTGCCAACAGCCACTCTGGAGGAGTGCACGGTGTGTCCTGAAACATCGAAAAAACTCAGCTTAGGGAGCATAGGGCACTTCCACTCATGGGCGTATAAATTGGGAAAACTAAAAATCAGCAAGACACAGGCACCCCAAAGTTTAGGGCTGCTCTGTTGACAAGAACCTCCACTTCGTTACACCTTAAATATCCCAGGAAAGAGAAAAATGGATAAAGAAGTTGTGGTCCTTATGTACAATGGAATATCACTCAGCCATGAAATCAACGTCATAAGGCTAGTAGCAGCAAGATGAGTGGAATTAGGTAGGACGATTCTAAGTGAAATAAGTCACACAGAAAAAGATACTTATCATAAGATATCACTTATAGAGGGAATATAAAAACCGCTACCCTTGAACTGAATTACAAATCAGAGCTGGGTAACACGTTTAGAAAACACACTATGGCTGCTTAACGGGAAAGGTGAGGTGGGGTGATGCATAAAACAAGGGTTTCAAATTAGCTCAGATACCGTTCCATAAACCCAATAGGTAATAGACAAGACCTACTCCTTGCTCAGTGAATTGGACTCAACACCCCCTATTCACCGCCCAAGAATATATCTGACTAGTAAGAATCTTAAAACCTATGCATTGATATCTCTCTGTAAGTGAGTCCAGTGGGTGTAAAGCGGCAAAAACACAGCAGTGAAAAGCAGGTAAACCCCATTATAAAAATCAATTACTTTAAAAAACCCGTGAAACAAAGACAGTTAAAGAGAGAGAAATTCTTACAAAATTCGTTCAGGGGCTGTGATGCCACCTGGATTGACCATATCTAGACCCACAGCTGACTGAGACACAAGGGTGGAAACTCTTGGGGCTGAGAGGTTTGGTGAGGTTGGGTGAGCAAACGCAGACCCTTTAAAGTAATACTGCATGGTACCCATCCCATGGGTCCCAAATCTCCAGGTTCAAGGGCATCTTCCTACATCGAAAGCATGCATGAGAAACCCAGAAGATGGTACACTGTGTGATCCGGAAAGGTTTTCAAAACGCACCTCATTTCTCATCTCCTTGTGCTCGGGTTTGCCATTCCAGCCACTTTACTAGCAATCTCCCTCCTTGGAGAATCAGCACCTTTAACCTCCTGTTCCGTACAGGTTGCAATTTGTCCTGAGGATGAACGGGAAGAGGGGGAACCAATGAGAGACTAGCTCTAGGTGTTGGGACAGGCACAGGTCACTCTATTTTCCCATCAGGAAGAAGAATTAACCACAGGCTCAGCCTGCCGCCCGGGACCAGAATAGGGCCTGAAGCAATCCTGCGCTTTTGCGGCCAGCTCCCAAGAAAGCGAGTTGAAAAATGGAGCTCAGGGGCACTGCAATTCACAAACCTGCAGACTTATAAATGATGACTCTCGTCCACAAATATATTCAGGGAAGGCAACGAAGAGGATTGGAAAGCAAGGCAGAATTGCAGGAAACAGATTTCAGGAGGGAGATTCGAATCGCCTTTAAAGCACAGGAAAAGCGGCAAAACCTCGACAATGATGCCCTTGGCCAAAAAGGGCGTATGCGTTTTTTCCTGAATATATTCAGGAAAAAACGCATACGCCCTTTTTGGCCAACCAAGCAACCTGGAAAGGCAAATCAGCGCTACAAAGAGGTCTCGCTTCCCATCGGTCAAAAGGGCCATGCTGAATAAAGTGTCAAAACCAGAAATGCAAAACAGGCCATGGAGAAACGGGAGCCTGGCTACGATGATGGGCCGGATGTAAATTGCCAACAGCCACTCTGGAGGAGTGCACGGTGTGTCCTGAAACATCGAAAAAACTCAGCTTAGGGAGCATAGGGCACTTCCACTCATGGGCGTATAAATTGGGAAAACTAAAAATCAGCAAGACACAGGCACCCCAAAGTTTAGGGCTGCTCTGTTGACAAGAACCTCCACTTCGTTACACCTTAAATATCCCAGGAAAGAGAAAAATGGATAAAGAAGTTGTGGTCCTTATGTACAATGGAATATCACTCAGCCATGAAATCAACGTCATAAGGCTAGTAGCAGCAAGATGAGTGGAATTAGGTAGGACGATTCTAAGTGAAATAAGTCACACAGAAAAAGATACTTATCATAAGATATCACTTATAGAGGGAATATAAAAACCGCTACCCTTGAACTGAATTACAAATCAGAGCTGGGTAACACGTTTAGAAAACACACTATGGCTGCTTAACGGGAAAGGTGAGGTGGGGTGATGCATAAAACAAGGGTTTCAAATTAGCTCAGATACCGTTCCATAAACCCAATAGGTAATAGACAAGACCTACTCCTTGCTCAGTGAATTGGACTCAACACCCCCTATTCACCGCCCAAGAATATATCTGACTAGTAAGAATCTTAAAACCTATGCATTGATATCTCTCTGTAAGTGAGTCCAGTGGGTGTAAAGCGGCAAAAACACAGCAGTGAAAAGCAGGTAAACCCCATTATAAAAATCAATTACTTTAAAAAACCCGTGAAACAAAGACAGTTAAAGAGAGAGAAATTCTTACAAAATTCGTTCAGGGGCTGTGATGCCACCTGGATTGACCATATCTAGACCCACAGCTGACTGAGACACAAGGGTGGAAACTCTTGGGGCTGAGAGGTTTGGTGAGGTTGGGTGAGCAAACGCAGACCCTTTAAAGTAATACTGCATGGTACCCATCCCATGGGTCCCAAATCTCCAGGTTCAAGGGCATCTTCCTACATCGAAAGCATGCATGAGAAACCCAGAAGATGGTACACTGTGTGATCCGGAAAGGTTTTCAAAACGCACCTCATTTCTCATCTCCTTGTGCTCGGGTTTGCCATTCCAGCCACTTTACTAGCAATCTCCCTCCTTGGAGAATCAGCACCTTTAACCTCCTGTTCCGTACAGGTTGCAATTTGTCCTGAGGATGAACGGGAAGAGGGGGAACCAATGAGAGACTAGCTCTAGGTGTTGGGACAGGCACAGGTCACTCTATTTTCCCATCAGGAAGAATATTTAACCACAGGCTCAGCCTGCCGCCCGGGACCAGAATAGGGCCTGAAGCAATCCTGCGCTTTTGCGGCCAGCTCCCAAGAAAGCGAGTTGAAAAATGGAGCTCAGGGGCACTGCAATTCACAAACCTGCAGACTTATAAATGATGACTCTCGTCCACAAATATATTGAGGGAAGGCAACGAAGAGGATTGGAAAGCAAGGCAGAATTGCAGGAAACAGATTTCAGGAGGGAGATTCGAATCGCCTTTAAAGCACAGGAAAAGCGGCAAAACCTCGACAATGATGCCCTTGGCCAAAAAGGGCGTATGCGTTTTTTCCTGAATATATTCAGGAAAAAACGCATACGCCCTTTTTGGCCAACCAAGCAACCTGGAAAGGCAAATCAGCGCTACAAAGAAGTCTCGCTTCCCATCGGTCAAAAGGGCCATGCTGAATAAAGTGTCAAAACCAGAAATGCAAAACAGGCCATGGAGAAACGGGAGCCTGGCTACGCTGATGGGCGGGATGTAAATTGCCAACAGCCACTCTGGAGAAGTGCACGGTGTGTCCTGAAACATCGAAAAAAATCAGCCTAGGGAGCATAGGGCACTTCCACTCATGGGCGTATAAATTGGGAAAACTAAAAATCAGCAAGACACAGGCACCCCAAAGTTTAGGGCTGCTCTGTTGACAAGAACCTCCACTTCGTTACACCTTAAATATCCCAGGAAAGAGAAAAATGGATAAAGAAGTTGTGGTCCTTATGTACAATGGAATATCACTCAGCCATGAAATCAACGTCATAAGGCTAGTAGCAGCAAGATGAGTGGATTTAGGTAGGACGATTCTAAGTGAAATAAGTCACACAGAAAAAGATACTTATCATAAGATATCACTTATAGAGGGAATATAAAAACCGCTACCCTTGAACTGAATTACAAATCAGAGCAGGGTAACACGTTTAGAAAACACACTATGGCTGCTTAACGGGAAAGGTGAGGTGGGGTGATGCATAAAACAAGGGTTTCAAATTAGCTCAGATACCGTTCCATAAACCCAATAGGTAATAGACAAGACCTACTCCTTGCTCAGTGAATTGGACTCAACACCCCCTATTCACCGCCCAAGAATATATCTGACTAGTAAGAATCTTAAAACCTATGCATTGATATCTCTCTGTAAGTGAGTCAAGTGGGTGTAAAGCGGCAAAAACACAGCAGTGAAAAGCAGGTAAACCCCATTATAAAAATCAATTACTTTTAAAAACCCGTGAAACAAAGACAGTGAAAGAGAGAGAAATTCTTACAAAATTCGTTCAGGGGCTGTGATGCCACCTGGATTGACCATATCTAGACCCACAGTTGATTGAGACATAAGGGTGGACACTCTTGGGGCTGAGAGGTTTGGTGAGGTTGGGTGAGCAAACGCAGACCCTTTAAAGTAATACTGCGTGGTACCCATCCCATGGGTCCCAAATCTCCAGGTTCAAGGGCATCTTCCTACATCGAAAGCATGCATGAGAAACCCAGAAGATGGTACACCGTGTGATCCGGAAAGGTTTTCAAAACGCACCTCATTTCTCATCTCCTTGTGCTCGGGTTTGCCATTCCAGCCGCTTTACTAGCAATCTCCCTCCTTGGAGAATCAGCACCTTTAACCTCCTGTTCCGTACAGGTTGCAATTTGTCCTGAGGATGAACGGGAAGAGGGGGAACCAATGAGAGACTAGCTCTAGGTGTTGGGACAGGCACAGGTCACTCTATTTTCCCATCAGGAAGAAGAATTAACCACAGGCTCAGCCTGCCGCCCGGGACCAGAATAGGGCCTGAAGCAATCCTGCGCTTTTGCGGCCAGCTCCCAAGAAAGCGAGTTGAAAAATGGAGCTCAGGGGCACTGCAATTCACAAACCTGCAGACTTATAAATGATGACTCTCGTCCACAAATATATTGAGGGAAGGCAACGAAGAGGATTGGAAAGCAAGGCAGAATTGCAGGAAACAGATTTCAGGAGGGAGATTCCAATCGCCTTTAAAGCACAGGAAAAGCGGCAAAACCTCGACAATGATGCCCTTGGCCAAAAAGGGCGTATGCGTTTTTTCCTGAATATATTCAGGAAAAAACGCATACGCCCTTTTTGGCCAACCAAGCAACCTGGAAAGGCAAATCAGCGCTACAAAGAAGTCTCGCTTCCCATCGGTCAAAAGGGCCATGCTGAATAAAGTGTCAAAACCAGAAATGCAAAACAGGCCATGGAGAAACGGGAGCCTGGCTACGCTGATGGGCGGGATGTAAATTGCCAACAGCCACTCTGGAGAAGTGCACGGTGTGTCCTGAAACATCGAAAAAAATCAGCCTAGGGAGCATAGGGCACTTCCACTCATGGGCGTATAAATTGGGAAAACTAAAAATCAGCAAGACACAGGCACCCCAAAGTTTAGGGCTGCTCTGTTGACAAGAACCTCCACTTCGTTACACCTTAAATATCCCAGGAAAGAGAAAAATGGATAAAGAAGTTGTGGTCCTTATGTACAATGGAATATCACTCAGCCATGAAATCAACGTCATAAGGCTAGTAGCAGCAAGATGAGTGGATTTAGGTAGGACGATTCTAAGTGAAATAAGTCACACAGAAAAAGATACTTATCATAAGATATCACTTATAGAGGGAATATAAAAACCGCTACCCTTGAACTGAATTACAAATCAGAGCAGGGTAACACGTTTAGAAAACACACTATGGCTGCTTAACGGGAAAGGTGAGGTGGGGTGATGCATAAAACAAGGGTTTCAAATTAGCTCAGATACCGTTCCATAAACCCAATAGGTAATAGACAAGACCTACTCCTTGCTCAGTGAATTGGACTCAACACCCCCTATTCACCGCCCAAGAATATATCTGACTAGTAAGAATCTTAAAACCTATGCATTGATATCTCTCTGTAAGTGAGTCAAGTGGGTGTAAAGCGGCAAAAACACAGCAGTGAAAAGCAGGTAAACCCCATTATAAAAATCAATTACTTTTAAAAACCCGTGAAACAAAGACAGTGAAAGAGAGAGAAATTCTTACAAAATTCGTTCAGGGGCTGTGATGCCACCTGGATTGACCATATCTAGACCCACAGTTGATTGAGACATAAGGGTGGACACTCTTGGGGCTGAGAGGTTTGGTGAGGTTGGGTGAGCAAACGCAGACCCTTTAAAGTAATACTGCGTGGTACCCATCCCATGGGTCCCAAATCTCCAGGTTCAAGGGCATCTTCCTACATCGAAAGCATGCATGAGAAACCCAGAAGATGGTACACCGTGTGATCCGGAAAGGTTTTCAAAACGCACCTCATTTCTCATCTCCTTGTGCTCGGGTTTGCCATTCCAGCCGCTTTACTAGCAATCTCCCTCCTTGGAGAATCAGCACCTTTAACCTCCTGTTCCGTACAGGTTGCAATTTGTCCTGAGGATGAACGGGAAGAGGGGGAACCAATGAGAGACTAGCTCTAGGTGTTGGGACAGGCACAGGTCACTCTATTTTCCCATCAGGAAGAAGAATTAACCACAGGCTCAGCCTGCCGCCCGGGACCAGAATAGGGCCTGAAGCAATCCTGCGCTTTTGCGGCCAGCTCCCAAGAAAGCGAGTTGAAAAATGGAGCTCAGGGGCACTGCAATTCACAAACCTGCAGACTTATAAATGATGACTCTCGTCCACAAATATATTGAGGGAAGGCAACGAAGAGGATTGGAAAGCAAGGCAGAATTGCAGGAAACAGATTTCAGGAGGGAGATTCCAATCGCCTTTAAAGCACAGGAAAAGCGGCAAAACCTCGACAATGATGCCCTTGGCCAAAAAGGGCGTATGCGTTTTTTCCTGAATATATTCAGGAAAAAACGCATACGCCCTTTTTGGCCAACCAAGCAACCTGGAAAGGCAAATCAGCGCTACAAAGAAGTCTCGCTTCCCATCGGTCAAAAGGGCCATGCTGAATAAAGTGTCAAAACCAGAAATGCAAAACAGGCCATGGAGAAACGGGAGCCTGGCTACG
The DNA here is from genome assembly GCF_965194825.1 of Balaenoptera physalus. NCBI lineage: Eukaryota > Metazoa > Chordata > Mammalia > Artiodactyla > Balaenopteridae > Balaenoptera > Balaenoptera physalus. The sequence goes on from NW_028125745.1 coordinate 60,336, forward strand.
ATGATGGGCGGGATGTAAATTGCCAACAGCCACTCTGGGGGAGTGCACGGTGTGTCCTGAAACATCGAAAAAACTCAGCTTAGGGAGCATAGGGCACTTCCACTCATGGGCGTAAAAATTGGGAAAACTAAAAATCAGCAAGACACAGGCACCCCAAAGTTTAGGGCTGCTCTGTTGACAAGAACCTCCACTTCGTTACACCTTAAATATCCCAGGAAAGAGAAAAATGGATAAAGAAGTTGTGGTCCTTATGTACAATGGAATATCACTCAGCCATGAAATCAACGTCATAAGGCTAGTAGCAGCAAGATGAGTGGAATTAGGTAGGACGATTCTAAGTGAAATAAGTCACACAGAAAAAGATACTTATCATAAGATATCACTTATAGAGGGAATATAAAAACCGCTACCCTTGAACTGAATTACAAATCAGAGCTGGGTAACACGTTTAGAAAACACACTATGGCTGCTTAACGGGAAAGGTGAGGTGGGGTGATGCATAAAACAAGGGTTTCAAATTAGCTCAGATACCGTTCCATAAACCCAATAGGTAATAGACAAGACCTACTCCTTGCTCAGTGAATTGGACTCAACACCCCCTATTCACCGCCCAAGAATATATCTGACTAGTAAGAATCTTAAAACCTATGCATTGATATCTCTCTGTAAGTGAGTCCAGTGGGTGTAAAGCGGCAAAAACACAGCAGTGAAAAGCAGGTAAACCCCATTATAAAAATCAATTACTTTTAAAAACCCGTGAAACAAAGACAGTGAAAGAGAGAGAAATTCTTACAAAATTCGTTCAGGGGCTGTGATGCCACCTGGATTGACCATATCTAGACCCACAGCTGACTGAGACACAAGGGTGGAAACTCTTGGGGCTGAGAGGTTTGGTGAGGTTGGGTGAGCAAACGCAGACCCTTTAAAGTAATACTGCATGGTACCCATCCCATGGGTCCCAAATCTCCAGGTTCAAGGGCATCTTCCTACATCGAAAGCATGCATGAGAAACCCAGAAGATGGTACACTGTGTGATCCGGAAAGGTTTTCAAAACGCACCTCATTTCTCATCTCCTTGTGCTCGGGTTTGCCATTCCAGCCACTTTACTAGCAATCTCCCTCCTTGGAGAATCAGCACCTTTAACCTCCTGTTCCGTACAGGTTGCAATTTGTCCTGAGGATGAACGGGAAGAGGGGGAACCAATGAGAGACTAGCTCTAGGTGTTGGGACAGGCACAGGTCACTCTATTTTCCCATCAGGAAGAAGAATTAACCACAGGCTCAGCCTGCCGCCCGGGACCAGAATAGGGCCTGAAGCAATCCTGCGCTTTTGCGGCCAGCTCCCAAGAAAGCGAGTTGAAAAATGGAGCTCAGGGGCACTGCAATTCACAAACCTGCAGACTTATAAATGATGACTCTCGTCCACAAATATATTGAGGGAAGGCAACGAAGAGGATTGGAAAGCAAGGCAGAATTGCAGGAAACAGATTTCAGGAGGGAGATTCGAATCGCCTTTAAAGCACAGGAAAAGCGGCAAAACCTCGACAATGATGCCCTTGGCCAAAAAGGGCGTATGCGTTTTTTCCTGAATATATTCAGGAAAAAACGCATACGCCCTTTTTGGCCAACCAAGCAACCTGGAAAGGCAAATCAGCGCTACAAAGAAGTCTCGCTTCCCATCGGTCAAAAGGGCCATGCTGAATAAAGTGTCAAAACCAGAAATGCAAAACAGGCCATGGAGAAACGGGAGCCTGGCTACGCTGATGGGCGGGATGTAAATTGCCAACAGCCACTCTGGAGAAGTGCACGGTGTGTCCTGAAACATCGAAAAAAATCAGCCTAGGGAGCATAGGGCACTTCCACTCATGGGCGTATAAATTGGGAAAACTAAAAATCAGCAAGACACAGGCACCCCAAAGTTTAGGGCTGCTCTGTTGACAAGAACCTCCACTTCGTTACACCTTAAATATCCCAGGAAAGAGAAAAATGGATAAAGAAGTTGTGGTCCTTATGTACAATGGAATATCACTCAGCCATGAAATCAACGTCATAAGGCTAGTAGCAGCAAGATGAGTGGATTTAGGTAGGACGATCCTAAGTGAAATAAGTCACACAGAAAAAGATACTTATCATAAGATATCACTTATAGAGGGAATATAAAAACCGCTACCCTTGAACTGAATTACAAATCAGAGCAGGGTAACACGTTTAGAAAACACACTATGGCTGCTTAACGGGAAAGGTGAGGTGGGGTGATGCATAAAACAAGGGTTTCAAATTAGCTCAGATACCGTTCCATAAACCCAATAGGTAATAGACAAGACCTACTCCTTGCTCAGTGAATTGGACTCAACACCCCCTATTCACCGCCCAAGAATATATCTGACTAGTAAGAATCTTAAAACCTATGCATTGATATCTCTCTGTAAGTGAGTCCAGTGGGTGTAAAGCGGCAAAAACACAGCAGTGAAAAGCAGGTAAACCCCATTATAAAAATCAATTACTTTTAAAAACCCGTGAAACAAAGACAGTGAAAGAGAGAGAAATTCTTACAAAATTCGTTCAGGGGCTGTGATGCCACCTGGATTGACCATATCTAGACCCACAGCTGACTGAGACACAAGGGTGGAAACTCTTGGGGCTGAGAGGTTTGGTGAGGTTGGGTGAGCAAACGCAGACCCTTTAAAGTAATACTGCATGGTACCCATCCCATGGGTCCCAAATCTCCAGGTTCAAGGGCATCTTCCTACATCGAAAGCATGCATGAGAAACCCAGAAGATGGTACACTGTGTGATCCGGAAAGGTTTTCAAAACGCACCTCATTTCTCATCTCCTTGTGCTCGGGTTTGCCATTCCAGCCACTTTACTAGCAATCTCCCTCCTTGGAGAATCAGCACCTTTAACCTCCTGTTCCGTACAGGTTGCAATTTGTCCTGAGGATGAACGGGAAGAGGGGGAACCAATGAGAGACTAGCTCTAGGTGTTGGGACAGGCACAGGTCACTCTATTTTCCCATCAGGAAGAATATTTAACCACAGGCTCAGCCTGCCGCCCGGGACCAGAATAGGGCCTGAAGTAATCCTGCGCTTTTGCGGCCAGCTCCCAAGAAAGCGAGTTGAAAAATGGAGCTCAGGGGCACTGCAATTCACAAACCTGCAGACTTATAAATGATGACTCTCGTCCACAAATATATTGAGGGAAGGCAACGAAGAGGATTGGAAAGCAAGGCAGAATTGCAGGAAACAGATTTCAGGAGGGAGATTCGAATCGCCTTTAAAGCACAGGAAAAGCGGCAAAACCTCGACAATGATGCCCTTGGCCAAAAAGGGCGTATGCGTTTTTTCCTGAATATATTCAGGAAAAAACGCATACGCCCTTTTTGGCCAACCAAGCAACCTGGAAAGGCAAATCAGCGCTACAAAGAAGTCTCGCTTCCCATCGGTCAAAAGGGCCATGCTGAATAAAGTGTCAAAACCAGAAATGCAAAACAGGCCATGGAGAAACGGGAGCCTGGCTACGCTGATGGGCGGGATGTAAATTGCCAACAGCCACTCTGGAGAAGTGCACGGTGTGTCCTGAAACATCGAAAAAAATCAGCCTAGGGAGCATAGGGCACTTCCACTCATGGGCGTATAAATTGGGAAAACTAAAAATCAGCAAGACACAGGCACCCCAAAGTTTAGGGCTGCTCTGTTGACAAGAACCTCCACTTCGTTACACCTTAAATATCCCAGGAAAGAGAAAAATGGATAAAGAAGTTGTGGTCCTTATGTACAATGGAATATCACTCAGCCATGAAATCAACGTCATAAGGCTAGTAGCAGCAAGATGAGTGGATTTAGGTAGGACGATTCTAAGTGAAATAAGTCACACAGAAAAAGATACTTATCATAAGATATCACTTATAGAGGGAATATAAAAACCGCTACCCTTGAACTGAATTACAAATCAGAGCAGGGTAACACGTTTAGAAAACACACTATGGCTGCTTAACGGGAAAGGTGAGGTGGGGTGATGCATAAAACAAGGGTTTCAAATTAGCTCAGATACCGTTCCATAAACCCAATAGGTAATAGACAAGACCTACTCCTTGCTCAGTGAATTGGACTCAACACCCCCTATTCACCGCCCAAGAATATATCTGACTAGTAAGAATCTTAAAACCTATGCATTGATATCTCTCTGTAAGTGAGTCAAGTGGGTGTAAAGCGGCAAAAACACAGCAGTGAAAAGCAGGTAAACCCCATTATAAAAATCAATTACTTTTAAAAACCCGTGAAACAAAGACAGTGAAAGAGAGAGAAATTCTTACAAAATTCGTTCAGGGGCTGTGATGCCACCTGGATTGACCATATCTAGACCCACAGTTGATTGAGACATAAGGGTGGACACTCTTGGGGCTGAGAGGTTTGGTGAGGTTGGGTGAGCAAACGCAGACCCTTTAAAGTAATACTGCGTGGTACCCATCCCATGGGTCCCAAATCTCCAGGTTCAAGGGCATCTTCCTACATCGAAAGCATGCATGAGAAACCCAGAAGATGGTACAACGTGCGATCCGGAAAGGTTTTCAAAACGCACCTCATTTCTCATCTCCTTGTGCTCGGGTTTGCCATTCCAGCCGCTTTACTAGCAATCTCCCTCCTTGGAGAATCAGCACCTTTAACCTCCTGTTCCGTACAGGTTGCAATTTGTCCTGAGGATGAACGGGAAGAGGGGGAACCAATGAGAGACTAGCTCTAGGTGTTGGGACAGGCACAGGTCACTCTATTTTCCCATCAGGAAGAAGAATTAACCACAGGCTCAGCCTGCCGCCCGGGACCAGAATAGGGCCTGAAGCAATCCTGCGCTTTTGCGGCCAGCTCCCAAGAAAGCGAGTTGAAAAATGGAGCTCAGGGGCACTGCAATTCACAAACCTGCAGACTTATAAATGATGACTCTCGTCCACAAATATATTGAGGGAAGGCAACGAAGAGGATTGGAAAGCAAGGCAGAATTGCAGGAAACAGATTTCAGGAGGGAGATTCGAATCGCCTTTAAAGCACAGGAAAAGCGGCAAAACCTCGACAATGATGCCCTTGGCCAAAAAGGGCGTATGCGTTTTTTCCTGAATATATTCAGGAAAAAACGCATACGCCCTTTTTGGCCAACCAAGCAACCTGGAAAGGCAAATCAGCGCTACAAAGAGGTCTCGCTTCCCATCGGTCAAAAGGGCCATGCTGAATAAAGTGTCAAAACCAGAAATGCAAAACAGGCCATGGAGAAACGGGAGCCTGGCTACGATGATGGGCGGGATGTAAATTGCCAACAGCCACTCTGGAGAAGTGCACGGTGTGTCCTGAAACATCGAAAAAACTCAGCTTAGGGAGCATAGGGCACTTCCACTCATGGGCGTATAAATTGGGAAAACTAAAAATCAGCAAGACACAGGCACCCCAAAGTTTAGGGCTGCTCTGTTGACAAGAACCTCCACTTCGTTACACCTTAAATATCCCAGGAAAGAGAAAAATGGATAAAGAAGTTGTGGTCCTTATGTACAATGGAATATCACTCAGCCATGAAATCAACGTCATAAGGCTAGTAGCAGCAAGATGAGTGGAATTAGGTAGGACGATTCTAAGTGAAATAAGTCACACAGAAAAAGATACTTATCATAAGATATCACTTATAGAGGGAATATAAAAACCGCTACCCTTGAACTGAATTACAAATCAGAGCTGGGTAACACGTTTAGAAAACACACTATGGCTGCTTAACGGGAAAGGTGAGGTGGGGTGATGCATAAAACAAGGGTTTCAAATTAGCTCAGATACCGTTCCATAAACCCAATAGGTAATAGACAAGACCTACTCCTTGCTCAGTGAATTGGACTCAACACCCCCTATTCACCGCCCAAGAATATATCTGACTAGTAAGAATCTTAAAACCTATGCATTGATATCTCTCTGTAAGTGAGTCCAGTGGGTGTAAAGCGGCAAAAACACAGCAGTGAAAAGCAGGTAAACCCCATTATAAAAATCAATTACTTTTAAAAACCCGTGAAACAAAGACAGTTAAAGAGAGAGAAATTCTTACAAAATTCGTTCAGGGGCTGTGATGCCACCTGGATTGACCATATCTAGACCCACAGCTGACTGAGACACAAGGGTGGAAACTCTTGGGGCTGAGAGGTTTGGTGAGGTTGGGTGAGCAAACGCAGACCCTTTAAAGTAATACTGCATGGTACCCATCCCATGGGTCCCAAATCTCCAGGTTCAAGGGCATCTTCCTACATCGAAAGCATGCATGAGAAACCCAGAAGATGGTACACTGTGTGATCCGGAAAGGTTTTCAAAACGCACCTCATTTCTCATCTCCTTGTGCTCGGGTTTGCCATTCCAGCCACTTTACTAGCAATCTCCCTCCTTGGAGAATCAGCACCTTTAACCTCCTGTTCCGTACAGGTTGCAATTTGTCCTGAGGATGAACGGGAAGAGGGGGAACCAATGAGAGACTAGCTCTAGGTGTTGGGACAGGCACAGGTCACTCTATTTTCCCATCAGGAAGAATATTTAACCACAGGCTCAGCCTGCCGCCCGGGACCAGAATAGGGCCTGAAGCAATCCTGCGCTTTTGCGGCCAGCTCCCAAGAAAGCGAGTTGAAAAATGGAGCTCAGGGGCACTGCAATTCACAAACCTGCAGACTTATAAATGATGACTCTCGTCCACAAATATATTGAGGGAAGGCAACGAAGAGGATTGGAAAGCAAGGCAGAATTGCAGGAAACAGATTTCAGGAGGGAGATTCGAATCGCCTTTAAAGCACAGGAAAAGCAGCAAAACCTCGACAATGATGCCCTTGGCCAAAAAGGGCGTATGCGTTTTTTCCTGAATATATTCAGGAAAAAACGCATACGCCCTTTTTGGCCAACCAAGCAACCTGGAAAGGCAAATCAGCGCTACAAAGAAGTCTCGCTTCCCATCGGTCAAAAGGGCCATGCTGAATAAAGTGTCAAAACCAGAAATGCAAAACAGGCCATGGAGAAACGGGAGCCTGGCTACGCTGATGGGCGGGATGTAAATTGCCAACAGCCACTCTGGAGAAGTGCACGGTGTGTCCTGAAACATCGAAAAAAATCAGCCTAGGGAGCATAGGGCACTTCCACTCATGGGCGTATAAATTGGGAAAACTAAAAATCAGCAAGACACAGGCACCCCAAAGTTTAGGGCTGCTCTGTTGACAAGAACCTCCACTTCGTTACACCTTAAATATCCCAGGAAAGAGAAAAATGGATAAAGAAGTTGTGGTCCTTATGTACAATGGAATATCACTCAGCCATGAAATCAACGTCATAAGGCTAGTAGCAGCAAGATGAGTGGATTTAGGTAGGACGATTCTAAGTGAAATAAGTCACACAGAAAAAGATACTTATCATAAGATATCACTTATAGAGGGAATATAAAAACCGCTACCCTTGAACTGAATTACAAATCAGAGCAGGGTAACACGTTTAGAAAACACACTATGGCTGCTTAACGGGAAAGGTGAGGTGGGGTGATGCATAAAACAAGGGTTTCAAATTAGCTCAGATACCGTTCCATAAACCCAATAGGTAATAGACAAGACCTACTCCTTGCTCAGTGAATTGGACTCAACACCCCCTATTCACCGCCCAAGAATATATCTGACTAGTAAGAATCTTAAAACCTATGCATTGATATCTCTCTGTAAGTGAGTCAAGTGGGTGTAAAGCGGCAAAAACACAGCAGTGAAAAGCAGGTAAACCCCATTATAAAAATCAATTACTTTTAAAAACCCGTGAAACAAAGACAGTGAAAGAGAGAGAAATTCTTACAAAATTCGTTCAGGGGCTGTGATGCCACCTGGATTGACCATATCTAGACCCACAGTTGATTGAGACATAAGGGTGGACACTCTTGGGGCTGAGAGGTTTGGTGAGGTTGGGTGAGCAAACGCAGACCCTTTAAAGTAATACTGCGTGGTACCCATCCCATGGGTCCCAAATCTCCAGGTTCAAGGGCATCTTCCTACATCGAAAGCATGCATGAGAAACCCAGAAGATGGTACACCGTGCGATCCGGAAAGGTTTTCAAAACGCACCTCATTTCTCATCTCCTTGTGCTCGGGTTTGCCATTCCAGCCGCTTTACTAGCAATCTCCCTCCTTGGAGAATCAGCACCTTTAACCTCCTGTTCCGTACAGGTTGCAATTTGTCCTGAGGATGAACGGGAAGAGGGGGAACCAATGAGAGACTAGCTCTAGGTGTTGGGACAGGCACAGGTCACTCTATTTTCCCATCAGGAAGAAGAATTAACCACAGGCTCAGCCTGCCGCCCGGGACCAGAATAGGGCCTGAAGCAATCCTGCGCTTTTGCGGCCAGCTCCCAAGAAAGCGAGTTGAAAAATGGAGCTCAGGGGCACTGCAATTCACAAACCTGCAGACTTATAAATGATGACTCTCGTCCACAAATATATTGAGGGAAGGCAACGAAGAGGATTGGAAAGCAAGGCAGAATTGCAGGAAACAGATTTCAGGAGGGAGATTCCAATCGCCTTTAAAGCACAGGAAAAGCGGCAAAACCTCGACAATGATGCCCTTGGCCAAAAAGGGCGTATGCGTTTTTTCCTGAATATATTCAGGAAAAAACGCATACGCCCTTTTTGGCCAACCAAGCAACCTGGAAAGGCAAATCAGCGCTACAAAGAAGTCTCGCTTCCCATCGGTCAAAAGGGCCATGCTGAATAAAGTGTCAAAACCAGAAATGCAAAACAGGCCATGGAGAAACGGGAGCCTGGCTACGATGATGGGCGGGATGTAAATTGCCAACAGCCACTCTGGAGAAGTGCACGGTGTGTCCTGAAACATCGAAAAAAATCAGCTTAGGGAGCATAGGGCACTTCCACTCATGGGCGTATAAATTGGGAAAACTAAAAATCAGCAAGACACAGGCACCCCAAAGTTTAGGGCTGCTCTGTTGACAAGAACCTCCACTTCGTTACACCTTAAATATCCCAGGAAAGAGAAAAATGGATAAAGAAGTTGTGGTCCTTATGTACAATGGAATATCACTCAGCCATGAAATCAACGTCATAAGGCTAGTAGCAGCAAGATGAGTGGAATTAGGTAGGACGATTCTAAGTGAAATAAGTCACACAGAAAAAGATACTTATCATAAGATATCACTTATAGAGGGAATATAAAAACCGCTACCCTTGAACTGAATTACAAATCAGAGCTGGGTAACACGTTTAGAAAACACACTATGGCTGCTTAACGGGAAAGGTGAGGTGGGGTGATGCATAAAACAAGGGTTTCAAATTAGCTCAGATACCGTTCCATAAACCCAATAGGTAATAGACAAGACCTACTCCTTGCTCAGTGAATTGGACTCAACACCCCCTATTCACCGCCCAAGAATATATCTGACTAGTAAGAATCTTAAAACCTATGCATTGATATCTCTCTGTAAGTGAGTCCAGTGGGTGTAAAGCGGCAAAAACACAGCAGTGAAAAGCAGGTAAACCCCATTATAAAAATCAATTACTTTTAAAAACCCGTGAAACAAAGACAGTTAAAGAGAGAGAAATTCTTACAAAATTCGTTCAGGGGCTGTGATGCCACCTGGATTGACCATATCTAGACCCACAGCTGACTGAGACACAAGGGTGGAAACTCTTGGGGCTGAGAGGTTTGGTGAGGTTGGGTGAGCAAACGCAGACCCTTTAAAGTAATACTGCATGGTACCCATCCCATGGGTCCCAAATCTCCAGGTTCAAGGGCATCTTCCTACATCGAAAGCATGCATGAGAAACCCAGAAGATGGTACACTGTGTGATCCGGAAAGGTTTTCAAAACGCACCTCATTTCTCATCTCCTTGTGCTCGGGTTTGCCATTCCAGCCACTTTACTAGCAATCTCCCTCCTTGGAGAATCAGCACCTTTAACCTCCTGTTCCGTACAGGTTGCAATTTGTCCTGAGGATGAACGGGAAGAGGGGGAACCAATGAGAGACTAGCTCTAGGTGTTGGGACAGGCACAGGTCACTCTATTTTCCCATCAGGAAGAATATTTAACCACAGGCTCAGCCTGCCGCCCGGGACCAGAATAGGGCCTGAAGCAATCCTGCGCTTTTGCGGCCAGCTCCCAAGAAAGCGAGTTGAAAAATGGAGCTCAGGGGCACTGCAATTCACAAACCTGCAGACTTATAAATGATGACTCTCGTCCACAAATATATTGAGGGAAGGCAACGAAGAGGATTGGAAAGCAAGGCAGAATTGCAGGAAACAGATTTCAGGAGGGAGATTCGAATCGCCTTTAAAGCACAGGAAAAGCGGCAAAACCTCGACAATGATGCCCTTGGCCAAAAAGGGCGTATGCGTTTTTTCCTGAATATATTCAGGAAAAAACGCATACGCCCTTTTTGGCCAACCAAGCAACCTGGAAAGGCAAATCAGCGCTACAAAGAAGTCTCGCTTCCCATCGGTCAAAAGGGCCATGCTGAATAAAGTGTCAAAACCAGAAATGCAAAACAGGCCATGGAGAAACGGGAGCCTGGCTACGCTGATGGGCGGGATGTAAATTGCCAACAGCCACTCTGGAGAAGTGCACGGTGTGTCCTGAAACATCGAAAAAAATCAGCCTAGGGAGCATAGGGCACTTCCACTCATGGGCGTATAAATTGGGAAAACTAAAAATCAGCAAGACACAGGCACCCCAAAGTTTAGGGCTGCTCTGTTGACAAGAACCTCCACTTCGTTACACCTTAAATATCCCAGGAAAGAGAAAAATGGATAAAGAAGTTGTGGTCCTTATGTACAATGGAATATCACTCAGCCATGAAATCAACGTCATAAGGCTAGTAGCAGCAAGATGAGTGGATTTAGGTAGGACGATTCTAAGTGAAATAAGTCACACAGAAAAAGATACTTATCATAAGATATCACTTATAGAGGGAATATAAAAACCGCTACCCTTGAACTGAATTACAAATCAGAGCAGGGTAACACGTTTAGAAAACACACTATGGCTGCTTAACGGGAAAGGTGAGGTGGGGTGATGCATAAAACAAGGGTTTCAAATTAGCTCAGATACCGTTCCATAAACCCAATAGGTAATAGACAAGACCTACTCCTTGCTCAGTGAATTGGACTCAACACCCCCTATTCACCGCCCAAGAATATATCTGACTAGTAAGAATCTTAAAACCTATGCATTGATATCTCTCTGTAAGTGAGTCAAGTGGGTGTAAAGCGGCAAAAACACAGCAGTGAAAAGCAGGTAAACCCCATTATAAAAATCAATTACTTTTAAAAACCCGTGAAACAAAGACAGTGAAAGAGAGAGAAATTCTTACAAAATTCGTTCAGGGGCTGTGATGCCACCTGGATTGACCATATCTAGACCCACAGTTGATTGAGACATAAGGGTGGACACTCTTGGGGCTGAGAGGTTTGGTGAGGTTGGGTGAGCAAACGCAGACCCTTTAAAGTAATACTGCGTGGTACCCATCCCATGGGTCCCAAATCTCCAGGTTCAAGGGCATCTTCCTACATCGAAAGCATGCATGAGAAACCCAGAAGATGGTACACCGTGCGATCCGGAAAGGTTTTCAAAACGCACCTCATTTCTCATCTCCTTGTGCTCGGGTTTGCCATTCCAGCCGCTTTACTAGCAATCTCCCTCCTTGGAGAATCAGCACCTTTAACCTCCTGTTCCGTACAGGTTGCAATTTGTCCTGAGGATGAACGGGAAGAGGGGGAACCAATGAGAGACTAGCTCTAGGTGTTGGGACAGGCACAGGTCACTCTATTTTCCCATCAGGAAGAAGAATTAACCACAGGCTCAGCCTGCCGCCCGGGACCAGAATAGGGCCTGAAGCAATCCTGCGCTTTTGCGGCCAGCTCCCAAGAAAGCGAGTTGAAAAATGGAGCTCAGGGGCACTGCAATTCACAAACCTGCAGACTTATAAATGATGACTCTCGTCCACAAATATATTGAGGGAAGGCAACGAAGAGGATTGGAAAGCAAGGCAGAATTGCAGGAAACAGATTTCAGGAGGGAGATTCCAATCGCCTTTAAAGCACAGGAAAAGCGGCAAAACCTCGACAATGATGCCCTTGGCCAAAAAGGGCGTATGCGTTTTTTCCTGAATATATTCAGGAAAAAACGCATACGCCCTTTTTGGCCAACCAAGCAACCTGGAAAGGCAAATCAGCGCTACAAAGAAGTCTCGCTTCCCATCGGTCAAAAGGGCCATGCTGAATAAAGTGTCAAAACCAGAAATGCAAAACAGGCCATGGAGAAACGGGAGCCTGGCTACGATGATGGGCGGGATGTAAATTGCCAACAGCCACTCTGGAGAAGTGCACGGTGTGTCCTGAAACATCGAAAAAAATCAGCTTAGGGAGCATAGGGCACTTCCACTCATGGGCGTATAAATTGGGAAAACTAAAAATCAGCAAGACACAGGCACCCCAAAGTTTAGGGCTGCTCTGTTGACAAGAACCTCCACTTCGTTACACCTTAAATATCCCAGGAAAGAGAAAAATGGATAAAGAAGTTGTGGTCCTTATGTACAATGGAATATCACTCAGCCATGAAATCAACGTCATAAGGCTAGTAGCAGCAAGATGAGTGGAATTAGGTAGGACGATTCTAAGTGAAATAAGTCACACAGAAAAAGATACTTATCATAAGATATCACTTATAGAGGGAATATAAAAACCGCTACCCTTGAACTGAATTACAAATCAGAGCTGGGTAACACGTTTAGAAAACACACTATGGCTGCTTAACGGGAAAGGTGAGGTGGGGTGATGCATAAAACAAGGGTTTCAAATTAGCTCAGATACCGTTCCATAAACCCAATAGGTAATAGACAAGACCTACTCCTTGCTCAGTGAATTGGACTCAACACCCCCTATTCACCGCCCAAGAATATATCTGACTAGTAAGAATCTTAAAACCTATGCATTGATATCTCTCTGTAAGTGAGTCCAGTGGGTGTAAAGCGGCAAAAACACAGCAGTGAAAAGCAGGTAAACCCCATTATAAAAATCAATTACTTTTAAAAACCCGTGAAACAAAGACAGTTAAAGAGAGAGAAATTCTTACAAAATTCGTTCAGGGGCTGTGATGCCACCTGGATTGACCATATCTAGACCCACAGCTGACTGAGACACAAGGGTGGAAACTCTTGGGGCTGAGAGGTTTGGTGAGGTTGGGTGAGCAAACGCAGACCCTTTAAAGTAATACTGCATGGTACCCATCCCATGGGTCCCAAATCTCCAGGTTCAAGGGCATCTTCCTACATCGAAAGCATGCATGAGAAACCCAGAAGATGGTACACTGTGTGATCCGGAAAGGTTTTCAAAACGCACCTCATTTCTCATCTCCTTGTGCTCGGGTTTGCCATTCCAGCCACTTTACTAGCAATCTCCCTCCTTGGAGAATCAGCACCTTTAACCTCCTGTTCCGTACAGGTTGCAATTTGTCCTGAGGATGAACGGGAAGAGGGGGAACCAATGAGAGACTAGCTCTAGGTGTTGGGACAGGCACAGGTCACTCTATTTTCCCATCAGGAAGAATATTTAACCACAGGCTCAGCCTGCCGCCCGGGACCAGAATAGGGCATGAAGCAATCCTGCGCTTTTGCGGCCAGCTCCCAAGAAAGCGAGTTGAAAAATGGAGCTCAGGGGCACTGCAATTCACAAACCTGCAGACTTATAAATGATGACTCTCGTCCACAAATATATTGAGGGAAGGCAACGAAGAGGATTGGAAAGCAAGGCAGAATTGCAGGAAACAGATTTCAGGAGGGAGATTCGAATCGCCTTTAAAGCACAGGAAAAGCGGCAAAACCTCGACAATGATGCCCTTGGCCAAAAAGGGCGTATGCGTTTTTTCCTGAATATATTCAGGAAAAAACGCATACGCCCTTTTTGGCCAACCAAGCAACCTGGAAAGGCAAATCAGCGCTACAAAGAAGTCTCGCTTCCCATCGGTCAAAAGGGCCATGCTGAATAAAGTGTCAAAACCAGAAATGCAAAACAGGCCATGGAGAAACGGGAGCCTGGCTACGCTGATGGGCGGGATGTAAATTGCCAACAGCCACTCTGGAGAAGTGCACGGTGTGTCCTGAAACATCGAAAAAAATCAGCCTAGGGAGCATAGGGCACTTCCACTCATGGGCGTATAAATTGGGAAAACTAAAAATCAGCAAGACACAGGCACCCCAAAGTTTAGGGCTGCTCTGTTGACAAGAACCTCCACTTCGTTACACCTTAAATATCCCAGGAAAGAGAAAAATGGATAAAGAAGTTGTGGTCCTTATGTACAATGGAATATCACTCAGCCATGAAATCAACGTCATAAGGCTAGTAGCAGCAAGATGAGTGGATTTAGGTAGGACGATTCTAAGTGAAATAAGTCACACAGAAAAAGATACTTATCATAAGATATCACTTATAGAGGGAATATAAAAACCGCTACCCTTGAACTGAATTACAAATCAGAGCAGGGTAACACGTTTAGAAAACACACTATGGCTGCTTAACGGGAAAGGTGAGGTGGGGTGATGCATAAAACAAGGGTTTCAAATTAGCTCAGATACCGTTCCATAAACCCAATAGGTAATAGACAAGACCTACTCCTTGCTCAGTGAATTGGACTCAACACCCCCTATTCACCGCCCAAGAATATATCTGACTAGTAAGAATCTTAAAACCTATGCATTGATATCTCTCTGTAAGTGAGTCAAGTGGGTGTAAAGCGGCAAAAACACAGCAGTGAAAAGCAGGTAAACCCCATTATAAAAATCAATTACTTTTAAAAACCCGTGAAACAAAGACAGTGAAAGAGAGAGAAATTCTTACAAAATTCGTTCAGGGGCTGTGATGCCACCTGGATTGACCATATCTAGACCCACAGTTGATTGAGACATAAGGGTGGACACTCTTGGGGCTGAGAGGTTTGGTGAGGTTGGGTGAGCAAACGCAGACCCTTTAAAGTAATACTGCGTGGTACCCATCCCATGGGTCCCAAATCTCCAGGTTCAAGGGCATCTTCCTACATCGAAAGCATGCATGAGAAACCCAGAAGATGGTACACCGTGTGATCCGGAAAGGTTTTCAAAACGCACCTCATTTCTCATCTCCTTGTGCTCGGGTTTGCCATTCCAGCCGCTTTACTAGCAATCTCCCTCCTTGGAGAATCAGCACCTTTAACCTCCTGTTCCGTACAGGTTGCAATTTGTCCTGAGGATGAACGGGAAGAGGGGGAACCAATGAGAGACTAGCTCTAGGTGTTGGGACAGGCACAGGTCACTCTATTTTCCCATCAGGAAGAAGAATTAACCACAGGCTCAGCCTGCCGCCCGGGACCAGAATAGGGCCTGAAGCAATCCTGCGCTTTTGCGGCCAGCTCCCAAGAAAGCGAGTTGAAAAATGGAGCTCAGGGGCACTGCAATTCACAAACCTGCAGACTTATAAATGATGACTCTCGTCCACAAATATATTGAGGGAAGGCAACGAAGAGGATTGGAAAGCAAGGCAGAATTGCAGGAAACAGATTTCAGGAGGGAGATTCCAATCGCCTTTAAAGCACAGGAAAAGCGGCAAAACCTCGACAATGATGCCCTTGGCCAAAAAGGGCGTATGCGTTTTTTCCTGAATATATTCAGGAAAAAACGCATACGCCCTTTTTGGCCAACCAAGCAACCTGGAAAGGCAAATCAGCGCTACAAAGAAGTCTCGCTTCCCATCGGTCAAAAGGGCCATGCTGAATAAAGTGTCAAAACCAGAAATGCAAAACAGGCCATGGAGAAACGGGAGCCTGGCTACGATGATGGGCGGGATGTAAATTGCCAACAGCCACTCTGGAGAAGTGCACGGTGTGTCCTGAAACATCGAAAAAAATCAGCTTAGGGAGCATAGGGCACTTCCACTCATGGGCGTATAAATTGGGAAAACTAAAAATCAGCAAGACACAGGCACCCCAAAGTTTAGGGCTGCTCTGTTGACAAGAACCTCCACTTCGTTACACCTTAAATATCCCAGGAAAGAGAAAAATGGATAAAGAAGTTGTGGTCCTTATGTACAATGGAATATCACTCAGCCATGAAATCAACGTCATAAGGCTAGTAGCAGCAAGATGAGTGGAATTAGGTAGGACGATTCTAAGTGAAATAAGTCACACAGAAAAAGATACTTATCATAAGATATCACTTATAGAGGGAATATAAAAACCGCTACCCTTGAACTGAATTACAAATCAGAGCTGGGTAACACGTTTAGAAAACACACTATGGCTGCTTAACGGGAAAGGTGAGGTGGGGTGATGCATAAAACAAGGGTTTCAAATTAGCTCAGATACCGTTCCATAAACCCAATAGGTAATAGACAAGACCTACTCCTTGCTCAGTGAATTGGACTCAACACCCCCTATTCACCGCCCAAGAATATATCTGACTAGTAAGAATCTTAAAACCTATGCATTGATATCTCTCTGTAAGTGAGTCCAGTGGGTGTAAAGCGGCAAAAACACAGCAGTGAAAAGCAGGTAAACCCCATTATAAAAATCAATTACTTTTAAAAACCCGTGAAACAAAGACAGTGAAAGAGAGAGAAATTCTTACAAAATTCGTTCAGGGGCTGTGATGCCACCTGGATTGACCATATCTAGACCCACAGCTGACTGAGACACAAGGGTGGAAACTCTTGGGGCTGAGAGGTTTGGTGAGGTTGGGTGAGCAAACGCAGACCCTTTAAAGTAATACTGCATGGTACCCATCCCATGGGTCCCAAATCTCCAGGTTCAAGGGCATCTTCCTACATCGAAAGCATGCATGAGAAACCCAGAAGATGGTACACTGTGTGATCCGGAAAGGTTTTCAAAACGCACCTCATTTCTCATCTCCTTGTGCTCGCGTTTGCCATTCCAGCCACTTTACTAGCAATCTCCCTCCTTGGAGAATCAGCACCTTTAACCTCCTGTTCCGTACAGGTTGCAATTTGTCCTGAGGATGAACGGGAAGAGGGGGAACCAATGAGAGACTAGCTCTAGGTGTTGGGACAGGCACAGGTCACTCTATTTTCCCATCAGGAAGAATATTTAACCACAGGCTCAGCCTGCCGCCCGGGACCAGAATAGGGCATGAAGCAATCCTGCGCTTTTGCGGCCAGCTCCCAAGAAAGCGAGTTGAAAAATGGAGCTCAGGGGCACTGCAATTCACAAACCTGCAGACTTATAAATGATGACTCTCGTCCACAAATATATTGAGGGAAGGCAACGAAGAGGATTGGAAAGCAAGGCAGAATTGCAGGAAACAGATTTCAGGAGGGAGATTCGAATCGCCTTTAAAGCACAGGAAAAGCGGCAAAACCTCGACAATGATGCCCTTGGCCAAAAAGGGCGTATGCGTTTTTTCCTGAATATATTCAGGAAAAAACGCATACGCCCTTTTTGGCCAACCAAGCAACCTGGAAAGGCAAATCAGCGCTACAAAGAAGTCTCGCTTCCCATCGGTCAAAAGGGCCATGCTGAATAAAGTGTCAAAACCAGAAATGCAAAACAGGCCATGGAGAAACGGGAGCCTGGCTACGCTGATGGGCGGGATGTAAATTGCCAACAGCCACTCTGGAGAAGTGCACGGTGTGTCCTGAAACATCGAAAAAAATCAGCCTAGGGAGCATAGGGCACTTCCACTCATGGGCGTATAAATTGGGAAAACTAAAAATCAGCAAGACACAGGCACCCCAAAGTTTAGGGCTGCTCTGTTGACAAGAACCTCCACTTCGTTACACCTTAAATATCCCAGGAAAGAGAAAAATGGATAAAGAAGTTGTGGTCCTTATGTACAATGGAATATCACTCAGCCATGAAATCAACGTCATAAGGCTAGTAGCAGCAAGATGAGTGGATTTAGGTAGGACGATTCTAAGTGAAATAAGTCACACAGAAAAAGATACTTATCATAAGATATCACTTATAGAGGGAATATAAAAACCGCTACCCTTGAACTGAATTACAAATCAGAGCAGGGTAACACGTTTAGAAAACACACTATGGCTGCTTAACGGGAAAGGTGAGGTGGGGTGATGCATAAAACAAGGGTTTCAAATTAGCTCAGATACCGTTCCATAAACCCAATAGGTAATAGACAAGACCTACTCCTTGCTCAGTGAATTGGACTCAACACCCCCTATTCACCGCCCAAGAATATATCTGACTAGTAAGAATCTTAAAACCTATGCATTGATATCTCTCTGTAAGTGAGTCAAGTGGGTGTAAAGCGGCAAAAACACAGCAGTGAAAAGCAGGTAAACCCCATTATAAAAATCAATTACTTTTAAAAACCCGTGAAACAAAGACAGTGAAAGAGAGAGAAATTCTTACAAAATTCGTTCAGGGGCTGTGATGCCACCTGGATTGACCATATCTAGACCCACAGTTGATTGAGACATAAGGGTGGACACTCTTGGGGCTGAGAGGTTTGGTGAGGTTGGGTGAGCAAACGCAGACCCTTTAAAGTAATACTGCGTGGTACCCATCCCATGGGTCCCAAATCTCCAGGTTCAAGGGCATCTTCCTACATCGAAAGCATGCATGAGAAACCCAGAAGATGGTACACCGTGTGATCCGGAAAGGTTTTCAAAACGCACCTCATTTCTCAACTCCTTGTGCTCAGGTTTGCCATTCCAGCCGCTTTACTAGCAATCTCCCTCCTTGGAGAATCAGCACCTTTAACCTCCTGTTCCGTACAGGTTGCAATTTGTCCTGAGGATGAACGGGAAGAGGGGGAACCAATGAGAGACTAGCTCTAGGTGTTGGGACAGGCACAGGTCACTCTATTTTCCCATCAGGAAGAAGAATTAACCACAGGCTCAGCCTGCCGCCCGGGACCAGAATAGGGCCTGAAGCAATCCTGCGCTTTTGCGGCCAGCTCCCAAGAAAGCGAGTTGAAAAATGGAGCTCAGGGGCACTGCAATTCACAAACCTGCAGACTTATAAATGATGACTCTCGTCCACAAATATATTGAGGGAAGGCAACGAAGAGGATTGGAAAGCAAGGCAGAATTGCAGGAAACAGATTTCAGGAGGGAGATTCGAATCGCCTTTAAAGCACAGGAAAAGCGGCAAAACCTCGACAATGATGCCCTTGGCCAAAAAGGGCGTATGCGTTTTTTCCTGAATATATTCAGGAAAAAACGCATACGCCCTTTTTGGCCAACCAAGCAACCTGGAAAGGCAAATCAGCGCTACAAAGAAGTCTCGCTTCCCATCGGTCAAAAGGGCCATGCTGAATAAAGTGTCAAAACCAGAAATGCAAAACAGGCCATGGAGAAACGGGAGCCTGGCTACGATGATGGGCGGGATGTAAATTGCCAACAGCCACTCTGGAGAAGTGCACGGTGTGTCCTGAAACATCGAAAAAACTCAGCTTAGGGAGCATAGGGCACTTCCACTCATGGGCGTATAAATTGGGAAAACTAAAAATCAGCAAGACACAGGCACCCCAAAGTTTAGGGCTGCTCTGTTGACAAGAACCTCCACTTCGTTACACCTTAAATATCCCAGGAAAGAGAAAAATGGATAAAGAAGTTGTGGTCCTTATGTACAATGGAATATCACTCAGCCATGAAATCAACGTCATAAGGCTAGTAGCAGCAAGATGAGTGGAATTAGGTAGGACGATTCTAAGTGAAATAAGTCACACAGAAAAAGATACTTATCATAAGATATCACTTATAGAGGGAATATAAAAACCGCTACCCTTGAACTGAATTACAAATCAGAGCTGGGTAACACGTTTAGAAAACACACTATGGCTGCTTAACGGGAAAGGTGAGGTGGGGTGATGCATAAAACAAGGGTTTCAAATTAGCTCAGATACCGTTCCATAAACCCAATAGGTAATAGACAAGACCTACTCCTTGCTCAGTGAATTGGACTCAACACCCCCTATTCACCGCCCAAGAATATATCTGACTAGTAAGAATCTTAAAACCTATGCATTGATATCTCTCTGTAAGTGAGTCCAGTGGGTGTAAAGCGGCAAAAACACAGCAGTGAAAAGCAGGTAAACCCCATTATAAAAATCAATTACTTTTAAAAACCCGTGAAACAAAGACAGTGAAAGAGAGAGAAATTCTTACAAAATTCGTTCAGGGGCTGTGATGCCACCTGGATTGACCATATCTAGACCCACAGCTGACTGAGACACAAGGGTGGAAACTCTTGGGGCTGAGAGGTTTGGTGAGGTTGGGTGAGCAAACGCAGACCCTTTAAAGTAATACTGCATGGTACCCATCCCATGGGTCCCAAATCTCCAGGTTCAAGGGCATCTTCCTACATCGAAAGCATGCATGAGAAACCCAGAAGATCGTACACTGTGTGATCCGGAAAGGTTTTCAAAACGCACCTCATTTCTCATCTCCTTGTGCTCGGGTTTGCCATTCCAGCCACTTTACTAGCAATCTCCCTCCTTGGAGAATCAGCACCTTTAACCTCCTGTTCCGTACAGGTTGCAATTTGTCCTGAGGATGAACGGGAAGAGGGGGAACCAATGAGAGACTAGCTCTAGGTGTTGGGACAGGCACAGGTCACTCTATTTTCCCATCAGGAAGAATATTTAACCACAGGCTCAGCCTGCCCCCCGGGACCAGAATAGGGCATGAAGCAATCCTGCGCTTTTGCGGCCAGCTCCCAAGAAAGCGAGTTGAAAAATGGAGCTCAGGGGCACTGCAATTCACAAACCTGCAGACTTATAAATGATGACTCTCGTCCACAAATATATTGAGGGAAGGCAACGAAGAGGATTGGAAAGCAAGGCAGAATTGCAGGAAACAGATTTCAGGAGGGAGATTCGAATCGCCTTTAAAGCACAGGAAAAGCGGCAAAACCTCGACAATGATGCCCTTGGCCAAAAAGGGCGTATGCGTTTTTTCCTGAATATATTCAGGAAAAAACGCATACGCCCTTTTTGGCCAACCAAGCAACCTGGAAAGGCAAATCAGCGCTACAAAGAAGTCTCGCTTCCCATCGGTCAAAAGGGCCATGCTGAATAAAGTGTCAAAACCAGAAATGCAAAACAGGCCATGGAGAAACGGGAGCCTGGCTACGCTGATGGGCGGGATGTAAATTGCCAACAGCCACTCTGGAGAAGTGCACGGTGTGTCCTGAAACATCGAAAAAAATCAGCCTAGGGAGCATAGGGCACTTCCACTCATGGGCGTATAAATTGGGAAAACTAAAAATCAGCAAGACACAGGCACCCCAAAGTTTAGGGCTGCTCTGTTGACAAGAACCTCCACTTCGTTACACCTTAAATATCCCAGGAAAGAGAAAAATGGATAAAGAAGTTGTGGTCCTTATGTACAATGGAATATCACTCAGCCATGAAATCAACGTCATAAGGCTAGTAGCAGCAAGATGAGTGGATTTAGGTAGGACGATTCTAAGTGAAATAAGTCACACAGAAAAAGATACTTATCATAAGATATCACTTATAGAGGGAATATAAAAACCGCTACCCTTGAACTGAATTACAAATCAGAGCAGGGTAACACGTTTAGAAAACACACTATGGCTGCTTAACGGGAAAGGTGAGGTGGGGTGATGCATAAAACAAGGGTTTCAAATTAGCTCAGATACCGTTCCATAAACCCAATAGGTAATAGACAAGACCTACTCCTTGCTCAGTGAATTGGACTCAACACCCCCTATTCACCGCCCAAGAATATATCTGACTAGTAAGAATCTTAAAACCTATGCATTGATATCTCTCTGTAAGTGAGTCAAGTGGGTGTAAAGCGGCAAAAACACAGCAGTGAAAAGCAGGTAAACCCCATTATAAAAATCAATTACTTTTAAAAACCCGTGAAACAAAGACAGTGAAAGAGAGAGAAATTCTTACAAAATTCGTTCAGGGGCTGTGATGCCACCTGGATTGACCATATCTAGACCCACAGTTGATTGAGACATAAGGGTGGACACTCTTGGGGCTGAGAGGTTTGGTGAGGTTGGGTGAGCAAACGCAGACCCTTTAAAGTAATACTGCGTGGTACCCATCCCATGGGTCCCAAATCTCCAGGTTCAAGGGCATCTTCCTACATCGAAAGCATGCATGAGAAACCCAGAAGATGGTACACCGTGTGATCCGGAAAGGTTTTCAAAACGCACCTCATTTCTCATCTCCTTGTGCTCAGGTTTGCCATTCCAGCCGCTTTACTAGCAATCTCCCTCCTTGGAGAATCAGCACCTTTAACCTCCTGTTCCGTACAGGTTGCAATTTGTCCTGAGGATGAACGGGAAGAGGGGGAACCAATGAGAGACTAGCTCTAGGTGTTGGGACAGGCACAGGTCACTCTATTTTCCCATCAGGAAGAATATTTAACCACAGGCTCAGCCTGCCGCCCGGGACCAGAATAGGGCCTGAAGCAATCCTGCGCTTTTGCGGCCAGCTCCCAAGAAAGCGAGTTGAAAAATGGAGCTCAGGGGCACTGCAATTCACAAACCTGCAGACTTATAAATGATGACTCTCGTCCACAAATATATTGAGGGAAGGCAACGAAGAGGATTGGAAAGCAAGGCAGAATTGCAGGAAACAGATTTCAGGAGGGAGATTCGAATCGCCTTTAAAGCACAGGAAAAGCGGCAAAACCTCGACAATGATGCCCTTGGCCAAAAAGGGCGTATGCGTTTTTTCCTGAATATATTCAGGAAAAAACGCATACGCCCTTGGCCAAAAAGGGCGTATGCGTTTTTTCCTGAATATATTCAGGAAAAAACGCATACGCCCTTTTTGGCCAACCAAGCAACCTGGAAAGGCAAATCAGCGCTACAAAGAAGTCTCGCTTCCCATCGGTCAAAAGGGCCATGCTGAATAAAGTGTCAAAACCAGAAATGCAAAACAGGCCATGGAGAAACGGGAGCCTGGCTACGCTGATGGGCGGGATGTAAATTGCCAACAGCCACTCTGGAGAAGTGCACGGTGTGTCCTGAAACATCGAAAAAAATCAGCCTAGGGAGCATAGGGCACTTCCACTCATGGGCGTATAAATTGGGAAAACTAAAAATCAGCAAGACACAGGCACCCCAAAGTTTAGGGCTGCTCTGTTGACAAGAACCTCCACTTCGTTACACCTTAAATATCCCAGGAAAGAGAAAAATGGATAAAGAAGTTGTGGTCCTCATGTACAATGGAATATCACTCAGCCATGAAATCAACGTCATAAGGCTAGTAGCAGCAAGATGAGTGGAATTAGGTAGGACGATTCTAAGTGAAATAAGTCACACAGAAAAAGATACTTATCATAAGATATCACTTATAGAGGGAATATAAAAACCGCTACCCTTGAACTGAATTACAAATCAGAGCTGGGTAACACGTTTAGAAAACACACTATGGCTGCTTAACGGGAAAGGTGAGGTGGGGTGATGCATAAAACAAGGGTTTCAAATTAGCTCAGATACCGTTCCATAAACCCAATAGGTAATAGACAAGACCTACTCCTTGCTCAGTGAATTGGACTCAACACCCCCTATTCACCGCCCAAGAATATATCTGACTAGTAAGAATCTTAAAACCTATGCATTGATATCTCTCTGTAAGTGAGTCAAGTGGGTGTAAAGCGGCAAAAACACAGCAGTGAAAAGCAGGTAAACCCCATTATAAAAATCAATTACTTTTAAAAACCCGTGAAACAAAGACAGTTAAAGAGAGAGAAATTCTTACAAAATTCGTTCAGGGGCTGTGATGCCACCTGGATTGACCATATCTAGACCCACAGCTGACTGAGACACAAGGGTGGAAACTCTTGGGGCTGAGAGGTTTGGTGAGGTTGGGTGAGCAAACGCAGACCCTTTAAAGTAATACTGCATGGTACCCATCCCATGGGTCCCAAATCTCCAGGTTCAAGGGCATCTTCCTACATCGAAAGCATGCATGAGAAACCCAGAAGATGGTACACTGTGTGATCCGGAAAGGTTTTCAAAACGCACCTCATTTCTCATCTCCTTGTGCTCGGGTTTGCCATTCCAGCCACTTTACTAGCAATCTCCCTCCTTGGAGAATCAGCACCTTTAACCTCCTGTTCCGTACAGGTTGCAATTTGTCCTGAGGATGAACGGGAAGAGGGGGAACCAATGAGAGACTAGCTCTAGGTGTTGGGACAGGCACAGGTCACTCTATTTTCCCATCAGGAAGAATATTTAACCACAGGCTCAGCCTGCCGCCCGGGACCAGAATAGGGCCTGAAGCAATCCTGCGCTTTTGCGGCCAGCTCCCAAGAAAGCGAGTTGAAAAATGGAGCTCAGGGGCACTGCAATTCACAAACCTGCAGACTTATAAATGATGACTCTCGTCCACAAATATATTGAGGGAAGGCAACGAAGAGGATTGGAAAGCAAGGCAGAATTGCAGGAAACAGATTTCAGGAGGGAGATTCGAATCGCCTTTAAAGCACAGGAAAAGCGGCAAAACCTCGACAATGATGCCCTTGGCCAAAAAGGGCGTATGCGTTTTTTCCTGAATATATTCAGGAAAAAACGCATACGCCCTTTTTGGCCAACCAAGCAACCTGGAAAGGCAAATCAGCGCTACAAAGAAGTCTCGCTTCCCATCGGTCAAAAGGGCCATGCTGAATAAAGTGTCAAAACCAGAAATGCAAAACAGGCCATGGAGAAACGGGAGCCTGGCTACGCTGATGGGCGGGATGTAAATTGCCAACAGCCACTCTGGAGAAGTGCACGGTGTGTCCTGAAACATCGAAAAAAATCAGCCTAGGGAGCATAGGGCACTTCCACTCATGGGCGTATAAATTGGGAAAACTAAAAATCAGCAAGACACAGGCACCCCAAAGTTTAGGGCTGCTCTGTTGACAAGAACCTCCACTTCGTTACACCTTAAATATCCCAGGAAAGAGAAAAATGGATAAAGAAGTTGTGGTCCTTATGTACAATGGAATATCACTCAGCCATGAAATCAACGTCATAAGGCTAGTAGCAGCAAGATGAGTGGATTTAGGTAGGACGATTCTAAGTGAAATAAGTCACACAGAAAAAGATACTTATCATAAGATATCACTTATAGAGGGAATATAAAAACCGCTACCCTTGAACTGAATTACAAATCAGAGCAGGGTAACACGTTTAGAAAACACACTATGGCTGCTTAACGGGAAAGGTGAGGTGGGGTGATGCATAAAACAAGGGTTTCAAATTAGCTCAGATACCGTTCCATAAACCCAATAGGTAATAGACAAGACCTACTCCTTGCTCAGTGAATTGGACTCAACACCCCCTATTCACCGCCCAAGAATATATCTGACTAGTAAGAATCTTAAAACCTATGCATTGATATCTCTCTGTAAGTGAGTCAAGTGGGTGTAAAGCGGCAAAAACACAGCAGTGAAAAGCAGGTAAACCCCATTATAAAAATCAATTACTTTTAAAAACCCGTGAAACAAAGACAGTGAAAGAGAGAGAAATTCTTACAAAATTCGTTCAGGGGCTGTGATGCCACCTGGATTGACCATATCTAGACCCACAGTTGATTGAGACATAAGAGTGGACACTCTTGGGGCTGAGAGGTTTGGTGAGGTTGGGTGAGCAAACGCAGACCCTTTAAAGTAATACTGCGTTGTACCCATCCCATGGGTCCCAAATCTCCAGGTTCAAGGGCATCTTCCTACATCGAAAGCATGCATGAGAAACCCAGAAGATGGTACACCGTGTGATCCGGAAAGGTTTTCAAAACGCACCTCATTTCTCATCTCCTTGTGCTCGGGTTTGCCATTCCAGCCGCTTTACTAGCAATCTCCCTCCTTGGAGAATCAGCACCTTTAACCTCCTGTTCCGTACAGGTTGCAATTTGTCCTGAGGATGAACGGGAAGAGGGGGAACCAATGAGAGACTAGCTCTAGGTGTTGGGACAGGCACAGGTCACTCTATTTTCCCATCAGGAAGAAGAATTAACCACAGGCTCAGCCTGCCGCCCGGGACCAGAATAGGGCCTGAAGCAATCCTGCGCTTTTGCGGCCAGCTCCCAAGAAAGCGAGTTGAAAAATGGAGCTCAGGGGCACTGCAATTCACAAACCTGCAGACTTATAAATGATGACTCTCGTCCACAAATATATTGAGGGAAGGCAACGAAGAGGATTGGAAAGCAAGGCAGAATTGCAGGAAACAGATTTCAGGAGGGAGATTCCAATCGCCTTTAAAGCACAGGAAAAGCGGCAAAACCTCGACAATGATGCCCTTGGCCAAAAAGGGCGTATGCGTTTTTTCCTGAATATATTCAGGAAAAAACGCATACGCCCTTTTTGGCCAACCAAGCAACCTGGAAAGGCAAATCAGCGCTACAAAGAAGTCTCGCTTCCCATCGGTCAAAAGGGCCATGCTGAATAAAGTGTCAAAACCAGAAATGCAAAACAGGCCATGGAGAAACGGGAGCCTGGCTACGATGATGGGCGGGATGTAAATTGCAAACAGCCACTCTGGAGAAGTGCACGGTGTGTCCTGAAACATCGAAAAAACTCAGCTTAGGGAGCATAGGGCACTTCCACTCATGGGCGTATAAATTGGGAAAACTAAAAATCAGCAAGACACAGGCACCCCAAAGTTTAGGGCTGCTCTGTTGACAAGAACCTCCACTTCGTTACACCTTAAATATCCCAGGAAAGAGAAAAATGGATAAAGAAGTTGTGGTCCTTATGTACAATGGAATATCACTCAGCCATGAAATCAACGTCATAAGGCTAGTAGCAGCAAGATGAGTGGAATTAGGTAGGACGATTCTAAGTGAAATAAGTCACACAGAAAAAGATACTTATCATAAGATATCACTTATAGAGGGAATATAAAAACCGCTACCCTTGAACTGAATTACAAATCAGAGCTGGGTAACACGTTTAGAAAACACACTATGGCTGCTTAACGGGAAACGTGAGGTGGGGTGATGCATAAAACAAGGGTTTCAAATTAGCTCAGATACCGTTCCATAAACCCAATAGGTAATAGACAAGACCTACTCCTTGCTCAGTGAATTGCACTCAACACCCCCTATTCACCGCCCAAGAATATATCTGACTAGTAAGAATCTTAAAACCTATGCATTGATATCTCTCTGTAAGTGAGTCCAGTGGGTGTAAAGCGGCAAAAACACAGCAGTGAAAAGCAGGTAAACCCCATTATAAAAATCAATTACTTTTAAAAACCCGTGAAACAAAGACAGTTAAAGAGAGAGAAATTCTTACAAAATTTGTTCAGGGGCTGTGATGCCACCTGGATTGACCATGTCTAGACCCACAGCTGACTGAGACACAAGGGTGGAAACTCTTGGGGCTGAGAGGTTTGGTGAGGTTGGGTGAGCAAACGCAGACCCTTTAAAGTAATACTGCATGGTACCCATCCCATGGGTCCCAAATCTCCAGGTTCAAGGGCATCTTCCTACATCGAAAGCATGCATGAGAAACCCAGAAGATGGTACACTGTGTGATCCGGAAAGGTTTTCAAAACGCACCTCATTTCTCATCTCCTTGTGCTCGGGTTTGCCATTCCAGCCACTTTACTAGCAATCTCCCTCCTTGGAGAATCAGCACCTTTAACCTCCTGTTCCGTACAGGTTGCAATTTGTCCTGAGGATGAACGGGAAGAGGGGGAACCAATGAGAGACTAGCTCTAGGTGTTGGGACAGGCACAGGTCACTCTATTTTCCCATCAGGAAGAATATTTAACCACAGGCTCAGCCTGCCCCCCGGGACCAGAATAGGGCATGAAGCAATCCTGCGCTTTTGCGGCCAGCTCCCAAGAAAGCGAGTTGAAAAATGGAGCTCAGGGGCACTGCAATTCACAAACCTGCAGACTTATAAATGATGACTCTCGTCCACAAATATATTGAGGGAAGGCAACGAAGAGGATTGGAAAGCAAGGCAGAATTGCAGGAAACAGATTTCAGGAGGGAGATTCGAATCGCCTTTAAAGCACAGGAAAAGCGGCAAAACCTCGACAATGATGCCCTTGGCCAAAAAGGGCGTATGCGTTTTTTCCTGAATATATTCAGGAAAAAACGCATACGCCCTTTTTGGCCAACCAAGCAACCTGGAAAGGCAAATCAGCGCTACAAAGAAGTCTCGCTTCCCATCGGTCAAAAGGGCCATGCTGAATAAAGTGTCAAAACCAGAAATGCAAAACAGGCCATGGAGAAACGGGAGCCTGGCTACGATGATGGGCGGGATGTAAATTGCCAACAGCCACTCTGGAGAAGTGCACGGTGTGTCCTGAAACATCGAAAAAACTCAGCTTAGGGAGCATAGGTCACTTCCACTCATGGGCGTATAAATTGGGAAAACTAAAAATCAGCAAGATACAGGCACCCCAAAGTTTAGGGCTGCTCTGTTGACAAGAACCTCCACTTCGTTACACCTTAAATATCCCAGGAAAGAGAAAAATGGATAAAGAAGTTGTGGTCCTTATGTACAATGGAATATCACTCAGCCATGAAATCAACGTCATAAGGCTAGTAGCAGCAAGATGAGTGGATTTAGGTAGGACGATTCTAAGTGAAATAAGTCACACAGAAAAAGATACTTATCATAAGATATCACTTATAGAGGGAATATAAAAACCGCTACCCTTGAACTGAATTACAAAACAGAGCTGGGTAACACGTTTAGAAAACACACTATGGCTGCTTAACGGGAAAGGTGAGGTGGGGTGATGCATAAAACAAGGGTTTCAAATTAGCTCAGATACCGTTCCATAAACCCAATAGGTAATAGACAAGACCTACTCCTTGCTCAGTGAATTGGACTCAACACCCCCTATTCACCGCCCAAGAATATATCTGACTAGTAAGAATCTTAAAACCTATGCATTGATATCTCTCTGTAAGTGAGTCCAGTGGGTGTAAAGCGGCAAAAACACAGCAGTGAAAAGCAGGTAAACCCCATTATAAAAATCAATTACTTTTAAAAACCCGTGAAACAAAGACAGTGAAAGAGAGAGAAATTCTTACAAAATTCGTTCAGGGGCTGTGATGGCACCTGGATTGACCATATCTAGACCCACAGCTGACTGAGACACAAGGGTGGAAACTCTTGGGGCTGAGAGGTTTGGTGAGGTTGGGTGAGCAAACGCAGACCCTTTAAAGTAATACTGCGTGGTACCCATCCCATGGGTCCCAAATCTCCAGGTTCAAGGGCATCTTCCTACATCGAAAGCATGCATGAGAAACCAAGAAGATGGTACACTGTGTGATCCGGAAAGGTTTTCAAAACGCACCTCATTTCTCATCTCCTTGTGCTCGGGTTTGCCATTCCAGCCACTTTACTAGCAATCTCCCTCCTTGGAGAATCAGCACCTTTAACCTCCTGTTCCGTACAGGTTGCAATTTGTCCTGAGGATGAACGGGAAGAGGGGGAACCAATGAGAGACTAGCTCTAGGTGTTGGGACAGGCACAGGTCACTCTATTTTCCCATCAGGAAGAATATTTAACCACAGGCTCAGCCTGCCGCCCGGGACCATAATAGGGCCTGAAGCAATCCTGCGCTTTTGCGGCCAGCTCCCAAGAAAGCGAGTTGAAAAATGGAGCTCAGGGGCACTGCAATTCACAAACCTGCAGACTTATAAATGATGACTCTCGTCCACAAATATATTGAGGGAAGGCAACGAAGAGGATTGGAAAGCAAGGCAGAATTGCAGGAAACAGATTTCAGGAGGGAGATTCGAATCGCCTTTAAAGCACAGGAAAAGCGGCAAAACCTCGACAATGATGCCCTTGGCCAAAAAGGGCGTATGCGTTTTTTCCTGAATATATTCAGGAAAAAACGCATACGCCCTTTTTGGCCAACCAAGCAATCTGGAAAGGCAAATCAGCGCTACAAAGAAGTCTCGCTTCCCATCGGTCAAAAGGGCCATGCTGAATAAAGTGTCAAAACCAGAAATGCAAAACAGGCCATGGAGAAACGGGAGCCTGGCTACGCTGATGGGCGGGATGTAAATTGCCAACAGCCACTCTGGAGAAGTGCACGGTGTGTCCTGAAACATCGAAAAAAATCAGCCTAGGGAGCATAGGGCACTTCCACTCATGGGCGTATAAATTGGGAAAACTAAAAATCAGCAAGACACAGGCACCCCAAAGTTTAGGGCTGCTCTGTTGACAAGAACCTCCACTTCGTTACACCTTAAATATCCCAGGAAAGAGAAAAATGGATAAAGAAGTTGTGGTCCTTATGTACAATGGAATATCACTCAGCCATGAAATCAACGTCATAAGGCTAGTAGCAGCAAGATGAGTGGATTTAGGTAGGACGATTCTAAGTGAAATAAGTCACACAGAAAAAGATACTTATCATAAGATATCACTTATAGAGGGAATATAAAAACCGCTACCCTTGAACTGAATTACAAATCAGAGCAGGGTAACACGTTTAGAAAACACACTATGGCTGCTTAACGGGAAAGGTGAGGTGGGGTGATGCATAAAACAAGGGTTTCAAATTAGCTCAGATACCGTTCCATAAACCCAATAGGTAATAGACAAGACCTACTCCTTGCTCAGTGAATTGGACTCAACACCCCCTATTCACCGCCCAAGAATATATCTGACTAGTAAGAATCTTAAAACCTATGCATTGATATCTCTCTGTAAGTGAGTCAAGTGGGTGTAAAGCGGCAAAAACACAGCAGTGAAAAGCAGGTAAACCCCATTATAAAAATCAATTACTTTTAAAAACCCGTGAAACAAAGACAGTGAAAGAGAGAGAAATTCTTACAAAATTCGTTCAGGGGCTGTGATGCCACCTGGATTGACCATATCTAGACCCACAGTTGATTGAGACATAAGGGTGGACACTCTTGGGGCTGAGAGGTTTGGTGAGGTTGGGTGAGCAAACGCAGACCCTTTAAAGTAATACTGCGTGGTACCCATCCCATGGGTCCCAAATCTCCAGGTTCAAGGTCATCTTCCTACATCGAAAGCATGCATGAGAAACCCAGAAGATGGTACACCGTGTGATCCGGAAAGGTTTTCAAAACGCACCTCATTTCTCATCTCCTTGTGCTCGGGTTTGCCATTCCAGCCGCTTTACTAGCAATCTCCCTCCTTGGAGAATCAGCACCTTTAACCTCCTGTTCCGTACAGGTTGCAATTTGTCCTGAGGATGAACGGGAAGAGGGGGAACCAATGAGAGACTAGCTCTAGGTGTTGGGACAGGCACAGGTCACTCTATTTTCCCATCAGGAAGAAGAATTAACCACAGGCTCAGCCTGCCGCCCGGGACCAGAATAGGGCCTGAAGCAATCCTGCGCTTTTGCGGCCAGCTCCCAAGAAAGCGAGTTGAAAAATGGAGCTCAGGGGCACTGCAATTCACAAACCTGCAGACTTATAAATGATGACTCTCGTCCACAAATATATTGAGGGAAGGCAACGAAGAGGATTGGAAAGCAAGGCAGAATTGCAGGAAACAGATTTCAGGAGGGAGATTCCAATCGCCTTTAAAGCACAGGAAAAGCGGCAAAACCTCGACAATGATGCCCTTGGCCAAAAAGGGCGTATGCGTTTTTTCCTGAATATATTCAGGAAAAAACGCATACGCCCTTTTTGGCCAACCAAGCAACCTGGAAAGGCAAATCAGCGCTACAAAGAAGTCTCGCTTCCCATCGGTCAAAAGGGCCATGCTGAATAAAGTGTCAAAACCAGAAATGCAAAACAGGCCATGGAGAAACGGGAGCCTGGCTACGCTGATGGGCGGGATGTAAATTGCCAACAGCCACTCTGGAGAAGTGCACGGTGTGTCCTGAAACATCGAAAAAAATCAGCTTAGGGAGCATAGGGCACTTCCACTCATGGGCGTATAAATTGGGAAAACTAAAAATCAGCAAGACACAGGCACCCCAAAGTTTAGGGCTGCTCTGTTGACAAGAACCTCCACTTCGTTACACCTTAAATATCCCAGGAAAGAGAAAAATGGATAAAGAAGTTGTGGTCCTTATGTACAATGGAATATCACTCAGCCATGAAATCAACGTCATAAGGCTAGTAGCAGCAAGATGAGTGGATTTAGGTAGGACGATTCTAAGTGAAATAAGTCACACAGAAAAAGATACTTATCATAAGATATCACTTATAGAGGGAATATAAAAACCGCTACCCTTGAACTGAATTACAAATCAGAGCAGGGTAACACGTTTAGAAAACACACTATGGCTGCTTAACGGGAACGGTGAGGTGGGGTGATGCATAAAACAAGGGTTTCAAATTAGCTCAGATACCGTTCCATAAACCCAATAGGTAATAGACAAGACCTACTCCTTGCTCAGTGAATTGGACTCAACACCCCCTATTCACCGCCCAAAAATATATCTGACTAGTAAGAATCTTAAAACCTATGCATTGATATCTCTCTGTAAGTGAGTCCAGTGGGTGTAAAGCGGCAAAAACACAGCAGTGAAAAGCAGGTAAACCACATTATAAAAATCAATTACTTTTAAAAACCCGTGAAACAAAGACAGTGAAAGAGAGAGAAATTCTTACAAAATTCGTTCAGGGGCTGTGATGCCACCTGGATTGACCATATCTAGACCCACAGTTGATTGAGACATAAGGGTGGACACTCTTGGGGCTGAGAGGTTTGGTGAGGTTGGGTGAGCAAACGCAGACCCTTTAAAGTAATACTGCGTGGTACCCATCCCATGGGTCCCAAATCTCCAGGTTCAAGGGCATCTTCCTACATCGAAAGCATGCATGAGAAACCCAGAAGATGGTACACCGTGTGATCCGGAAAGGTTTTCAAAACGCACCTCATTTCTCATCTCCTTGTGCTCGGGTTTGCCATTCCAGCCGCTTTACTAGCAATCTCCCTCCTTGGAGAATCAGCACCTTTAACCTCCTGTTCCGTACAGGTTGCAATTTGTCCTGAGGATGAACGGGAAGAGGGGGAACCAATGAGAGACTAGCTCTAGGTGTTGGGACAGGCACAGGTCACTCTATTTTCCCATCAGGAAGAAGAATTAACCACAGGCTCAGCCTGCCGCCCGGGACCAGAATAGGGCCTGAAGCAATCCTGCGCTTTTGCGGCCAGCTCCCAGGAAAGCGAGTTGAAAAATGGAGCTCAGGAGCACTGCAATTCACAAACCTGCAGACTTATAAATGATGACTCTTGTCCACAAATATATTGAGGGAAGGCAACGAAGAGGATTGGAAAGCAAGGCAGAATTGCAGGAAACAGATTTCAGGAGGGAGATTCGAATCGCCTTTAAAGCACAGGAAAAGCGGCAAAACCTCGACAATGATGCCCTTGGCCAAAAAGGGCGTATGCGTTTTTTCCTGAATATATTCAGGAAACAACGCATACGCCCTTTTTGGCCAACCAAGCAACCTGGAAAGGCAAATCAGCGCTACAAAGAAGTCTGGCTTCCCATCGGTCAAAAGGGCCATGCTGAATAAAGTGTCAAAACCAGAAATGCAAAACAGGCCATGGAGAAACGGGAGCCTGGCTACGCTGATGGGCGGGATGTAAATTGCCAACAGCCACTCTGGAGAAGTGCACGGTGTGTCCTGAAACATCGAAAAAAATCAGCTTAGGGAGCATAGGGCACTTCCACTCATGGGCGTATAAATTGGGAAAACTAAAAATCAGCAAGACACAGGCACCCCAAAGTTTAGGGCTGCTCTGTTGACAAGAACCTCCACTTCGTTACACCTTAAATATCCCAGGAAAGAGAAAAATGGATAAAGAAGTTGTGGTCCTTATGTACAATGGAATATCACTCAGCCATGAAATCAACGTCATAAGGCTAGTAGCAGCAAGATGAGTGGATTTAGGTAGGACGATTCTAAGTGAAATAAGTCACATAGAAAAAGATACTTATCATAAGATATCACTTATAGAGGGAATATAAAAACCGCTACCCTTTAACTGAATTACAAATCAGAGCAGGGTAACACGTTTAGAAAACACACTATGGCTGCTTAACGGGAAAGGTGAGGTGGGGTGATGCATAAAACAAGGGTTTCAAATTAGCTCAGATACCGTTCCATAAACCCAATAGGTAATAGACAAGACCTACTCCTTGCTCAGTGAATTGGACTCAACACCCCCTATTCACCGCCCAAGAATATATCTGACTAGTAAGAATCTTAAAACCTATGCATTGATATCTCTCTGTAAGTGAGTCAAGTGGGTGTAAAGCGGCAAAAACACAGCAGTGAAAAGCAGGTAAACCCCATTATAAAAATCAATTACTTTTAAAAACCCGTGAAACAAAGACAGTTAAAGAGAGAGAAATTCTTACAAAATTCGTTCAGGGGCTGTGATGCCACCTGGATTGACCATATCTAGACCCACAGCTGATTGAGACATAAGGGTGGAAACTCTTGGGGCTGAGAGATTTGGTGAGGTTGGGTGAGCAAACGCAGACCCTTTAAAGTAATACTGCATGGTACCCATCCCATGGGTCCCAAATCTCCAGGTTCAAGGGCATCTTCCTACATCGAAAGCATGCATGAGAAACCCAGAAGATGGTACACCGTGTGATCCGGAAAGGTTTTCAAAACGCACCTCATTTCTCATCTCCTTGTGCTCGGGTTTGCCATTCCAGCCGCTTTACTAGCAATCTCCCTCCTTGGAGAATCAGCACCTTTAACCTCCTGTTCCGTACAGGTTGCAATTTGTCCTGAGGATGAACGGGAAGAGGGGGAACCAATGAGAGACTAGCTCTAGGTGTTGGGACAGGCACAGGTCACTCTATTTTCCCATCAGGAAGAAGAATTAACCACAGGCTCAGCCTGCCGCCCGGGACCAGAATAGGGCCTGAAGCAATCCTGCGCTTTTGCGGCCAGCTCCCAAGAAAGCGAGTTGACAAATGGAGCTCAGGGGCACTGCAATTCACAAACCTGCAGACTTATAAATGATGACTCTCGTCCACAAATATATTGAGGGAAGGCAACGAAGAGGATTGGAAAGCAAGGCAGAATTGCAGGAAACAGATTTCAGGAGGGAGATTCGAATCGCCTTTAAAGCACAGGAAAAGCGGCAAAACCTCGACAATGATGCCCTTGGCCAAAAAGGGCGTATGCGTTTTTTCCTGAATATATTCAGGAAAAAACGCATACGCCCTTTTTGGCCAACCAAGCAACCTGGAAAGGCAAATCAGCGCTACAAAGAAGTCTCGCTTCCCATCGGTCAAAAGGGCCATGCTGAATAAAGTGTCAAAACCAGAAATGCAAAACAGGCCATGGAGAAACGGGAGCCTGGCTACGCTGATGGGCGGGATGTAAATTGCCAACAGCCACTCTGGAGAAGTGCACGGTGTGTCCTGAAACATCGAAAAAAATCAGCTTAGGGAGCATAGGGCACTTCCACTCATGGGCGTATAAATTGGGAAAACTAAAAATCAGCAAGACTCAGGCACCCCAAAGTTTAGGGCTGCTCTGTTGACAAGAACCTCCACTTCGTTACACCTTAAATATCCCAGGAAAGAGAAAAATGGATAAAGAAGTTGTGGTCCTTATGTACAATGGAATATCACTCAGCCATGAAATCAACGTCATAAGGCTAGTAGCAGCAAGATGAGTGGATTTAGGTAGGACGATTCTAAGTGAAATAAGTCACACAGAAAAAGATACTTATCATAAGATATCACTTATAGAGGGAATATAAAAACCGCTACCCTTGAACTGAATTACAAATCAGAGCAGGGTAACACGTTTAGAAAACACACTATGGCTGCTTAACGGGAAAGGTGAGGTGGGGTGATGCATAAAACAAGGGTTTCAAATTAGCTCAGATACCGTTCCATAAACCCAATAGGTAATAGACAAGACCTACTCCTTGCTCAGTGAATTGGACTCAACACCCCCTATTCACCGCCCAAGAATATATCTGACTAGTAAGAATCTTAAAACCTATGCATTGATATCTCTCTGTAAGTGAGTCAAGTGGGTGTAAAGCGGCAAAAACACAGCAGTGAAAAGCAGGTAAACCCCATTATAAAAATCAATTACTTTTAAAAACCCGTGAAACAAAGACAGTGAAAGAGAGAGAAATTCTTACAAAATTCGTTCAGGGGCTGTGATGCCACCTGGATTGACCATATCTAGACCCACAGTTGATTGAGACATAAGGGTGGACACTCTTGGGGCTGAGAGGTTTGGTGAGGTTGGGTGAGCAAACGCAGACCCTTTAAAGTAATACTGCGTGGTACCCATCCCATGGGTCCCAAATCTCCAGGTTCAAGGTCATCTTCCTACATCGAAAGCATGCATGAGAAACCCAGAAGATGGTACACCGTGTGATCCGGAAAGGTTTTCAAAACGCACCTCATTTCTCATCTCCTTGTGCTCGGGTTTGCCATTCCAGCCGCTTTACTAGCAATCTCCCTCCTTGGAGAATCAGCACCTTTAACCTCCTGTTCCGTACAGGTTGCAATTTGTCCTGAGGATGAACGGGAAGAGGGGGAACCAATGAGAGACTAGCTCTAGGTGTTGGGACAGGCACAGGTCACTCTATTTTCCCATCAGGAAGAAGAATTAACCACAGGCTCAGCCTGCCGCCCGGGACCAGAATAGGGCCTGAAGCAATCCTGCGCTTTTGCGGCCAGCTCCCAAGAAAGCGAGTTGAAAAATGGAGCTCAGGGGCACTGCAATTCACAAACCTGCAGACTTATAAATGATGACTCTCGTCCACAAATATATTGAGGGAAGGCAACGAAGAGGATTGGAAAGCAAGGCAGAATTGCAGGAAACAGATTTCAGGAGGGAGATTCCAATCGCCTTTAAAGCACAGGAAAAGCGGCAAAACCTCGACAATGATGCCCTTGGCCAAAAAGGGCGTATGCGTTTTTTCCTGAATATATTCAGGAAAAAACGCATACGCCCTTTTTGGCCAACCAAGCAACCTGGAAAGGCAAATCAGCGCTACAAAGAAGTCTCGCTTCCCATCGGTCAAAAGGGCCATGCTGAATAAAGTGTCAAAACCAGAAATGCAAAACAGGCCATGGAGAAACGGGAGCCTGGCTACGCTGATGGGCGGGATGTAAATTGCCAACAGCCACTCTGGAGAAGTGCACGGTGTGTCCTGAAACATCGAAAAAAATCAGCTTAGGGAGCATAGGGCACTTCCACTCATGGGCGTATAAATTGGGAAAACTAAAAATCAGCAAGACACAGGCACCCCAAAGTTTAGGGCTGCTCTGTTGACAAGAACCTCCACTTCGTTACACCTTAAATATCCCAGGAAAGAGAAAAATGGATAAAGAAGTTGTGGTCCTTATGTACAATGGAATATCACTCAGCCATGAAATCAACGTCATAAGGCTAGTAGCAGCAAGATGAGTGGATTTAGGTAGGACGATTCTAAGTGAAATAAGTCACACAGAAAAAGATACTTATCATAAGATATCACTTATAGAGGGAATATAAAAACCGCTACCCTTGAACTGAATTACAAATCAGAGCAGGGTAACACGTTTAGAAAACACACTATGGCTGCTTAACGGGAACGGTGAGGTGGGGTGATGCATAAAACAAGGGTTTCAAATTAGCTCAGATACCGTTCCATAAACCCAATAGGTAATAGACAAGACCTACTCCTTGCTCAGTGAATTGGACTCAACACCCCCTATTCACCGCCCAAAAATATATCTGACTAGTAAGAATCTTAAAACCTATGCATTGATATCTCTCTGTAAGTGAGTCCAGTGGGTGTAAAGCGGCAAAAACACAGCAGTGAAAAGCAGGTAAACCACATTATAAAAATCAATTACTTTTAAAAACCCGTGAAACAAAGACAGTGAAAGAGAGAGAAATTCTTACAAAATTCGTTCAGGGGCTGTGATGCCACCTGGATTGACCATATCTAGACCCACAGTTGATTGAGACATAAGGGTGGACACTCTTGGGGCTGAGAGGTTTGGTGAGGTTGGGTGAGCAAACGCAGACCCTTTAAAGTAATACTGCGTGGTACCCATCCCATGGGTCCCAAATCTCCAGGTTCAAGGGCATCTTCCTACATCGAAAGCATGCATGAGAAACCCAGAAGATGGTACACCGTGTGATCCGGAAAGGTTTTCAAAACGCACCTCATTTCTCATCTCCTTGTGCTCGGGTTTGCCATTCCAGCCGCTTTACTAGCAATCTCCCTCCTTGGAGAATCAGCACCTTTAACCTCCTGTTCCGTACAGGTTGCAATTTGTCCTGAGGATGAACGGGAAGAGGGGGAACCAATGAGAGACTAGCTCTAGGTGTTGGGACAGGCACAGGTCACTCTATTTTCCCATCAGGAAGAAGAATTAACCACAGGCTCAGCCTGCCGCCCGGGACCAGAATAGGGCCTGAAGCAATCCTGCGCTTTTGCGGCCAGCTCCCAGGAAAGCGAGTTGAAAAATGGAGCTCAGGAGCACTGCAATTCACAAACCTGCAGACTTATAAATGATGACTCTCGTCCACAAATATATTGAGGGAAGGCAACGAAGAGGATTGGAAAGCAAGGCAGAATTGCAGGAAACAGATTTCAGGAGGGAGATTCGAATCGCCTTTAAAGCACAGGAAAAGCGGCAAAACCTCGACAATGATGCCCTTGGCCAAAAAGGGCGTATGCGTTTTTTCCTGAATATATTCAGGAAACAACGCATACGCCCTTTTTGGCCAACCAAGCAACCTGGAAAGGCAAATCAGCGCTACAAAGAAGTCTGGCTTCCCATCGGTCAAAAGGGCCATGCTGAATAAAGTGTCAAAACCAGAAATGCAAAACAGGCCATGGAGAAACGGGAGCCTGGCTACGCTGATGGGCGGGATGTAAATTGCCAACAGCCACTCTGGAGAAGTGCACGGTGTGTCCTGAAACATCGAAAAAAATCAGCTTAGGGAGCATAGGGCACTTCCACTCATGGGCGTATAAATTGGGAAAACTAAAAATCAGCAAGACACAGGCACCCCAAAGTTTAGGGCTGCTCTGTTGACAAGAACCTCCACTTCGTTACACCTTAAATATCCCAGGAAAGAGAAAAATGGATAAAGAAGTTGTGGTCCTTATGTACAATGGAATATCACTCAGCCATGAAATCAACGTCATAAGGCTAGTAGCAGCAAGATGAGTGGATTTAGGTAGGACGATTCTAAGTGAAATAAGTCACATAGAAAAAGATACTTATCATAAGATATCACTTATAGAGGGAATATAAAAACCGCTACCCTTTAACTGAATTACAAATCAGAGCAGGGTAACACGTTTAGAAAACACACTATGGCTGCTTAACGGGAAAGGTGAGGTGGGGTGATGCATAAAACAAGGGTTTCAAATTAGCTCAGATACCGTTCCATAAACCCAATAGGTAATAGACAAGACCTACTCCTTGCTCAGTGAATTGGACTCAACACCCCCTATTCACCGCCCAAGAATATATCTGACTAGTAAGAATCTTAAAACCTATGCATTGATATCTCTCTGTAAGTGAGTCAAGTGGGTGTAAAGCGGCAAAAACACAGCAGTGAAAAGCAGGTAAACCCCATTATAAAAATCAATTACTTTTAAAAACCCGTGAAACAAAGACAGTTAAAGAGAGAGAAATTCTTACAAAATTCGTTCAGGGGCTGTGATGCCACCTGGATTGACCATATCTAGACCCACAGCTGATTGAGACATAAGGGTGGAAACTCTTGGGGCTGAGAGATTTGGTGAGGTTGGGTGAGCAAACGCAGACCCTTTAAAGTAATACTGCATGGTACCCATCCCATGGGTCCCAAATCTCCAGGTTCAAGGGCATCTTCCTACATCGAAAGCATGCATGAGAAACCCAGAAGATGGTACACCGTGTGATCCGGAAAGGTTTTCAAAACGCACCTCATTTCTCATCTCCTTGTGCTCGGGTTTGCCATTCCAGCCGCTTTACTAGCAATCTCCCTCCTTGGAGAATCAGCACCTTTAACCTCCTGTTCCGTACAGGTTGCAATTTGTCCTGAGGATGAACGGGAAGAGGGGGAACCAATGAGAGACTAGCTCTAGGTGTTGGGACAGGCACAGGTCACTCTATTTTCCCATCAGGAAGAAGAATTAACCACAGGCTCAGCCTGCCGCCCGGGACCAGAATAGGGCCTGAAGCAATCCTGCGCTTTTGCGGCCAGCTCCCAAGAAAGCGAGTTGACAAATGGAGCTCAGGGGCACTGCAATTCACAAACCTGCAGACTTATAAATGATGACTCTCGTCCACAAATATATTGAGGGAAGGCAACGAAGAGGATTGGAAAGCAAGGCAGAATTGCAGGAAACAGATTTCAGGAGGGAGATTCGAATCGCCTTTAAAGCACAGGAAAAGCGGCAAAACCTCGACAATGATGCCCTTGGCCAAAAAGGGCGTATGCGTTTTTTCCTGAATATATTCAGGAAAAAACGCATACGCCCTTTTTGGCCAACCAAGCAACCTGGAAAGGCAAATCAGCGCTACAAAGAAGTCTCGCTTCCCATCGGTCAAAAGGGCCATGCTGAATAAAGTGTCAAAACCAGAAATGCAAAACAGGCCATGGAGAAACGGGAGCCTGGCTACGCTGATGGGCGGGATGTAAATTGCCAACAGCCACTCTGGAGAAGTGCACGGTGTGTCCTGAAACATCGAAAAAAATCAGCTTAGGGAGCATAGGGCACTTCCACTCATGGGCGTATAAATTGGGAAAACTAAAAATCAGCAAGACTCAGGCACCCCAAAGTTTAGGGCTGCTCTGTTGACAAGAACCTCCACTTCGTTACACCTTAAATATCCCAGGAAAGAGAAAAATGGATAAAGAAGTTGTGGTCCTTATGTACAATGGAATATCACTCAGCCATGAAATCAACGTCATAAGGCTAGTAGCAGCAAGATGAGTGGATTTAGGTAGGACGATTCTAAGTGAAATAAGTCACACAGAAAAAGATACTTATCATAAGATATCACTTATAGAGGGAATATAAAAACCGCTACCCTTGAACTGAATTACAAATCAGAGCAGGGTAACACGTTTAGAAAACACACTATGGCTGCTTAACGGGAAAGGTGAGGTGGGGTGATGCATAAAACAAGGGTTTCAAATTAGCTCAGATACCGTTCCATAAACCCAATAGGTAATAGAAAAGACCTACTCCTTGCTCAGTGAATTGGACTCAACACCCCCTATTCACCGCCCAAGAATATATCTGACTAGTAAGAATCTTAAAACCTATGCATTGATATCTCTCTGTAAGTGAGTCCAGTGGGTGTAAAGCGGCAAAAACACAGCAGTGAAAAGCAGGTAAACCACATTATAAAAATCAATTACTTTTAAAAACCCGTGAAACAAAGACAGTGAAATTCTTACAAAATTCGTTCAGGGGCTGTGATGCCACCTGGATTGACCATATCTAGACCCACAGTTGATTGAGACATAAGGGTGGACACTCTTGGGTCTGAGAGGTTTGGTGAGGTTGGGTGAGAAAACGCAGACCCTTTAAAGTAATACTGCGTGGTACCCATCCCATGGGTCCCAAATCTCCAGGTTCAAGGGCATCTTCCTACATCGAAAGCATGCATGAGAAACCCAGAAGATGGTACACCGTGTGATCCGGAAAGGTTTTCAAAACGCACCTCATTTCTCATCTCCTTGTGCTCGGGTTTGCCATTCCAGCCGCTTTACTAGCAATCTCCCTCCTTGGAGAATCAGCACCTTTAACCTCCTGTTCCGTACAGGTTGCAATTTGTCCTGAGGATGAACGGGAAGAGGGGGAACCAATGAGAGACTAGCTCTAGGTGTTGGGACAGGCACAGGTCACTCTATTTTCCCATCAGGAAGAAGAATTAACCACAGGCTCAGCCTGCCGCCCGGGACCAGAATAGGGCCTGAAGCAATCCTGCGCTTTTGCGGCCAGCTCCCAGGAAAGCGAGTTGAAAAATGGAGCTCAGGGGCACTGCAATTCACAAACCTGCAGACTTATAAATGATGACTCTCGTCCACAAATATATTGAGGGAAGGCAACGAAGAGGATTGGAAAGCAAGGCAGAATTGCAGGAAACAGATTTCAGGAGGGAGATTCGAATCGCCTTTAAAGCACAGGAAAAGCGGCAAAACCTCGACAATGATACCCTTGGCCAAAAAGGGCGTATGCGTTTTTTCCTGAATATATTCAGGAAAAAACGCATACGCCCTTTTTGGCCAACCAAGCAACCTGGAAAGGCAAATCAGCGCTACAAAGAAGTCTCGCTTCCCATCGGTCAAAAGGGCCATGCTGAATAAAGTGTCAAAACCAGAAATGCAAAACAGGCCATGGAGAAACGGGAGCCTGGCTACGCTGATGGGCGGGATGTAAATTGCCAACAGCCACTCTGGAGAAGTGCACGGTGTGTCCTGAAACATCGAAAAAAATCAGCTTAGGGAGCATAGGGCACTTCCACTCATGGGCGTATAAATTGGGAAAACTAAAAATCAGCAAGACACAGGCACCCCAAAGTTTAGGGCTGCTCTGTTGACAAGAACCTCCACTTCGTTACACCTTAAATATCCCAGGAAAGAGAAAAATGGATAAAGAAGTTGTGGTCCTTATGTACAATGGAATATCACTCAGCCATGAAATCAACGTCATAAGGCTAGTAGCAGCAAGATGAGTGGATTTAGGTAGGACGATTCTAAGTGAAATAAGTCACACAGAAAAAGATACTTATCATAAGATATCACTTATAGAGGGAATATAAAAACCGCTACCCTTGAACTGAATTACAAATCAGAGCTGGGTAACACGTTTAGAAAACACACTATGGCTGCTTAACGGGAAAGGTGAGGTGGGGTGATGCATAAAACAAGGGTTTCAAATTAGCTCAGATACCGTTCCATAAACCCAATAGGTAATAGACAAGACCTACTCCTTGCTCAGTGAATTGGACTCAACACCCCCTATTCACCGCCCAAGAATATATCTGACTAGTAAGAATCTTAAAACCTATGCATTGATATCTCTCTGTAAGTGAGTCAAGTGGGTGTAAAGCGGCAAAAACACAGCAGTGAAAAGCAGGTAAACCCCATTATAAAAATCAATTACTTTTAAAAACCCGTGAAACAAAGACAGTGAAAGAGAGAGAAATTCTTACAAAATTCGTTCAGGGGCTGTGATGCCACCAGGATTGACCATATCTAGACCCACAGCTGACTGAGACACACGGGTGGAAACTCTTGGGGCTGAGAGGTTTGGTGAGGTTGGGTGAGCAAACGCAGACCCTTTAAAGTAATACTGCATGGTACCCATCCCATGGGTCCCAAATCTCCAGGTTCAAGGGCATCTTCCTACATCGAAAGCATGCATGAGAAACCAAGAAGATGGTACACTGTGTGATCCGGAAAGGTTTTCAAAACGCACCTCATTTCTCATCTCCTTGTGCTCGGGTTTGCCATTCCAGCCACTTTACTAGCAATCTCCCTCCTTGGAGAATCAGCACCTTTAACCTCCTGTTCCGTACAGGTTGCAATTTGTCCTGAGGATGAACGGGAAGAGGGGGAACCAATGAGAGACTAGCTCTAGGTGTTGGGACAGGCACAGGTCACTCTATTTTCCCATCAGGAAGAATATTTAACCACAGGCTCAGCCTGCCGCCCGGGACCATAATAGGGCCTGAAGCAATCCTGCGCTTTTGCGGCCAGCTCCCAAGAAAGCGAGTTGAAAAATGGAGCTCAGGGGCACTGCAATTCACAAACCTGCAGACTTATAAATGATGACTCTCGTCCACAAATATATTGAGGGAAGGCAACGAAGAGGATTGGAAAGCAAGGCAGAATTGCAG
Organism: Balaenoptera physalus; assembly: GCF_965194825.1. NCBI lineage: Eukaryota > Metazoa > Chordata > Mammalia > Artiodactyla > Balaenopteridae > Balaenoptera > Balaenoptera physalus. Next base: position 104,107 of record NW_028125745.1, read on the forward strand.
GAAACAGATTTCAGGAGGGAGATTCGAATCGCCTTTAAAGCACAGGAAAAGCGGCAAAACCTCGACAATGATGCCCTTGGCCAAAAAGGGCGTATGCGTTTTTTCCTGAATATATTCAGGAAAAAACGCATACGCCCTTTTTGGCCAACCAAGCAATCTGGAAAGGCAAATCAGCGCTACAAAGAAGTCTCGCTTCCCATCGGTCAAAAGGGCCATGCTGAATAAAGTGTCAAAACCAGAAATGCAAAACAGGCCATGGAGAAACGGGAGCCTGGCTACGCTGATGGGCGGGATGTAAATTGCCAACAGCCACTCTGGAGAAGTGCACGGTGTGTCCTGAAACATCGAAAAAAATCAGCTTAGGGAGCATAGGGCACTTCCACTCATGGGCGTATAAATTGGGAAAACTAAAAATCAGCAAGACACAGGCACCCCAAAGTTTAGGGCTGCTCTGTTGACAAGAACCTCCACTTCGTTACACCTTAAATATCCCAGGAAAGAGAAAAATGGATAAAGAAGTTGTGGTCCTTATGTACAATGGAATATCACTCAGCCATGAAATCAACGTCATAAGGCTAGTAGCAGCAAGATGAGTGGATTTAGGTAGGACGATTCTAAGTGAAATAAGTCACACAGAAAAAGATACTTATCATAAGATATCACTTATAGAGGGAATATAAAAACCGCTACCCTTGAACTGAATTACAAATCAGAGCAGGGTAACACGTTTAGAAAACACACTATGGCTGCTTAACGGGAACGGTGAGGTGGGGTGATGCATAAAACAAGGGTTTCAAATTAGCTCAGATACCGTTCCATAAACCCAATAGGTAATAGACAAGACCTACTCCTTGCTCAGTGAATTGGACTCAACACCCCCTATTCACCGCCCAAAAATATATCTGACTAGTAAGAATCTTAAAACCTATGCATTGATATCTCTCTGTAAGTGAGTCCAGTGGGTGTAAAGCGGCAAAAACACAGCAGTGAAAAGCAGGTAAACCACATTATAAAAATCAATTACTTTTAAAAACCCGTGAAACAAAGACAGTGAAAGAGAGAGAAATTCTTACAAAATTCGTTCAGGGGCTGTGATGCCACCTGGATTGACCATATCTAGACCCACAGTTGATTGAGACATAAGGGTGGACACTCTTGGGGCTGAGAGGTTTGGTGAGGTTGGGTGAGCAAACGCAGACCCTTTAAAGTAATACTGCGTGGTACCCATCCCATGGGTCCCAAATCTCCAGGTTCAAGGGCATCTTCCTACATCGAAAGCATGCATGAGAAACCCAGAAGATGGTACACCGTGTGATCCGGAAAGGTTTTCAAAACGCACCTCATTTCTCATCTCCTTGTGCTCGGGTTTGCCATTCCAGCCGCTTTACTAGCAATCTCCCTCCTTGGAGAATCAGCACCTTTAACCTCCTGTTCCGTACAGGTTGCAATTTGTCCTGAGGATGAACGGGAAGAGGGGGAACCAATGAGAGACTAGCTCTAGGTGTTGGGACAGGCACAGGTCACTCTATTTTCCCATCAGGAAGAAGAATTAACCACAGGCTCAGCCTGCCGCCCGGGACCAGAATAGGGCCTGAAGCAATCCTGCGCTTTTGCGGCCAGCTCCCAGGAAAGCGAGTTGAAAAATGGAGCTCAGGAGCACTGCAATTCACAAACCTGCAGACTTATAAATGATGACTCTCGTCCACAAATATATTGAGGGAAGGCAACGAAGAGGATTGGAAAGCAAGGCAGAATTGCAGGAAACAGATTTCAGGAGGGAGATTCGAATCGCCTTTAAAGCACAGGAAAAGCGGCAAAACCTCGACAATGATGCCCTTGGCCAAAAAGGGCGTATGCGTTTTTTCCTGAATATATTCAGGAAACAACGCATACGCCCTTTTTGGCCAACCAAGCAACCTGGAAAGGCAAATCAGCGCTACAAAGAAGTCTGGCTTCCCATCGGTCAAAAGGGCCATGCTGAATAAAGTGTCAAAACCAGAAATGCAAAACAGGCCATGGAGAAACGGGAGCCTGGCTACGCTGATGGGCGGGATGTAAATTGCCAACAGCCACTCTGGAGAAGTGCACGGTGTGTCCTGAAACATCGAAAAAAATCAGCTTAGGGAGCATAGGGCACTTCCACTCATGGGCGTATAAATTGGGAAAACTAAAAATCAGCAAGACACAGGCACCCCAAAGTTTAGGGCTGCTCTGTTGACAAGAACCTCCACTTCGTTACACCTTAAATATCCCAGGAAAGAGAAAAATGGATAAAGAAGTTGTGGTCCTTATGTACAATGGAATATCACTCAGCCATGAAATCAACGTCATAAGGCTAGTAGCAGCAAGATGAGTGGATTTAGGTAGGACGATTCTAAGTGAAATAAGTCACATAGAAAAAGATACTTATCATAAGATATCACTTATAGAGGGAATATAAAAACCGCTACCCTTTAACTGAATTACAAATCAGAGCAGGGTAACACGTTTAGAAAACACACTATGGCTGCTTAACGGGAAAGGTGAGGTGGGGTGATGCATAAAACAAGGGTTTCAAATTAGCTCAGATACCGTTCCATAAACCCAATAGGTAATAGACAAGACCTACTCCTTGCTCAGTGAATTGGACTCAACACCCCCTATTCACCGCCCAAGAATATATCTGACTAGTAAGAATCTTAAAACCTATGCATTGATATCTCTCTGTAAGTGAGTCAAGTGGGTGTAAAGCGGCAAAAACACAGCAGTGAAAAGCAGGTAAACCCCATTATAAAAATCAATTACTTTTAAAAACCCGTGAAACAAAGACAGTTAAAGAGAGAGAAATTCTTACAAAATTCGTTCAGGGGCTGTGATGCCACCTGGATTGACCATATCTAGACCCACAGCTGATTGAGACATAAGGGTGGAAACTCTTGGGGCTGAGAGATTTGGTGAGGTTGGGTGAGCAAACGCAGACCCTTTAAAGTAATACTGCATGGTACCCATCCCATGGGTCCCAAATCTCCAGGTTCAAGGGCATCTTCCTACATCGAAAGCATGCATGAGAAACCCAGAAGATGGTACACCGTGTGATCCGGAAAGGTTTTCAAAACGCACCTCATTTCTCATCTCCTTGTGCTCGGGTTTGCCATTCCAGCCGCTTTACTAGCAATCTCCCTCCTTGGAGAATCAGCACCTTTAACCTCCTGTTCCGTACAGGTTGCAATTTGTCCTGAGGATGAACGGGAAGAGGGGGAACCAATGAGAGACTAGCTCTAGGTGTTGGGACAGGCACAGGTCACTCTATTTTCCCATCAGGAAGAAGAATTAACCACAGGCTCAGCCTGCCGCCCGGGACCAGAATAGGGCCTGAAGCAATCCTGCGCTTTTGCGGCCAGCTCCCAAGAAAGCGAGTTGACAAATGGAGCTCAGGGGCACTGCAATTCACAAACCTGCAGACTTATAAATGATGACTCTCGTCCACAAATATATTGAGGGAAGGCAACGAAGAGGATTGGAAAGCAAGGCAGAATTGCAGGAAACAGATTTCAGGAGGGAGATTCGAATCGCCTTTAAAGCACAGGAAAAGCGGCAAAACCTCGACAATGATGCCCTTGGCCAAAAAGGGCGTATGCGTTTTTTCCTGAATATATTCAGGAAAAAACGCATACGCCCTTTTTGGCCAACCAAGCAACCTGGAAAGGCAAATCAGCGCTACAAAGAAGTCTCGCTTCCCATCGGTCAAAAGGGCCATGCTGAATAAAGTGTCAAAACCAGAAATGCAAAACAGGCCATGGAGAAACGGGAGCCTGGCTACGCTGATGGGCGGGATGTAAATTGCCAACAGCCACTCTGGAGAAGTGCACGGTGTGTCCTGAAACATCGAAAAAAATCAGCTTAGGGAGCATAGGGCACTTCCACTCATGGGCGTATAAATTGGGAAAACTAAAAATCAGCAAGACTCAGGCACCCCAAAGTTTAGGGCTGCTCTGTTGACAAGAACCTCCACTTCGTTACACCTTAAATATCCCAGGAAAGAGAAAAATGGATAAAGAAGTTGTGGTCCTTATGTACAATGGAATATCACTCAGCCATGAAATCAACGTCATAAGGCTAGTAGCAGCAAGATGAGTGGATTTAGGTAGGACGATTCTAAGTGAAATAAGTCACACAGAAAAAGATACTTATCATAAGATATCACTTATAGAGGGAATATAAAAACCGCTACCCTTGAACTGAATTACAAATCAGAGCAGGGTAACACGTTTAGAAAACACACTATGGCTGCTTAACGGGAAAGGTGAGGTGGGGTGATGCATAAAACAAGGGTTTCAAATTAGCTCAGATACCGTTCCATAAACCCAATAGGTAATAGAAAAGACCTACTCCTTGCTCAGTGAATTGGACTCAACACCCCCTATTCACCGCCCAAGAATATATCTGACTAGTAAGAATCTTAAAACCTATGCATTGATATCTCTCTGTAAGTGAGTCCAGTGGGTGTAAAGCGGCAAAAACACAGCAGTGAAAAGCAGGTAAACCACATTATAAAAATCAATTACTTTTAAAAACCCGTGAAACAAAGACAGTGAAATTCTTACAAAATTCGTTCAGGGGCTGTGATGCCACCTGGATTGACCATATCTAGACCCACAGTTGATTGAGACATAAGGGTGGACACTCTTGGGTCTGAGAGGTTTGGTGAGGTTGGGTGAGAAAACGCAGACCCTTTAAAGTAATACTGCGTGGTACCCATCCCATGGGTCCCAAATCTCCAGGTTCAAGGGCATCTTCCTACATCGAAAGCATGCATGAGAAACCCAGAAGATGGTACACCGTGTGATCCGGAAAGGTTTTCAAAACGCACCTCATTTCTCATCTCCTTGTGCTCGGGTTTGCCATTCCAGCCGCTTTACTAGCAATCTCCCTCCTTGGAGAATCAGCACCTTTAACCTCCTGTTCCGTACAGGTTGCAATTTGTCCTGAGGATGAACGGGAAGAGGGGGAACCAATGAGAGACTAGCTCTAGGTGTTGGGACAGGCACAGGTCACTCTATTTTCCCATCAGGAAGAAGAATTAACCACAGGCTCAGCCTGCCGCCCGGGACCAGAATAGGGCCTGAAGCAATTATGCGCTTTTGCGGCCAGCTCCCAGGAAAGCGAGTTGAAAAATGGAGCTCAGGGGCACTGCAATTCACAAACCTGCAGACTTATAAATGATGACTCTCGTCCACAAATATATTGAGGGAAGGCAACGAAGAGGATTGGAAAGCAAGGCAGAATTGCAGGAAACAGATTTCAGGAGGGAGATTCGAATCGCCTTTAAAGCACAGGAAAAGCGGCAAAACCTCGACAATGATACCCTTGGCCAAAAAGGGCGTATGCGTTTTTTCCTGAATATATTCAGGAAAAAACGCATACGCCCTTTTTGGCCAACCAAGCAACCTGGAAAGGCAAATCAGCACTACAAAGAAGTCTCGCTTCCCATCGGTCAAAAGGGCCATGCTGAATAAAGTGTCAAAACCAGAAATGCAAAACAGGCCATGGAGAAACGGGAGCCTGGCTACGCTGATGGGCGGGATGTAAATTGCCAACAGCCACTCTGGAGAAGTGCACGGTGTGTCCTGAAACATCGAAAAAAATCAGCTTAGGGAGCATAGGGCACTTCCACTCATGGGCGTATAAATTGGGAAAACTAAAAATCAGCAAGACACAGGCACCCCAAAGTTTAGGGCTGCTCTGTTGACAAGAACCTCCACTTCGTTACACCTTAAATATCCCAGGAAAGAGAAAAATGGATAAAGAAGTTGTGGTCCTTATGTACAATGGAATATCACTCAGCCATGAAATCAACGTCATAAGGCTAGTAGCAGCAAGATGAGTGGATTTAGGTAGGACGATTCTAAGTGAAATAAGTCACATAGAAAAAGATACTTATCATAAGATATCACTTATAGAGGGAATATAAAAACCGCTACCCTTTAACTGAATTACAAATCAGAGCAGGGTAACACGTTTAGAAAACACACTATGGCTGCTTAACGGGAAAGGTGAGGTGGGGTGATGCATAAAACAAGGGTTTCAAATTAGCTCAGATACCGTTCCATAAACCCAATAGGTAATAGACAAGACCTACTCCTTGCTCAGTGAATTGGACTCAACAACCCCTATTCACCGCCCAAGAATATATCTGACTAGTAAGAATCTTAAAACCTATGCATTGATATCTCTCTGTAAGTGAGTCAAGTGGGTGTAAAGCGGCAAAAACACAGCAGTGAAAAGCAGGTAAACCCCATTATAAAAATCAATTAATTTTAAAAACCCGTGAAACAAAGACAGTGAAAGAGAGAGAAATTCTTACAAAATTCGTTCAGGGGCTGTGATGCCACCTGGATTGACCATATCTAGACCCACAGCTGATTGAGACATAAGGGTGGAAACTCTTGGGGCTGAGAGATTTGGTGAGGTTGGGTGAGCAAACGCAGACCCTTTAAAGTAATACTGCATGGTACCCATCCCATGGGTCCCAAATCTCCAGGTTCAAGGGCATCTTCCTACATCGAAAGCATGCATGAGAAATCCAGAAGATGGTACACCGTGTGATCCGGAAAGGTTTTCAAAACGCACCTCATTTCTCATCTCCTTGTGCTCGGGTTTGCCATTCCAGCCGCTTTACTAGCAATCTCCCTCCTTGGAGAATCAGCACCTTTAACCTCCTGTTCCGTACAGGTTGCAATTTGTCCTGAGGATGAACGGGAAGAGGGGGGACCAATGAGAGACTAGCTCTAGGTGTTGGGACAGGCACAGGTCACTCTATTTTCCCATCAGGAAGAAGAATTAACCACAGGCTCAGCCTGCCGCCCGGGACCAGAATAGGGCCTGAAGCAATCCTGCGCTTTTGCGGCCAGCTCCCAAGAAAGCGAGTTGAAAAATGGAGCTCAGGGGCACTGCAATTCACAAACCTGCAGACTTATAAATGATGACTCTCGTCCACAAATATATTGAGGGAAGGCAACGAAGAGGATTGGAAAGCAAGGCAGAATTGCAGGAAACAGATTTCAGGATGGAGATTCGAATCGCCTTTAAAGCACAGGAAAAGCGGCAAAACCTCGACAATGATGCCCTTGGCCAAAAAGGGCGTATGCGTTTTTTCCTGAATATATTCAGGAAAAAACGCATACGCCCTTTTTGGCCAACCAAGCAACCTGGAAAGGCAAATCAGCGCTACAAAGAAGTCTCGCTTCCCATCGGTCAAAAGGGCCATGCTGAATAAAGTGTCAAAACCAGAAATGCAAAACAGGCCATGGAGAAACGGGAGCCTGGCTACGCTGATGGGCGGGATGTAAATTGCCAACAGCCACTCTGGAGAAGTGCACGGTGTGTCCTGAAACATCGAAAAAAATCAGCTTAGGGAGCATAGGGCACTTCCACTCATGGGCGTATAAATTGGGAAAACTAAAAATCAGCAAGACACAGGCACCCCAAAGTTTAGGGCTGCTCTGTTGACAAGAACCTCCACTTCGTTACACCTTAAATATCCCAGGAAAGAGAAAAATGGATAAAGAAGTTGTGGTCCTTATGTACAATGGAATATCACTCAGCCATGAAATCAACGTCATAAGGCTAGTAGCAGCAAGATGAGTGGATTTAGGTAGGACGATTCTAAGTGAAATAAGTCACACAGAAAAAGATACTTATCATAAGATATCACTTATAGAGGGAATATAAAAACCGCTACCCTTGAACTGAATTACAAATCAGAGCTGGGTAACACGTTTAGAAAACACACTATGGCTGCTTAACGGGAAAGGTGAGGTGGGGTGATGCATAAAACAAGGGTTTCAAATTAGCTCAGATACCGTTCCATAAACCCAATAGGTAATAGACAAGACCTACTCCTTGCTCAGTGAATTGGACTCAACACCCCCTATTCACCGCCCAAGAATATATCTGACTAGTAAGAATCTTAAAACCTATGCATTGATATCTCTCTGTAAGTGAGTCAAGTGGGTGTAAAGCGGCAAAAACACAGCAGTGAAAAGCAGGTAAACCCCATTATAAAAATCAATTACTTTTCAAAACCCGTGAAACAAAGACAGTTAAAGAGAGAGAAATTCTTACAAAATTCGTTCAGGGGCTGTGATGCCACCTGGATTGACCATATCTAGACCCACAGCTGATTGAGACATAAGGGTGGAAACTTTTGGGGCTGAGAGGTTTGGTGAGGTTGGGTAAGCAAACGCAGACCCTTTAAAGTAATACTGCGTGGTACCCATCCCATGGGTCCCAAATCTCCAGGTTCAAGGGCATCTTCCTACATCGAAAGCATGCATGAGAAACCCAGAAGATGGTACACCGTGTGATCCGGAAAGGTTTTCAAAACGCACCTCATTTCTCATCTCCTTGTGCTCGGGTTTGCCATTCCAGCCGCTTTACTAGCAATCTCCCTCCTTGGAGAATCAGCACCTTTAACCTCCTGTTCCGTACAGGTTGCAATTTGTCCTGAGGATGAACGGGAAGAGGGGGAACCAATGAGAGACTAGCTCTAGGTGTTGGGACAGGCACAGGTCACTCTATTTTCCCATCAGGAAGAAGAATTAACCACAGGCTCAGCCTGCCGCCCGGGACCAGAATAGGGCCTGAAGCAATCCTGCGCTTTTGCGGCCAGCTCCCAGGAAAGCGAGTTGAAAAATGGAGCTCAGGGGCACTGCAATTCACAAACCTGCAGACTTATAAATGATGACTCTCGTCCACAAATATATTGAGGGAAGGCAACGAAGAGGATTGGAAAGCAAGGCAGAATTGCAGGAAACAGATTTCAGGAGGGAGATTCGAATCGCCTTTAAAGCACAGGAAAAGCGGCAAAACCTCGACAATGATGCCCTTGGCCAAAAAGGGCGTATGCGTTTTTTCCTTAATATATTCAGGAAAAAACGCATACGCCCTTTTTGGCCAACCAAGCAACCTGGAAAGGCAAATCAGCGCTACAAAGAAGTCTCGCTTCCCATCGGTCAAAAGGGCCATGCTGAATAAAGTGTCAAAACCAGAAATGCAAAACAGGCCATGGAGAAACGGGAGCCTGGCTACGCTGATGGGCGGGATGTAAATTGCCAACAGCCACTCTGGAGAAGTGCACGGTGTGTCCTGAAACATCGAAAAAAATCAGCTTAGGGAGCAGAGGGCACTTCCACTCATGGGCGTATAAATTGGGAAAACTAAAAATCAGCAAGACACAGGCACCCCAAAGTTTAGGGCTGCTCTGTTGACAAGAACCTCCACTTCGTTACACCTTAAATATCCCAGGAAAGAGAAAAATGGATAAAGAAGTTGTGGTCCTTATGTACAATGGAATATCACTCAGCCATGAAATCAACGTCATAAGGCTAGTAGCAGCAAGATGAGTGGATTTAGGTAGGACGATTCTAAGTGAAATAAGTCACACAGAAAAAGATACTTATCATAAGATATCACTTATAGAGGGAATATAAAAACCGCTACCCTTGAACTGAATTACAAATCAGAGCAGGGTAACACGTTTAGAAAACACACTATGGCTGCTTAACGGGAAAGGTGAGGTGGGGTGATGCATAAAACAAGGGTTTCAAATTAGCTCAGATACCGTTCCATAAACCCAATAGGTAATAGACAAGACCTACTCCTTGCTCAGTGAATTGGACTCAACACCCCCTATTCACCGCCCAAGAATATATCTGACTAGTAAGAATCTTAAAACCTATGCATTGATATCTCTCTGTAAGTGAGTCCAGTGGGTGTAAAGCGGCAAAAACACAGCAGTGAAAAGCAGGTAAACCACATTATAAAAATCAATTACTTTTAAAAACCCGTGAAACAAAGACAGTGAAATTCTTACAAAATTCGTTCAGGGGCTGTGATGCCACCTGGATTGACCATATCTAGACCCACAGTTGATTGAGACATAAGGGTGGACACTCTTGGGTCTGAGAGGTTTGGTGAGGTTGGGTGAGAAAACGCAGACCCTTTAAAGTAATACTGCGTGGTACCCATCCCATGGGTCCCAAATCTCCAGGTTCAAGGGCATCTTCCTACATCGAAAGCATGCATGAGAAACCCAGAAGATGGTACACCGTGTGATCCGGAAAGGTTTTCAAAACGCACCTCATTTCTCATCTCCTTGTGCTCGGGTTTGCCATTCCAGCCGCTTTACTAGCAATCTCCCTCCTTGGAGAATCAGCACCTTTAACCTCCTGTTCCGTACAGGTTGCAATTTGTCCTGAGGATGAACGGGAAGAGGGGGAACCAATGAGAGACTAGCTCTAGGTGTTGGGACAGGCACAGGTCACTCTATTTTCCCATCAGGAAGAAGAATTAACCACAGGCTCAGCCTGCCGCCCGGGACCAGAATAGGGCCTGAAGCAATCCTGCGCTTTTGCGGCCAGCTCCCAGGAAAGCGAGTTCAAAAATGGAGCTCAGGGGCACTGCAATTCACAAACCTGCAGACTTATAAATGATGACTCTCGTCCACAAATATATTGAGGGAAGGCAACGAAGAGGATTGGAAAGCAAGGCAGAATTGCAGGAAACAGATTTCAGGAGGGAGATTCGAATCGCCTTTAAAGCACAGGAAAAGCGGCAAAACCTCGACAATGATGCCCTTGGCCAAAAAGGGCGTATGCGTTTTTTCCTGAATATATTCAGGAAAAAACGCATACGCCCTTTTTGGCCAACCAAGCAACCTGGAAAGGCAAATCAGCACTACAAAGAAGTCTCGCTTCCCATCGGTCAAAAGGGCCATGCTGAATAAAGTGTCAAAACCAGAAATGCAAAACAGGCCATGGAGAAACGGGAGCCTGGCTACGCTGATGGGCGGGATGTAAATTGCCAACAGCCACTCTGGAGAAGTGCACGGTGTGTCCTGAAACATCGAAAAAAATCAGCCTAGGGAGCATAGGGCACTTCCACTCATGGGCGTATAAATTGGGAAAACTAAAAATCAGCAAGACACAGGCACCCCAAAGTTTAGGGCTGCTCTGTTGACAAGAACCTCCACTTCGTTACACCTTAAATATCCCAGGAAAGAGAAAAATGGATAAAGAAGTTGTGGTCCTTATGTACAATGGAATATCACTCAGCCATGAAATCAACGTCATAAGGCTAGTAGCAGCAAGATGAGTGGATTTAGGTAGGACGATTCTAAGTGAAATAAGTCACATAGAAAAAGATACTTATCATAAGATATCACTTATAGAGGGAATATAAAAACCGCTACCCTTTAACTGAATTACAAATCAGAGCAGGGTAACACGTTTAGAAAACACACTATGGCTGCTTAACGGGAAAGGTGAGGTGGGGTGATGCATAAAACAAGGGTTTCAAATTAGCTCAGATACCGTTCCATAAACCCAATAGGTAATAGACAAGACCTACTCCTTGCTCAGTGAATTGGACTCAACACCCCCTATTCACCGCCCAAGAATATATCTGACTAGTAAGAATCTTAAAACCTATGCATTGATATCTCTCTGTAAGTGAGTCAAGTGGGTGTAAAGCGGCAAAAACACAGCAGTGAAAAGCAGGTAAACCCCATTATAAAAATCAATTACTTTTAAAAACCCGTGAAACAAAGACAGTTAAAGAGAGAGAAATTCTTACAAAATTCGTTCAGGGGCTGTGATGCCACCTGGATTGACCATATCTAGACCCACAGCTGATTGAGACATAAGGGTGGAAACTCTTGGGGCTGAGAGATTTGGTGAGGTTGGGTGAGCAAACGCAGACCCTTTAAAGTAATACTGCATGGTACCCATCCCATGGGTCCCAAATCTCCAGGTTCAAGGGCATCTTCCTACATCGAAAGCATGCATGAGAAACCCAGAAGATGGTACACCGTGTGATCCGGAAAGGTTTTCAAAACGCACCTCATTTCTCATCTCCTTGTGCTCGGGTTTGCCATTCCAGCCGCTTTACTAGCAATCTCCCTCCTTGGAGAATCAGCACCTTTAACCTCCTGTTCCGTACAGGTTGCAATTTGTCCTGAGGATGAACGGGAAGAGGGGGGACCAATGAGAGACTAGCTCTAGGTGTTGGGACAGGCACAGGTCACTCTATTTTCCCATCAGGAAGAAGAATTAACCACATGCTCAGCCTGCCGCCCGGGACCAGAATAGGGCCTGAAGCAATCCTGCGCTTTTGCGGCCAGCTCCCAAGAAAGCGAGTTGAAAAATGGAGCTCAGGGGCACTGCAATTCACAAACCTGCAGACTTATAAATGATGACTCTCGTCCACAAATATATTGAGGGAAGGCAACGAAGAGGATTGGAAAGCAAGGCAGAATTGCAGGAAACAGATTTCAGGATGGAGATTCGAATCGCCTTTAAAGCACAGGAAAAGCGGCAAAACCTCGACAATGATGCCCTTGGCCAAAAAGGGCGTATGCGTTTTTTCCTGAATATATTCAGGAAAAAACGCATACGCCCTTTTTGGCCAACCAAGCAACCTGGAAAGGCAAATCAGCGCTACAAAGAAGTCTCGCTTCCCATCGGTCAAAAGGGCCATGCTGAATAAAGTGTCAAAACCAGAAATGCAAAACAGGCCATGGAGAAACGGGAGCCTGGCTACGCTGATGGGCGGGATGTAAATTGCCAACAGCCACTCTGGAGAAGTGCACGGTGTGTCCTGAAACATCGAAAAAAATCAGCTTAGGGAGCATAGGGCACTTCCACTCATGGGCGTATAAATTGGGAAAACTAAAAATCAGCAAGACACAGGCACCCCAAAGTTTAGGGCTGCTCTGTTGACAAGAACCTCCACTTCGTTACACCTTAAATATCCCAGGAAAGAGAAAAATGGATAAAGAAGTTGTGGTCCTTATGTACAATGGAATATCACTCAGCCATGAAATCAACGTCATAAGGCTAGTAGCAGCAAGATGAGTGGATTTAGGTAGGACGATTCTAAGTGAAATAAGTCACATAGAAAAAGATACTTATCATAAGATATCACTTATAGAGGGAATATAAAAACCGCTACCCTTTAACTGAATTACAAATCAGAGCAGGGTAACACGTTTAGAAAACACACTATGGCTGCTTAACGGGAAAGGTGAGGTGGGGTGATGCATAAAACAAGGGTTTCAAATTAGCTCAGATACCGTTCCATAAACCCAATAGGTAATAGACAAGACCTACTCCTTGCTCAGTGAATTGGACTCAACACCCCCTATTCACCGCCCAAGAATATATCTGACTAGTAAGAATCTTAAAACCTATGCATTGATATCTCTCTGTAAGTGAGTCAAGTGGGTGTAAAGCGGCAAAAACACAGCAGTGAAAAGCAGGTAAACCCCATTATAAAAATCAATTACTTTTAAAAACCCGTGAAACAAAGACAGTTAAAGAGAGAGAAATTCTTACAAAATTCGTTCAGGGGCTGTGATGCCACCTGGATTGACCATATCTAGACCCACAGCTGATTGAGACATAAGGGTGGAAACTCTTGGGGCTGAGAGATTTGGTGAGGTTGGGTGAGCAAACGCAGACCCTTTAAAGTAATACTGCATGGTACCCATCCCATGGGTCCCAAATCTCCAGGTTCAAGGGCATCTTCCTACATCGAAAGCATGCATGAGAAACCCAGAAGATGGTACACCGTGTGATCCGGAAAGGTTTTCAAAACGCACCTCATTTCTCATCTCCTTGTGCTCGGGTTTGCCATTCCAGCCGCTTTACTAGCAATCTCCCTCCTTGGAGAATCAGCACCTTTAACCTCCTGTTCCGTACAGGTTGCAATTTGTCCTGAGGATGAACGGGAAGAGGGGGGACCAATGAGAGATTAGCTCTAGGTGTTGGGACAGGCACAGGTCACTCTATTTTCCCATCAGGAAGAAGAATTAACCACAGGCTCAGCCTGCCGCCCGGGACCAGAATAGGGCCTGAAGCAATCCTGCGCTTTTGCGGCCAGCTCCCAAGAAAGCGAGTTGAAAAATGGAGCTCAGGGGCACTGCAATTCACAAACCTGCAGACTTATAAATGATGACTCTCGTCCACAAATATATTGAGGGAAGGCAACGAAGAGGATTGGAAAGCAAGGCAGAATTGCAGGAAACAGATTTCAGGATGGAGATTCGAATCGCCTTTAAAGCACAGGAAAAGCGGCAAAACCTCGACAATGATGCCCTTGGCCAAAAAGGGCGTATGCGTTTTTTCCTGAATATATTCAGGAAAAAACGCATACGCCCTTTTTGGCCAACCAAGCAACCTGGAAAGGCAAATCAGCGCTACAAAGAAGTCTCGCTTCCCATCGGTCAAAAGGGCCATGCTGAATAAAGGGTCAAAACCAGAAATGCAAAACAGGCCATGGAGAAACGGGAGCCTGGCTACGCTGATGGGCGGGATGTAAATTGCCAACAGCCACTCTGGAGAAGTGCACGGTGTGTCCTGAAACATCGAAAAAAATCAGCTTAGGGAGCATAGGGCTCTTCCACTCATGGGCGTATAAATTGGGAAAACTAAAAATCAGCAAGACACAGGCACCCCAAAGTTTAGGGCTGCTCTGTTGACAAGAACCTCCACTTCGTTACACCTTAAATATCCCAGGAAAGAGAAAAATGGATAAAGAAGTTGTGGTCCTTATGTACAATGGAATATCACTCAGCCATGAAATCAACGTCATAAGGCTAGTAGCAGCAAGATGAGTGGATTTAGGTAGGACGATTCTAAGTGAAATAAGTCACACAGAAAAAGATACTTATCATAAGATATCACTTATAGAGGGAATATAAAAACCGCTACCCTTGAACTGAATTACAAATCAGAGCTGGGTAACACGTTTAGAAAACACACTATGGCTGCTTAACGGGAAAGGTGAGGTGGGGTGATGCATAAAACAAGGGTTTCAAATTAGCTCAGATACCGTTCCATAAACCCAATAGGTAATAGACAAGACCTACTCCTTGCTCAGTGAATTGGACTCAACACCCCCTATTCACCGCCCAAGAATATATCTGACTAGTAAGAATCTTAAAACCTATGCATTGATATCTCTCTGTAAGTGAGTCAAGTGGGTGTAAAGCGGCAAAAACACAGCAGTGAAAAGCAGGTAAACCCCATTATAAAAATCAATTACTTTTAAAAACCCGTGAAACAAAGACAGTTAAAGAGAGAGAAATTCTTACAAAATTCGTTCAGGGGCTGTGATGCCACCTGGATTGACCATATCTAGACCCACAGTTGATTGAGACATAAGGGTGGACACTCTTGGGGCTGAGAGGTTTGGTGAGGTTGGGTGAGCAAACGCAGACCGTTTAAAGTAATACTGTGTGGTACCCATCCCATGGGTCCCAAATCTCCAGGTTCAAGGGCATCTTCCTACATCGAAAGCATGCATGAGAAACCCAGAAGATGGTACACCGTGTGATCCGGAAAGGTTTTCAAAACCCACCTCATTTCTCATCTCCTTGTGCTCGGGTTTGCCATTCCAGCCGCTTTACTAGCAATCTCCCTCCTTGGAGAATCAGCACCTTTAACCTCCTGTTCCGTACAGGTTGCAATTTGTCCTGAGGATGAACGGGAAGAGGGGGAACCAATGAGAGACTAGCTCTAGGTGTTGGGACAGCCACAGGTCACTCTATTTTCCCATCAGGAAGAAGAATTAACCACAGGCTCAGCCTGCCGCCCGGGACCAGAATAGGGCCTGAAGCAATCCTGCGCTTTTGCGGCCAGCTCCCAAGAAAGCGAGTTGAAAAATGGAGCTCAGGGGCACTGCAATTCACAAACCTGCAGACTTATAAATGATGACTCTCGTCCACAAATATATTGACGGAAGGCAACGAAGAGGATTGGAAAGCAAGGCAGAATTGCAGGAAACAGATTTCAGGAGGGAGATTCGAATCGCCTTTAAAGCACAGGAAAAGCGGCAAAACCTCGACAATGATGCCCTTGGCCAAAAAGGGCGTATGCGTTTTTTCCTGAATATATTCAGGAAAAAACGCATACGACCTTTTTGGCCAACCAAGCAACCTGGAAAGGCAAATCAGCGCTACAAAGAAGTCTCGCTTCCCATCGGTCAAAAGGGCCATGCTGAATAAAGTGTCAAAACCAGAAATGCAAAACAGGCCATGGAGAAACGGGAGCCTGGCTACGCTGATGGGCGGGATGTAAATTGCCAACAGCCACTCTGGAGAAGTGCACGGTGTGTCCTGAAACATCGAAAAAAATCAGCTTAGGGAGCATAGGGCACTTCCACTCATGGGCGTATAAATTGGGAAAACTAAAAGTCAGCAAGACACAGGCACCCCAAAGTTTAGGGCTGCTCTGTTGACAAGAACCTCCACTTCGTTACACCTTAAATATCCCAGGAAAGAGAAAAATGGATAAAGAAGTTGTGGTCCTTATGTACAATGGAATATCACTCAGCCATGAAATCAACGTCATAAGGCTAGTAGCAGCAAGATGAGTGGATTTAGGTAGGACGATTCTAAGTGAAATAAGTCACACAGAAAAAGATACTTATCATAAGATATCACTTATAGAGGGAATATAAAAACCGCTACCCTTGAACTGAATTACAAATCAGAGCAGGGTAACACGTTTAGAAAACACACTATGGCTGCTTAACGGGAAAGGGGAGGTGGGGTGATGCATAAAACAAGGGTTTCAAATTAGCTCAGATACCGTTCCATAAACCCAATAGGTAATAGACAAGACCTACTCCTTGCTCAGTGAATTGGACTCAACACCCCCTATTCACCGCCCAAGAATATATCTGACTAGTAAGAATCTTAAAACCTATGCATTGATATCTCTCTGTAAGTGAGTCCAGTGGGTGAAAAGCGGCAAAAACACAGCAGTGAAAAGCAGGTAAACCCCATTATAAAAATCAATTACTTTTAAAAACCCGTGAAACAAAGACAGTTAAAGAGAGAGAAATTCTTACAAAATTCGTTCAGGAGCTGTGATGCCACCTGGATTGACCATATCTAGACCCACAGTTGATTGAGACATAAGGGTGGACACTCTTTGTGCTGAGAGGTTTGGTGAGGTTGGGTGAGCAAACGCAGACCCTTTAAAGTAATACTGCGTGGTACCCATCCCATGGGTCCCAAATCTCCAGGTTCAAGGGCATCTTCCTACATCGAAAGCATGCATGAGAAACCCAGAAGATGGTACACCGTGCGATCCGGAAAGGTTTTCAAAACGCACCTCATTTCTCATCTCCTTGTGCTCGGGTTTGCCATTCCAGCCGCTTTACTAGCAATCTCCCTCCTTGGAGAATCAGCACCTTTAACCTCCTGTTCCGTACAGGTTGCAATTTGTCCTGAGGATGAACGGGAAGAGGGGGAACCAATGAGAGACTAGCTCTAGGTGTTGGGACAGGCACAGGTCACTCTATTTTCCCCTCAGGAAGAAGAATTAACCACATGCTCAGCCTGCCGCCCGGGACCAGAATAGGGCCTGAAGCAATCCTGCGCTTTTGCGGCCAGCTCCCAAGAAAGCGAGTTGAAAAATGGAGCTCAGGGGCACTGCAATTCACAAACCTGCAGACTTATAAATGATGACTCTCGTCCACAAATATATTGAGGGAAGGCAACGAAGAGGATTGGAAAGCAAGGCAGAATTGCAGGAAACAGATTTCAGGAGGGAGATTCGAATCGCCTTTAAAGCCCAGGAAAAGCGGCAAAACCTCGACAATGATGCCCTTGGCCAAAAAGGGCGTATGCGTTTTTTCCTGAATATATTCAGGAAAAAACGCATACGCCCTTTTTGGCCAACCAGGCAACCTGGAAAGGCAAATCAGCGCTACAAAGAAGTCTCGCTTCCCATCGGTCAAAAGGGCCATGCTGAATAAAGTGTCAAAACCAGAAATGCAAAACAGGCCATGGAGAAACGGGAGCCTGGCTACGCTGATGGGCGGGATGTAAATTGCCAACAGCCACTCTGGAGAAGTGCACGGTGTGTCCTGAAACATCGAAAAAAATCAGCTTAGGGAGCATAGGGCACTTCCACTCATGGGCGTATAAATTGGGAAAACTAAAAGTCAGCAAGACACAGGCACCCCAAAGTTTAGGGCTGCTCTGTTGACAAGAACCTCCACTTCGTTACACCTTAAATATCCCAGGAAAGAGAAAAATGGATAAAGAAGTTGTGGTCCTTATGTACAATGGAATATCACTCAGCCATGAAATCAACGTCATAAGGCTAGTAGCAGCAAGATGAGTGGATTTAGGTAGGACGATTCTAAGTGAAATAAGTCACACAGAAAAAGATACTTATCATAAGATATCACTTATAGAGGGAATATAAAAACCGCTACCCTTGAACTGAATTACAAATCAGAGCAGGGTAACACGTTTAGAAAACACACTATGGCTGCTTAACGGGAACGGTGAGGTGGGGTGATGCATAAAACAAGGGTTTCAAATTAGCTCAGATACCGTTCCATAAACCCAATAGGTAATAGACAAGACCTACTCCTTGCTCAGTGAATTGGACTCAACACCCCCTATTCACCGCCCAAGAATATATCTGACTAGTAAGAATCTTCAAACCTATGCATTGATATCTCTCTGTAAGTGAGTCCAGTGGGTGTAAAGCGGCAAAAACACAGCAGTGAAAAGCAGGTAAACCCCATTATAAAAATCAATTACTTTTAAAAACCCGTGAAACAAAGACAGTGAAAGAGAGAGAAATTCTTACAAAATTCGCTCAGGGGCTGTGATGCCACCTGGATTGACCATATCTAGACCCACAGTTGATTGAGACATAAGGGTGGACACTCTTGGGGCGAGAGGTTTGGTGAGGTTGGGTGAGCAAACGCAGATCCTTTAAAGTAATACTGCGTGGTACCCATCCCATGGGTCCCAAATCTCCAGGTTCAAGGGCATCTTCCTACATCGAAAGCATGCATGAGAAACCCAGAAGATGGTACACCGTGCGATCCGGAAAGGTTTTCAAAACGCACCTCATTTCTCATCTCCTTGTGCTCGGGTTTGCCATTCCAGCCGCTTTACTAGCAATCTCCCTCCTTGGAGAATCAGCACCTTTAACCTCCTGTTCCGTACAGGTTGCAATTTGTCCTGAGGATGAACGGGAAGAGGGGGAACCAATGAGAGACTAGCTCTAGGTGTTGGGACAGGCACAGGTCACTCTATTTTCCCCTCAGGAAGAAGAATTAACCACAGGCTCAGCCTGCCGCCCGGGACCAGAATAGGGCCTGAAGCAATCCTGCGCTTTTGCGGCCAGCTCCCAAGAAAGCGAGTTGAAAAATGGAGCTCAGGGGCACTGCAATTCACAAACCTTCAGACTTATAAATGATGACTCTCGTCCACAAATATATTGAGGGAAGGCAACGAAGAGGATTGGAAAGCAAGGCAGAATTGCAGGAAACAGATTTCAGGAGGGAGATTCGAATCGCCTTTAAAGCCCAGGAAAAGCGGCAAAACCTCGACAATGATGCCCTTGGCCAAAAAGGGCGTATGCGTTTTTTCCTGAATATATTCAGGAAAAAACGCATACGCCCTTTTTGGCCAACCAGGCAACCTGGAAAGGCAAATCAGCGCTACAAAGAAGTCTCGCTTCCCATCGGTCAAAAGGGCCATGCTGAATAAAGTGTCAAAACCAGAAATGCAAAACAGGCCATGGAGAAACGGGAGCCTGGCTACGCTGATGGGCGGGATGTAAATTGCCAACAGCCACTCTGGAGAAGTGCACGGTGTGTCCTGAAACATCGAAAAAAATCAGGTTAGGGAGCATAGGGCACTTCCACTCATGGGCGTATAAATTGGGAAAACTAAAAGTCAGCAAGACACAGGCACCCCAAAGTTTAGGGCTGCTCTGTTGACAAGAACCTCCACTTCGTTACACCTTAAATATCCCAGGAAAGAGAAAAATGGATAAAGAAGTTGTGGTCCTTATGTACAATGGAATATCACTCAGCCATGAAATCAACGTCATAAGGCTAGTAGCAGCAAGATGAGTGGATTTAGGTAGGACGATTCTAAGTGAAATAAGTCACACAGAAAAAGATACTTATCATAAGATATCACTTATAGAGGGAATATAAAAACCGCTACCCTTGAACTGAATTACAAATCAGAGCAGGGTAACACGTTTAGAAAACACACTATGGCTGCTTAACGGGAACGGTGAGGTGGGGTGATGCATAAAACAAGGGTTTCAAATTAGCTCAGATACCGTTCCATAAACCCAATAGGTAATAGACAAGACCTACTCCTTGCTCAGTGAATTGGACTCAACACCCCCTATTCACCGCCCAAGAATATATCTGACTAGTAAGAATCTTCAAACCTATGCATTGATATCTCTCTGTAAGTGAGTCCAGTGGGTGTAAAGCGGCAAAAACACAGCAGTGAAAAGCAGGTAAACCCCATTATAAAAATCAATTACTTTTAAAAACCCGTGAAACAAAGACAGTGAAAGAGAGAGAAATTCTTACAAAATTCGCTCAGGGGCTGTGATGCCACCTGGATTGACCATATCTAGACCCACAGTTGATTGAGACATAAGGGTGGACACTCTTTGGGCTGAGAGGTTTGGTGAGGTTGGGTGAGCAAACGCAGATCCTTTAAAGTAATACTGCGTGGTACCCATCCCATGGGTCCCAAATCTCCAGGTTCAAGGGCATCTTCCTACATCGAAAGCATGCATGAGAAACCCAGAAGATGGTACACCGTGCGATCCGGAAAGGTTTTCAAAACGCACCTCATTTCTCATCTCCTTGTGCTCGGGTTTGCCATTCCAGCCGCTTTACTAGCAATCTCCCTCCTTGGAGAATCAGCACCTTTAACCTCCTGTTCCGTACAGGTTGCAATTTGTCCTGAGGATGAACGGGAAGAGGGGGAACCAATGAGAGACTAGCTCTAGGTGTTGGGACAGGCACAGGTCACTCTATTTTCCCCTCAGGAAGAAGAATTAACCACAGGCTCAGCCTGCCGCCCGGGACCAGAATAGGGCCTGAAGCAATCCTGCGCTTTTGCGGCCAGCTCCCAAGAAAGCGAGTTGAAAAATGGAGCTCAGGGGCACTGCAATTCACAAACCTGCAGACTTATAAATGATGACTCTCGTCCACAAATATATTGAGGGAAGGCAACGAAGAGGATTGGAAAGCAAGGCAGAATTGCAGGAAACAGATTTCAGGAGGGAGATTCGAATCGCCTTTAAAGCCCAGGAAAAGCGGCAAAACCTCGACAATGATGCCCTTGGCCAAAAAGGGCGTATGCGTTTTTTCCTGAATATATTCAGGAAAAAACGCATACGCCCTTTTTGGCCAACCAGGCAACCTGGAAAGGCAAATCAGCGCTACAAAGAAGTCTCGCTTCCCATCGGTCAAAAGGGCCATGCTGAATGAAGTGTCAAAACCAGAAATGCAAAACAGGCCATGGAGAAACGGGAGCCTGGCTACGCTGATGGGCGGGATGTAAATTGCCAACAGCCACTCTGGAGAAGTGCACGGTGTGTCCTGAAACATCGAAAAAAATCAGCTTAGGGAGCATAGTGCACTTCCACTCATGGGCGTATAAATTGGGAAAACTAAAAGTCAGCAAGACCCAGGCACCCCAAAGTTTAGGGCTGCTCTGTTGACAAGAACCTCCACTTCGTTACACCTTAAATATCCCAGGAAAGAGAAAAATGGATAAAGAAGTTGTGGTCCTTATGTACAATGGAATATCACTCAGCCATGAAATCAACGTCATAAGGCTAGTAGCAGCAAGATGAGTGGATTTAGGTAGGACGATTCTAAGTGAAATAAGTCACACAGAAAAAGATACTTATCATAAGATATCACTTATAGAGGGAATATAAAAACCGCTACCCTTGAACTGAATTACAAATCAGAGCAGGGTAACACGTTTAGAAAACACACTATGGCTGCTTAACGGGAACGGTGAGGTGGGGTGATGCATAAAACAAGGGTTTCAAATTAGCTCAGATACCGTTCCATAAACCCAATAGGTAATAGACAAGACCTACTCCTTGCTCAGTGAATTGGACTCAACACCCCCTATTCACCGCCCAAGAATATATCTGACTAGTAAGAATCTTAAAACCTATGCATTGATATCTCTCTGTAAGTGAGTCCAGTGGGTGTAAAGCGGCAAAAACACAGCAGTGAAAAGCAGGTAAACCCCATTATAAAAATCAATTACTTTTAAAAACCCGTGAAACAAAGACAGTTAAAGAGAGAGAAATTCTTACAAAATTCGTTCAGGAGCTGTGATGCCACCTGGATTGACCATATCTAGACCCACAGTTGATTGAGACATAAGGGTGGACACTCTTTGGGCTGAGAGGTTTGGTGAGGTTGGGTGAGCAAACGCAGACCCTTTAAAGTAATACTGCGTGGTACCCATCCCATGGGTCCCAAATCTCCAGGTTCAAGGGCATCTTCCTACATCGAAAGCATGCATGAGAAACCCAGAAGATGGTACACCGTGCGATCCGGAAAGGTTTTCAAAACGCACCTCATTTCTCATCTCCTTGTGCTCGGGTTTGCCATTCCAGCCGCTTTACTAGCAATCTCCCTCCTTGGAGAATCAGCACCTTTAACCTCCTGTTCCGTACAGGTTGCAATTTGTCCTGAGGATGAACGGGAAGAGGGGGAACCAATGAGAGACTAGCTCTAGGTGTTGGGACAGGCACAGGTCACTCTATTTTCCCCTCAGGAAGAAGAATTAACCACATGCTCAGCCTGCCGCCCGGGACCAGAATAGGGCCTGAAGCAATCCTGCGCTTTTGCGGCCAGCTCCCAAGAAAGCGAGTTGAAAAATGGAGCTCAGGGGCACTGCAATTCACAAACCTGCAGACTTATAAATGATGACTCTCGTCCACAAATATATTGAGGGAAGGCAACGAAGAGGATTGGAAAGCAAGGCAGAATTGCAGGAAACAGATTTCAGGAGGGAGATTCGAATCGCCTTTAAAGCCCAGGAAAAGCGGCAAAACCTCGACAATGATGCCCTTGGCCAAAAAGGGCGTATGCGTTTTTTCCTGAATATATTCAGGAAAAAACGCATACGCCCTTTTTGGCCAACCAGGCAACCTGGAAAGGCAAATCAGCGCTACAAAGAAGTCTCGCTTCCCATCGGTCAAAAGGGCCATGCTGAATAAAGTGTCAAAACCAGAAATGCAAAACAGGCCATGGAGAAACGGGAGCCTGGCTACGCTGATGGGCGGGATGTAAATTGCCAACAGCCACTCTGGAGAAGTGCACGGTGTGTCCTGAAACATCGAAAAAAATCAGCTTAGGGAGCATAGGGCACTTCCACTCATGGGCGTATAAATTGGGAAAACTAAAAGTCAGCAAGACACAGGCACCCCAAAGTTTAGGGCTGCTCTGTTGACAAGAACCTCCACTTCGTTACACCTTAAATATCCCAGGAAAGAGAAAAATGGATAAAGAAGTTGTGGTCCTTATGTACAATGGAATATCACTCAGCCATGAAATCAACGTCATAAGGCTAGTAGCAGCAAGATGAGTGGATTTAGGTAGGACGATTCTAAGTGAAATAAGTCACACAGAAAAAGATACTTATCATAAGATATCACTTATAGAGGGAATATAAAAACCGCTACCCTTGAACTGAATTACAAATCAGAGCAGGGTAACACGTTTAGAAAACACACTATGGCTGCTTAACGGGAACGGTGAGGTGGGGTGATGCATAAAACAAGGGTTTCAAATTAGCTCAGATACCGTTCCATAAACCCAATAGGTAATAGACAAGACCTACTCCTTGCTCAGTGAATTGGACTCAACACCCCCTATTCACCGCCCAAGAATATATCTGACTAGTAAGAATCTTCAAACCTATGCATTGATATCTCTCTGTAAGTGAGTCCAGTGGGTGTAAAGCGGCAAAAACACAGCAGTGAAAAGCAGGTAAACCCCATTATAAAAATCAATTACTTTTAAAAACCCGTGAAACAAAGACAGTGAAAGAGAGAGAAATTCTTACAAAATTCGCTCAGGGGCTGTGATGCCACCTGGATTGACCATATCTAGACCCACAGTTGATTGAGACATAAGGGTGGACACTCTTGGGGCGAGAGGTTTGGTGAGGTTGGGTGAGCAAACGCAGATCCTTTAAAGTAATACTGCGTGGTACCCATCCCATGGGTCCCAAATCTCCAGGTTCAAGGGCATCTTCCTACATCGAAAGCATGCATGAGAAACCCAGAAGATGGTACACCGTGCGATCCGGAAAGGTTTTCAAAACGCACCTCATTTCTCATCTCCTTGTGCTCGGGTTTGCCATTCCAGCCGCTTTACTAGCAATCTCCCTCCTTGGAGAATCAGCACCTTTAACCTCCTGTTCCGTACAGGTTGCAATTTGTCCTGAGGATGAACGGGAAGAGGGGGAACCAATGAGAGACTAGCTCTAGGTGTTGGGACAGGCACAGGTCACTCTATTTTCCCCTCAGGAAGAAGAATTAACCACAGGCTCAGCCTGCCGCCCGGGACCAGAATAGGGCCTGAAGCAATCCTGCGCTTTTGCGGCCAGCTCCCAAGAAAGCGAGTTGAAAAATGGAGCTCAGGGGCACTGCAATTCACAAACCTTCAGACTTATAAATGATGACTCTCGTCCACAAATATATTGAGGGAAGGCAACGA
The DNA here is from genome assembly GCF_965194825.1 of Balaenoptera physalus. Classification (NCBI taxonomy): domain Eukaryota; kingdom Metazoa; phylum Chordata; class Mammalia; order Artiodactyla; family Balaenopteridae; genus Balaenoptera; species Balaenoptera physalus. The sequence goes on from NW_028125745.1 coordinate 128,695, forward strand.
AGAGGATTGGAAAGCAAGGCAGAATTGCAGGAAACAGATTTCAGGAGGGAGATTCGAATCGCCTTTAAAGCCCAGGAAAAGCGGCAAAACCTCGACAATGATGCCCTTGGCCAAAAAGGGCGTATGCGTTTTTTCCTGAATATATTCAGGAAAAAACGCATACGCCCTTTTTGGCCAACCAGGCAACCTGGAAAGGCAAATCAGCGCTACAAAGAAGTCTCGCTTCCCATCGGTCAAAAGGGCCATGCTGAATAAAGTGTCAAAACCAGAAATGCAAAACAGGCCATGGAGAAACGGGAGCCTGGCTACGCTGATGGGCGGGATGTAAATTGCCAACAGCCACTCTGGAGAAGTGCACGGTGTGTCCTGAAACATCGAAAAAAATCAGCTTAGGGAGCATAGGGCACTTCCACTCATGGGCGTATAAATTGGGAAAACTAAAAGTCAGCAAGACACAGGCACCCCAAAGTTTAGGGCTGCTCTGTTGACAAGAACCTCCACTTCGTTACACCTTAAATATCCCAGGAAAGAGAAAAATGGATAAAGAAGTTGTGGTCCTTATGTACAATGGAATATCACTCAGCCATGAAATCAACGTCATAAGGCTAGTAGCAGCAAGATGAGTGGATTTAGGTAGGACGATTCTAAGTGAAATAAGTCACACAGAAAAAGATACTTATCATAAGATATCACTTATAGAGGGAATATAAAAACCGCTACCCTTGAACTGAATTACAAATCAGAGCAGGGTAACACGTTTAGAAAACACACTATGGCTGCTTAACGGGAACGGTGAGGTGGGGTGATGCATAAAACAAGGGTTTCAAATTAGCTCAGATACCGTTCCATAAACCCAATAGGTAATAGACAAGACCTACTCCTTGCTCAGTGAATTGGACTCAACACCCCCTATTCACCGCCCAAGAATATATCTGACTAGTAAGAATCTTCAAACCTATGCATTGATATCTCTCTGTAAGTGAGTCCAGTGGGTGTAAAGCGGCAAAAACACAGCAGTGAAAAGCAGGTAAACCCCATTATAAAAATCAATTACTTTTAAAAACCCGTGAAACAAAGACAGTGAAAGAGAGAGAAATTCTTACAAAATTCGCTCAGGGGCTGTGATGCCACCTGGATTGACCATATCTAGACCCACAGTTGATTGAGACATAAGGGTGGACACTCTTGGGGCGAGAGGTTTGGTGAGGTTGGGTGAGCAAACGCAGATCCTTTAAAGTAATACTGCATGGTACCCATCCCATGGGTCCCAAATCTCCAGGTTCAAGGGCATCTTCCTACATCGAAAGCATGCATGAGAAACCCAGAAGATGGTACACCGTGCGATCCGGAAAGGTTTTCAAAACGCACCTCATTTCTCATCTCCTTGTGCTCGGGTTTGCCATTCCAGCCGCTTTACTAGCAATCTCCCTCCTTGGAGAATCAGCACCTTTAACCTCCTGTTCCGTACAGGTTGCAATTTGTCCTGAGGATGAACGGGAAGAGGGGGAACCAATGAGAGACTAGCTCTAGGTGTTGGGACAGGCACAGGTCACTCTATTTTCCCCTCAGGAAGAAGAATTAACCACAGGCTCAGCCTGCCGCCCGGGACCAGAATAGGGCCTGAAGCAATCCTGCGCTTTTGCGGCCAGCTCCCAAGAAAGCGAGTTGAAAAATGGAGCTCAGGGGCACTGCAATTCACAAACCTTCAGACTTATAAATGATGACTCTCGTCCACAAATATATTGAGGGAAGGCAACGAAGAGGATTGGAAAGCAAGGCAGAATTGCAGGAAACAGATTTCAGGAGGGAGATTCGAATCGCCTTTAAAGCCCAGGAAAAGCGGCAAAACCTCGACAATGATGCCCTTGGCCAAAAAGGGCGTATGCGTTTTTTCCTGAATATATTCAGGAAAAAACGCATACGCCCTTTTTGGCCAACCAGGCAACCTGGAAAGGCAAATCAGCGCTACAAAGAAGTCTCGCTTCCCATCGGTCAAAAGGGCCATGCTGAATAAAGTGTCAAAACCAGAAATGCAAAACAGGCCATGGAGAAACGGGAGCCTGGCTACGCTGATGGGCGGGATGTAAATTGCCAACAGCCACTCTGGAGAAGTGCACGGTGTGTCCTGAAACATCGAAAAAAATCAGCTTAGGGAGCATAGGGCACTTCCACTCATGGGCGTATAAATTGGGAAAACTAAAAGTCAGCAAGACACAGGCACCCCAAAGTTTAGGGCTGCTCTGTTGACAAGAACCTCCACTTCGTTACACCTTAAATATCCCAGGAAAGAGAAAAATGGATAAAGAAGTTGTGGTCCTTATGTACAATGGAATATCACTCAGCCATGAAATCAACGTCATAAGGCTAGTAGCAGCAAGATGAGTGGATTTAGGTAGGACGATTCTAAGTGAAATAAGTCACACAGAAAAAGATACTTATCATAAGATATCACTTATAGAGGGAATATAAAAACCGCTACCCTTGAACTGAATTACAAATCAGAGCAGGGTAACACGTTTAGAAAACACACTATGGCTGCTTAACGGGAACGGTGAGGTGGGGTGATGCATAAAACAAGGGTTTCAAATTAGCTCAGATACCGTTCCATAAACCCAATAGGTAATAGACAAGACCTACTCCTTGCTCAGTGAATTGGACTCAACACCCCCTATTCACCGCCCGAGAATATATCTGACTAGTAAGAATCTTAAAACCTATGCATTGATATCTCTCTGTAAGTGAGTCCAGTGGGTGTAAAGCGGCAAAAACACAGCAGTGAAAAGCAGGTAAACCCCATTATAAAAATCAATTACTTTTAAAAACCCGTGAAACAAAGACAGTGAAAGAGAGAGAAATTCTTACAAAATTCGCTCAGGGGCTGTGATGCCACCTGGATTGACCATATCTAGACCCACAGTTGATTGAGACATAAGGGTGGACACTCTTGGGGCTGAGAGGTTTGGTGAGGTTGGGTGAGCAAACGCAGATCCTTTAAAGTAATACTGCGTGGTACCCATCCCATGGGTCCCAAATCTCCAGGTTCAAGGGCATCTTCCTACATCGAAAGCATGCATGAGAAACCCAGAAGATGGTACACCGTGCGATCCGGAAAGGTTTTCAAAACGCACCTCATTTCTCATCTCCTTGTGCTCGGGTTTGCCATTCCAGCCGCTTTACTAGCAATCTCCCTCCTTGGAGAATCAGCACCTTTAACCTCCTGTTCCGTACAGGTTGCAATTTGTCCTGAGGATGAACGGGAAGAGGGGGAACCAATGAGAGACTAGCTCTAGGTGTTGGGACAGGCACAGGTCACTCTATTTTCCCCTCAGGAAGAAGAATTAACCACAGGCTCAGCCTGCCGCCCGGGACCAGAATAGGGCCTGAAGCAATCCTGCGCTTTTGCGGCCAGCTCCCAAGAAAGCGAGTTGAAAAATGGAGCTCAGGGGCACTGCAATTCACAAACCTGCAGACTTATAAATGATGACTCTCGTCCACAAATATATTGAGGGAAGGCAACGAAGAGGATTGGAAAGCAAGGCAGAATTGCAGGAAACAGATTTCAGGAGGGAGATTCGAATCGCCTTTAAAGCCCAGGAAAAGCGGCAAAACCTCGACAATGATGCCCTTGGCCAAAAAGGGCGTATGCGTTTTTTCCTGAATATATTCAGGAAAAAACGCATACGCCCTTTTTGGCCAACCAGGCAACCTGGAAAGGCAAATCAGCGCTACAAAGAAGTCTCGCTTCCCATCGGTCAAAAGGGCCATGCTGAATAAAGTGTCAAAACCAGAAATGCAAAACAGGCCATGGAGAAACGGGAGCCTGGCTACGCTGATGGGCGGGATGTAAATTGCCAACAGCCACTCTGGAGAAGTGCACGGTGTGTCCTGAAACATCGAAAAAAATCAGCTTAGGGAGCATAGGGCACTTCCACTCATGGGCGTATAAATTGGGAAAACTAAAAGTCAGCTAGACACAGGCACCCCAAAGTTTAGGGCTGCTCTGTTGACAGGAACCTCCACTTCGTTACACCTTAAATATCCCAGGAAAGAGAAAAATGGATAAAGAAGTTGTGGTCCTTATGTACAATGGAATATCACTCAGCCATGAAATCAACGTCATAAGGCTAGTAGCAGCAAGATGAGTGGATTTAGGTAGGACGATTCTAAGTGAAATAAGTCACACAGAAAAAGATACTTATCATAAGGTATCACTTATAGAGGGAATATAAAAACCGCTACCCTTGAACTGAATTACAAATCAGAGCAGGGTAACACGTTTAGAAAACACACTATGGCTGCTTAATGGGAACGGTGAGGTGGGGTGATGCATAAAACAAGGGTTTCAAATTAGCTCAGATACCGTTCCATAAACCCAATAGGTAATAGACAAGACCTACTCCTTGCTCAGTGAATTGGACTCAACACCCCCTATTCACCGCCCAAGAATATATCTGACTAGTAAGAATCTTAAAACCTATGCATTGATATCTCTCTGTAAGTGAGTCCAGTGGGTGTAAAGCGGCAAAAACACAGCAGTGAAAAGCAGGTAAACCCCATTATAAAAATCAATTACTTTTAAAAACCCGTGAAACAAAGACAGTGAAAGAGAGAGAAATTCTTACAAAATTCGTTCAGGGGCTGTGATGCCACCTGGATTGACCATATCTAGACCCACAGTTGATTGAGACATAAGGGTGGACACTCTTGGGGCTGAGAGGTTTGGTGAGGTTGGGTGAGCAAACGCAGACCCTTTAAAGTAATACTGCGTGGTACCCATCCCATGGGTCCCAAATCTCCAGGTTCAAGGGCATCTTCCTACATCGAAAGCATGCATGAGAAACCCAGAAGATGGTACACCGTGCGATCCGGAAAGGTTTTCAAAACGCACCTCATTTCTCATCTCCTTGTGCTCGGGTTTGCCATTCCAGCCGCTTTACTAGCAATCTCCCTCCTTGGAGAATCAGCACCTTTAACCTCCTGTTCCGTACAGGTTGCAATTTGTCCTGAGGATGAACGGGAAGAGGGGGAACCAATGAGAGACTAGCTCTAGGTGTTGGGACAGGCACAGGTCACTCTATTTTCCCCTCAGGAAGAAGAATTAACCACAGGCTCAGCCTGCCGCCCAGGACCAGAATAGGGCCTGAAGCAATCCTGCGCTTTTGCGGCCAGCTCCCAAGAAAGCGAGTTGAAAAATGGAGCTCAGGGGCACTGCAATTCACAAACCTGCAGACTTATAAATGATGACTCTCGTCCACAAATATATTGAGGGAAGGCAATGAAGAGGATTGGAAAGCAAGGCAGAATTGCAGGAAACAGATTTCAGGAGGGAGATTCGAATCGCCTTTAAAGCCCAGGAAAAGCGGCAAAACCTCGACAATGATGCCCTTGGCCAAAAAGGGCGTATGCGTTTTTTCCTGAATATATTCAGGAAAAAACGCATACGCCCTTTTTGGCCAACCAGGCAACCTGGAAAGGCAAATCAGCGCTACAAAGAAGTCTCGCTTCCCATCGGTCAAAAGGGCCATGCTGAATAAAGTGTCAAAACCAGAAATGCAAAACAGGCCATGGAGAAACGGGAGCCTGGCTACGCTGATGGGCGGGATGTAAATTGCCAACAGCCACTCTGGAGAAGTGCACGGTGTGTCCTGAAACATCGAAAAAAATCAGCTTAGGGAGCATAGGGCACTTCCACTCATGGGCGTATAAATTGGGAAAACTAAAAGTCAGCAAGACACAGGCACCCCAAAGTTTAGGGCTGCTCTGTTGACAAGAACCTCCACTTCGTTACACCTTAAATATCCCAGGAAAGAGAAAAATGGATAAAGAAGTTGTGGTCCTTATGTACAATGGAATATCACTCAGCCATGAAATCAACGTCATAAGGCTAGTAGCAGCAAGATGAGTGGATTTAGGTAGGACGATTCTAAGTGAAATAAGTCACACAGAAAAAGATACTTATCATAAGATATCACTTATAGAGGGAATATAAAAACCGCTACCCTTGAACTGAATTACAAATCAGAGCAGGGTAACACGTTTAGAAAACACACTATGGCTGCTTAACGGGAACGGTGAGGTGGGGTGATGCATAAAACAAGGGTTTCAAATTAGCTCAGATACCGTTCCATAAACCCAATAGGTAATAGACAAGACCTACTCCTTGCTCAGTGAGTTGGACTCAACACCCCCTATTCAACGCCCGAGAATATATCTGACTAGTAAGAATCTTAAAACCTATGCATTGATATCTCTCTGTAAGTGAGTCCAGTGGGTGTAAAGCGGCAAAAACACAGCAGTGAAAAGCAGGTAAACCCCATTATAAAAATCAATTACTTTTAAAAACCCGTGAAACAAAGACAGTGAAAGAGAGAGAAATTCTTACAAAATTCGTTCAGGGGCTGTGATGCCACCTGGATTGACCATATCTAGACCCACAGTTGATTGAGACATAAGGGTGGACACTCTTGGGGCTGAGAGGTTTGGTGAGGTTGGGTGAGCAAACGCAGACCCTTTAAAGTAATACTGCGTGGTACCCATCCCATGGGTCCCAAATCTCCAGGTTCAAGGGCATCTTCCTACATCGAAAGCATGCATGAGAAACCCAGAAGATGGTACACCGTGCGATCCGGAAAGGTTTTCAAAATGCACCTCATTTCTCATCTCCTTGTGCTCGGGTTTGCCATTCCAGCCGCTTTACTAGCAATCTCCCTCCTTGGAGAATCAGCACCTTTAACCTCCTGTTCCGTACAGGTTGCAATTTGTCCTGAGGATGAACGGGAAGAGGGGGAACCAATGAGAGACTAGCTCTAGGTGTTGGGACAGGCACAGGTCACTCTATTTTCCCCTCAGGAAGAAGAATTAACCACAGGCTCAGCCTGCCGCCCGGGACCAGAATAGGGCCTGAAGCAATCCTGCGCTTTTGCGGCCAGCTCCCAAGAAAGCGAGTTGAAAAATGGAGCTCAGGGGCACTGCAATTCACAAACCTGCAGACTTATAAATGATGACTCTCGTCCACAAATATATTGAGGGAAGGCAACGAAGAGGATTGGAAAGCAAGGCAGAATTGCAGGAAACAGATTTCAGGAGGGAGATTCGAATCGCCTTTAAAACCCAGGAAAAGCGGCAAAACCTCGACAATGATGCCCTTGGCCAAAAAGGGCGTATGCGTTTTTTCCTGAATATATTCAGGAAAAAACGCATACGCCCTTTTTGGCCAACCAGGCAACCTGGAAAGGCAAATCAGCGCTACAAAGAAGTCTCGCTTCCCTTCGGTCAAAAGGGCCATGCTGAATAAAGTGTCAAAACCAGAAATGCAAAACAGGCCATGGAGAAACGGGAGCCTGGCCACGCTGATGGGCGGGATGTAAATTGCCAACAGCCACTCTGGAGAAGTGCACGGTGTGTCCTGAAACATCGAAAAAAATCAGCTTAGGGAGCATAGGGCACTTCCACTCATGGGCGTATAAATTGGGAAAACTAAAAATCAGCAAGACACAGGCACCCCAAAGTTTAGGGCTGCTCTGTTGACAAGAACCTCCACTTCGTTACACCTTAAATATCCCAGGAAAGAGAAAAATGGATAAAGAAGTTGTGGTCCTTATGTACAATGGAATATCACTCAGCCATGAAATCAACGTCATAAGGCTAGTAGCAGCAAGATGAGTGGATTTAGGTAGGACGATTCTAAGTGAAATAAGTCACACAGAAAAAGATACTTATCATAAGATATCACTTATAGAGGGACTATAAAAACCGCTACCCTTGAACTGAATTACAAATCAGAGCAGGGTAACACGTTTAGAAAACACACTATGGCTGCTTAACGGGAACGGTGAGGTGGGGTGATGCATAAAACAAGGGTTTCAAATTAGCTCAGATACCGTTCCATAAACCCAATAGGTAATAGACAAGACCTACTCCTTGCTCAGTGAATTGGACTCAACACCCCCTATTCACCGCCCAAGAATATATCTGACTAGTAAGAATCTTAAAACCTATGCATTGATATCTCTCTGTAAGTGAGTCCAGTGGGTGTAAAGCGGCAAAAACACAGCAGTGAAAAGCAGGTAAACCCCATTATAAAAATCAATTACTTTTAAAAACCCGTGAAACAAAGACAGTGAAAGAGAGAGAAATTCTTACAAAATTCGTTCAGGGGCTGTGATGCCACCTGGATTGACCATATCTAGACCCACAGTTGATTGAGACATAAGGGTGGACACTCTTGGGGCTGAGAGGTTTGGTGAGGTTGGGTGAGCAAACGCAGACCCTTTAAAGTAATACTGCGTGGTACCCATCCCATGGGTCCCAAATCTCCAGGTTCAAGGGCATCTTCCTACATCGAAAGCATGCATGAGAAACCCAGAAGATGGTACACCGTGCGATCCGGAAAGGTTTTCAAAACGCACCTCATTTCTCATCTCCTTGTGCTCGGGTTTGCCATTCCAGCCGCTTTACTAGCAATCTCCCTCCTTGGAGAATCAGCACCTTTAACCTCCTGTTCCGTACAGGTTGCAATTTGTCCTGAGGATGAACGGGAAGAGGGGGAACCAATGAGAGACTAGCTCTAGCTGTTGGGACAGGCACAGGTCACTCTATTTTCCCCTCAGGAAGAAGAATTAACCACAGGCTCAGCCTGCCGCCCGGGACCAGAATAGGGCCTGAAGCAATCCTGCGCTTTTGCGGCCAGCTCCCAAGAAAGCGAGTTGAAAAATGGAGCTCAGGGGCACTGCAATTCACAAACCTGCAGACTTATAAATGATGACTCTCGTCCACAAATATATTGAGGGAAGGCAACGAAGAGGATTGGAAAGCAAGGCAGAATTGCAGGAAACAGATTTAGGAGGGAGATTCGAATCGCCTTTAAAGCCCAGGAAAAGCGGCAAAACCTCGACAATGATGCCCTTGGCCAAAAAGGGCGTATGCGTTTTTTCCTGAATATATTCAGGAAAAAACGCATACGCCCTTTTTGGCCAACCAAGCAACCTGGAAAGGCAAATCAGCGCTACAAAGAAGTCTCGCTTCCCATCGGTCAAAAGGGCCATGCTGAATAAAGTGTCAAAACCAGAAATGCAAAACAGGCCATGGAGAAACGGGAGCCTGGCCACGCTGATGGGCGGGATGTAAATTGCCAACAGCCACTCTGGAGAAGTGCACGGTGTGTCCTGAAACATCGAAAAAAATCAGCTTAGGGAGCATAGGGCACTTCCACTCATGGGCGTATAAATTGGGAAAACTAAAAGTCAGCAAGACACAGGCACCCCAAAGTTTAGGGCTGCTCTGTTGACAAGAACCTCCATTTCGTTACACCTTAAATATCCCAGGAAAGAGAAAAATGGATAAAGAAGTTGTGGTCCTTATGTACAATGGAATATCACTCAGCCATGAAATCAAAGTCATAAGGCTAGTAGCAGCAAGATGAGTGGATTTAGGTAGGACGATTCTAAGTGAAATAAGTCACACAGAAAAAGATACTTATCATAAGATATCACTTATAGAGGGAATATAAAAACCGCTACCCTTGAACTGAATTACAAATCAGAGCAGGGTAACACGTTTAGAAAACACACTATGGCTGCTTAACGGGAACGGTGAGGTGGGGTGATGCATAAAACAAGGGTTTCAAATTAGCTCAGATACTGTTCCATAAACCCAATAGGTAATAGACAAGACCTACTCCTTGCTCAGTGAATTGGACTCAACACCCCCTATTCACCGCCCAAGAATATATCTGACTAGTAAGAATCTTAAAACCTATGCATTGATATCTCTCTGTAAGTGAGTCCAGTGGGTGTAAAGCGGCAAAAACACAGCAGTGAAAAGCAGGTAAACCCCATTATAAAAATCAATTACTTTTAAAAACCCGTGAAACAAAGACAGTGAAAGAGAGAGAAATTCTTACAAAATTCGTTCAGGGGCTGTGATGCCACCTGGATTGACCATATCTAGACCCACAGTTGATTGAGACATAAGGGTGGACACTCTTGGGGCTGAGAGGTTTGGTGAGGTTGGGTGAGCAAACGCAGACCCTTTAAAGTAATACTGCGTGGTACCCATCCCATGGGTCCCAAATCTCCAGGTTCAAGGGCATCTTCCTACATCGAAAGCATGCATGAGAAACCCAGAAGATGGTACACCGTGCGATCCGGAAAGGTTTTCAAAACGCACCTCATTTCTCATCTCCTTGTGCTCGGGTTTGCCATTCCAGCCGCTTTACTAGCAATCTCCCTCCTTGGAGAATCAGCACCTTTAACCTCCTGTTCCGTACAGGTTGCAATTTGTCCTGAGGATGAACGGGAAGAGGGGGAACCAATGAGAGACTAGCTCTAGGTGTTGGGACAGGCACAGGTCACTCTATTTTCCCCTCAGGAAGAAGAATTAACCACAGGCTCAGCCTGCCGCCCGGGACCAGAATAGGGCCTGAAGCAATCCTGCGCTTTTGCGGCCAGCTCCCAAGAAAGCGAGTTGAAAAATGGAGCTCAGGGGCACTGCAATTCACAAACCTGCAGACTTATAAATGATGACTCTCGTCCACAAATATATTGAGGGAAGGCAACGAAGAGGATTGGAAAGCAAGGCAGAATTGCAGGAAACAGATTTCAGGAGGGAGATTCGAATCGCCTTTAAAGCCCAGGAAAAGCGGCAAAACCTCGACAATGATGCCCTTGGCCAAAAAGGGCGTATGCGTTTTTTCCTGAATATATTCAGGAAAAAACGCATACGCCCTTTTTGGCCAACCAAGCAACCTGGAAAGGCAAATCAGCGCTACAAAGAAGTCTCGCTTCCCATCGGTCAAAAGGGCCATGCTGAATAAAGTGTCAAAACCAGAAATGCAAAACAGGCCATGGAGAAACGGGAGCCTGGCTACGCTGATGGGCGGGATGTAAATTGCCAACAGCCACTCTGGAGAAGTGCACGGTGTGTCCTGAAACATCGAAAAAAATCAGCTTAGGGAGCATAGGGCACTTCCACTCATGGGCGTATAAATTGGGAAAACTAAAAGTCAGCAAGACACAGGCACCCCAAAGTTTAGGGCTGCTCTGTTGACAAGAACCTCCACTTCGTTACACCTTAAATATCCCAGGAAAGAGAAAAATGGATAAAGAAGTTGTGGTCCTTATGTACAATGGAATATCACTCAGCCATGAAATCAACGTCATAAGGCTAGTAGCAGCAAGATGAGTGGATTTAGGTAGGACGATTCTAAGTGAAATAAGTCACACAGAAAAAGATACTTATCATAAGATATCACTTATAGAGGGAATATAAAAACCGCTACCCTTGAACTGCATTACAAATCAGAGCAGGTTAACACGGTTAGAAAACACACTATGGCTGCTTAACGGGAACGGTGAGGTGGGGTGATGCATAAAACAAGGGTTTCAAATTAGCTCAGATACCGTTCCATAAACCCAATAGGTAATAGACAAGACCTACTCCTTGCTCAGTGAATTGGACTCAACACCCCCTATTCACCGCCCAAGAATATATCTGACTAGTAAGAATCTTAAAACCTATGCATTGATATCTCTCTGTAAGTGAGTCCAGTGGGTGTAAAGCGGCAAAAACACAGCAGTGAAAAGCAGGTAAACCCCATTATAAAAATCAATTACTTTTAAAAACCCGTGAAACAAAGACAGTGAAAGAGAGAGAAATTCTTACAAAATTCGTTCAGGGGCTGTGATGCCACCTGGATTGACCATATCTAGACCCACAGTTGATTGAGACATAAGGGTGGACACTCTTGGGGCTGAGAGGTTTGGTGAGGTTGGGTGAGCAAACGCAGACCCTTTAAAGTAATACTGCGTGGTACCCATCCCATGGGTCCCAAATCTCCAGGTTCAAGGGCATCTTCCTACATCGAAAGCATGCATGAGAAACCCAGAAGATGGTACACCGTGCGATCCGGAAAGGTTTTCAAAACGCACCTCATTTCTCATCTCCTTGTGCTCGGGTTTGCCATTCCAGCCGCTTTACTAGCAATCTCCCTCCTTGGAGAATCAGCACTTTTAACCTCCTGTTCCATACAGGTTGCAATTTGTCCTGAGGATGAACGGGAAGAGGGGGAACCAATGAGAGACTAGCTCTAGGTGTTGGGACAGGCACAGGTCACTCTATTTTCCCCTCAGGAAGAAGAATTAACCACAGGCTCAGCCTGCCGCCCGGGACCAGAATAGGGCCTGAAGCAATCCTGCGCTTTTGCGGCCAGCTCCCAAGAAAGCGAGTTGAAAAATGGAGCTCAGGGGCACTGCAATTCACAAACCTGCAGACTTATAAATGATGACTCTCGTCCACAAATATATTGAGGGAAGGCAACGAAGAGGATTGGAAAGCAAGGCAGAATTTCAGGAAACAGATTTCAGGAGGGAGATTCGAATCGCCTTTAAAGCCCAGGAAAAGCGGCAAAACCTCGACAATGATGCCCTTGGCCAAAAAGGGCGTATGCGTTTTTTCCTGAATATATTCAGGAAAAAACGCATACGCCCTTTTTGGCCAACCAAGCAACCTGGAAAGGCAAATCAGCGCTACAAAGAAGTCTCGCTTCCCATCGGTCAAAAGGGCCATGCTGAATAAAGTGTCAAAACCAGAAATGCAAAACAGGCCATGGAGAAACGGGAGCCTGGCTACGCTGATGGGCGGGATGTAAATTGCCAACAGCCACTCTGGAGAAGTGCACGGTGTGTCCTGAAACATCGAAAAAAATCAGCTTAGGGAGCATAGGGCACTTCCACTCATGGGCGTATAAATTGGGAAAACTAAAAGTCAGCAAGACACAGGCACCCCAAAGTTTAGGGCTGCTCTGTTGACAAGAACCTCCACTTCGTTACACCTTAAATATCCCAGGAAAGAGAAAAATGGATAAAGAAGTTGTGGTCCTTATGTACAATGGAATATCACTCAGCCATGAAATCAACGTCATAAGGCTAGTAGCAGCAAGATGAGTGGATTTAGGTAGGACGATTCTAAGTGAAATAAGTCACACAGAAAAAGATACTTATCATAAGATATCACTTATAGAGGGAATATAAAAACCGCTACCCTTGAACTGAATTACAAATCAGAGCAGGGTAACACGTTTAGAAAACACACTATGGCTGCTTAACGGGAAAGGTGAGGTGGGGTGATGCATAAAACAAGGGTTTCAAATTAGCTCAGATACCGTTCCATAAACCCAATAGGTAATAGACAAGACCTACTCCTTGCTCAGCGAATTGGACTCAACACCCCCTATTCACCGCCCAAGAATATATCTGACTAGTAAGAATCTTAAAACCTATGCATTGATATCTCTCTGTAAGTGAGTCCAGTGGGTGTAAAGCGGCAAAAACACAGCAGTGAAAAGCAGGTAAACCCCATTATAAAAATCAATTACTTTTAAAAACCCGTGAAACAAAGACAGTGAAAGAGAGAGAAATTCTTACAAAATTCGTTCAGGGGCTGTGATGCCACCTGGATTGACCATATCTAGACCCACAGTTGATTGAGACATAAGGGTGGACACTCTTGGGGCTGAGAGGTTTGGTGAGGTTGGGTGAGCAAACGCAGACCCTTTAAAGTAATACTGCGTGGTACCCATCCCATGGGTCCCAAATCTCCAGGTTCAAGGGCATCTTCCTACATCGAAAGCATGCATGAGAAACCCAGAAGATGGTACACCGTGCGATCCGGAAAGGTTTTCAAAACGCACCTCATTTCTCATCTCCTTGTGCTCGGGTTTGCCATTCCAGCCGCTTTACTAGCAATCTCCCTCCTTGGAGAATCAGCACCTTTAACCTCCTGTTCCGTACAGGTTGCAATTTGTCCTGAGGATGAACGGGAAGAGGGGGAACCAATGAGAGACTAGCTCTAGGTGTTGGGACAGGCACAGGTCACTCTATTTTCCCATCAGGAAGAAGAATTAACCACAGGCTCAGCCTGCCGCCCGGGACCAGAATAGGGCCTGAAGCAATCCTGCGCTTTTGCGGCCAGCTCCCAAGAAAGCGAGTTGAAAAATGGAGCTCAGGGGCACTGCAATTCACAAACCTGCAGACTTATAAATGATGACTCTCGTCCACAAATATATTGAGGGAAGGCAACGAAGAGGATTGGAAAGCAAGGCAGAATTGCAGGAAACAGATTTCAGGAGGGAGATTCGAATCGCCTTTAAAGCCCAGGAAAAGCGGCAAAACCTCGACAAAGATGCCCTTGGCCAAAAAGGGCGTATGCGTTTTTTCCTGAATATATTCAGGAAAAAACGCATACGCCCTTTTTGGCCAACCAGGCAACCTGGAAAGGCAAATCAGCGCTACAAAGAAGTCTCGCTTCCCTTCGGTCAAAAGGGCCATGCTGAATAAAGTGTCAAAACCAGAAATGCAAAACAGGCCATGGAGAAACGGGAGCCTGGCTACGCTGATGGGCGGGATGTAAATTGCCAACAGCCACTCTGGAGAAGTGCACGGTGTGTCCTGAAACATCGAAAAAAATCAGCTTAGGGAGCATAGGGCACTTCCACTCATGGGCGTATAAATTGGGAAAACTAAAAGTCAGCAAGACACAGGCACCCCAAAGTTTAGGGCTGCTCTGTTGACAAGAACCTCCACTTCGTTACACCTTAAATATCCCAGGAAAGAGAAAAATGGATAAAGAAGTTGTGGTCCTTATGTACAATGGAATATCACTCAGCCATGAAATCAACGTCATAAGGCTAGTAGCAGCAAGATGAGTGGATTTAGGTAGGACGATTCTAAGTGAAATAAGTCACACAGAAAAAGATACTTATCATAAGATATCACTTATAGAGGGAATATAAAAACCGCTACCCTTGAACTGAATTACAAATCAGAGCAGGGTCACACGTTTAGAAAACACACTATGGCTGCTTAACGGGAACGGTGAGGTGGGGTGATGCATAAAACAAGGGTTTCAAATTAGCTCAGATACTGTTCCATAAACCCAATAGGTAATAGACAAGACCTACTCCTTGCTCAGTGAATTGGACTCAACACCCCCTATTCACCGCCCAAGAATATATCTGACTAGTAAGAATCTTAAAACCTATGCATTGATATCTCTCTGTAAGTGAGTCCAGTGGGTGTAAAGCGGCAAAAACACAGCAGTGAAAAGCAGGTAAACCCCATTATAAAAATCAATTACTTTTAAAAACCCGTGAAACAAAGACAGTGAAAGAGAGAGAAATTCTTACAAAATTCGTTCAGGGGCTGTGATGCCACCTGGATTGACCATATCTAGACCCACAGTTGATTGAGACATAAGGGTGGACACTCTTGGGGCTGAGAGGTTTGGTGAGGTTGGGTGAGCAAACGCAGACCCTTTAAAGTAATACTGCGTGGTACCCATCCCATGGGTCCCAAATCTCCAGGTTCAAGGGCATCTTCCTACATCGAAAGCATGCATGAGAAACCCAGAAGATGGTACACCGTGCGATCCGGAAAGGTTTTCAAAACGCACCTCATTTCTCATCTCCTTGTGCTCGGGTTTGCCATTCCAGCCGCTTTACTAGAAATCTCCCTCCTTGGAGAATCAGCACCTTTAACCTCCTGTTCCGTACAGGTTGCAATTTGTCCTGAGGATGAACGGGAAGAGGGGGAACCAATGAGAGACTAGCTCTAGGTGTTGGGACAGGCACAGGTCACTCTATTTTCCCCTCAGGAAGAAGAATTAACCACAGGCTCAGCCTGCCGCCCGGGACCAGAATAGGGCCTGAAGCAATCCTGCGCTTTTGCGGCCAGCTCCCAAGAAAGCGAGTTGAAAAATGGAGCTCAGGGGCACTGCAATTCACAAACCTGCAGACTTATAAATGATGACTCTCGTCCACAAATATATTGAGGGAAGGCAACGAAGAGGATTGGAAAGCAAGGCAGAATTGCAGGAAACAGATTTCAGGAGGGAGATTCGAATCGCCTTTAAAGCCCAGGAAAAGCGGCAAAACCTCGACAAAGATGCCCTTGGCCAAAAAGGGCGTATGCGTTTTTTCCTGAATATATTCAGGAAAAAACGCATACGCCCTTTTTGGCCAACCAGGCAACCTGGAAAGGCAAATCAGCGCTACAAAGAAGTCTCGCTTCCCTTCGGTCAAAAGGGCCATGCTGAATAAAGTGTCAAAACCAGAAATGCAAAACAGGCCATGGAGAAACGGGAGCCTGGCTACGCTGATGGGCGGGATGTAAATTGCCAACAGCCACTCTGGAGAAGTGCACGGTGTGTCCTGAAACATCGAAAAAACTCAGCTTAGGGAGCATAGGGCACTTCCACTCATGGGCGTATAAATTGGGAAAACTAAAAGTCAGCAAGACACAGGCACCCCAAAGTTTAGGGCTGCTCTGTTGACAAGAACCTCCACTTCGTTACACCTTAAATATCCCAGGAAAGAGAAAAATGGATAAAGAAGTTGTGGTCCTTATGTACAATGGAATATCACTCAGCCATGAAATCAACGTCATAAGGCTAGTAGCAGCAAGATGAGTGGATTTAGGTAGGACGATTCTAAGTGAAATAAGTCACACAGAAAAAGATACTTATCATAAGATATCACTTATAGAGGGACTATAAAAACCGCTACCCTTGAACTGAATTACAAATCAGAGCAGGGTAACACGTTTAGAAAACACACTATGGCTGCTTAACGGGAACGGTGAGGTGGGGTGATGCATAAAACAAGGGTTTCAAATTAGCTCAGATACCGTTCCATAAACCCAATAGGTAATAGACAAGACCTACTCCTTGCTCAGTGAATTGGACTCAACACCCCCTATTCACCGCCCAAGAATATATCTGACTAGTAAGAATCTTAAAACCTATGCATTGATATCTCTCTGTAAGTGAGTCCAGTGGGTGTAAAGCGGCAAAAACACAGCAGTGAAAAGCAGGTAAACCCCATTATAAAAATCAATTACTTTTAAAAACCCGTGAAACAAAGACAGTGAAAGAGAGAGAAATTCTTACAAAATTCGTTCAGGGGCTGTGATGCCACCTGGATTGACCATATCTAGACCCACAGTTGATTGAGACATAAGGGTGGACACTCTTGGGGCTGAGAGGTTTGGTGAGGTTGGGTGAGCAAACGCAGACCCTTTAAAGTAATACTGCGTGGTACCCATCCCATGGGTCCCAAATCTCCAGGTTCAAGGGCATCTTCCTACATCGAAAGCATGCATGAGAAACCCAGAAGATGGTACACCGTGCGATCCGGAAAGGTTTTCAAAACGCACCTCATTTCTCATCTCCTTGTGCTCGGGTTTGCCATTCCAGCCGCTTTACTAGCAATCTCCCTCCTTGGAGAATCAGCACCTTTAACCTCCTGTTCCGTACAGGTTGCAATTTGTCCTGAGGATGAACGGGAAGAGGGGGAACCAATGAGAGACTAGCTCTAGCTGTTGGGACAGGCACAGGTCACTCTATTTTCCCATCAGGAAGAAGAATTAACCACAGGCTCAGCCTGCCGCCCGGGACCAGAATAGGGCCTGAAGCAATCCTGCGCTTTTGCGGCCAGCTCCCAAGAAAGCGAGTTGAAAAATGGAGCTCAGGGGCACTGCAATTCACAAACCTGCAGACTTATAAATGATGACTCTCGTCCACAAATATATTGAGGGAAGGCAACGAAGAGGATTGGAAAGCAAGGCAGAATTGCAGGAAACAGATTTCAGGAGGGAGATTCGAATCGCCTTTAAAGCCCAGGAAAAGCGGCAAAACCTCGACAATGATGCCCTTGGCCAAAAAGGGCGTATGCGTTTTTTCCTGAATATATTCAGGAAAAAACGCATACGCCCTTTTTGGCCAACCAAGCAACCTGGAAAGGCAAATCAGCGCTACAAAGAAGTCTCGCTTCCCATCGGTCAAAAGGGCCATGCTGAATAAAGTGTCAAAATCAGAAATGCAAAACAGGCCATGGAGAAACGGGAGCCTGGCTACGCTGATGGGCGGAATGTAAATTGCCAACAGCCACTCTGGAGAAGTGCACGGTGTGTCCTGAAACATCGAAAAAAATCAGCTTAGGGAGCATAGGGCACTTCCACTCATGGGCGTATAAATTGGGAAAACTAAAAATCAGCAAGACACAGGCACCCCAAAGTTTAGGGCTGCTCTGTTGACAAGAACCTCCACTTTGTTACACCTTAAATATCCCAGGAAAGAGAAAAATGGATAAAGAAGTTGTGGTCCTTATGTACAATGGAATATCACTCAGCCATGAAATCAACGTCATAAGGCTAGTAGCAGCAAGATGAGTGGATTTAGGTAGGACGATTCTAAGTGAAATAAGTCACACAGAAAAAGATACTTATCATAAGATATCACTTATAGAGGGACTATAAAAACCGCTACCCTTGAACTGAATTACAAATCAGAGCAGGGTAACACGTTTAGAAAACACACTATGGCTGCTTAACGGGAACGGTGAGGTGGGGTGATGCATAAAACAAGGGTTTCAAATTAGCTCAGATACCGTTCCATAAACCCAATAGGTAATAGACAAGACCTACTCCTTGCTCAGTGAATTGGACTCAACACCCCCTATTCACCGCCCAAGAATATATCTGACTAGTAAGAATCTTAAAACCTATGCATTGATATCTCTCTGTAAGTGAGTCCAGTGGGTGTAAAGCGGCAAAAACACAGCAGTGAAAAGCAGGTAAACCCCATTATAAAAATCAATTACTTTTAAAAACCCGTGAAACAAAGACAGTGAAAGAGAGAGAAATTCTTACAAAATTCGTTCAGGGGCTGTGATGCCACCTGGATTGACCATATCTAGAGCCACAGTTGATTGAGACATAAGGGTGGACACTCTTGGGGCTGAGAGGTTTGGTGAGGTTGGGTGAGCAAACGCAGACCCTTTAAAGTAATACTGCGTGGTACCCATCCCATGGGTCCCAAATCTCCAGGTTCAAGGGCATCTTCCTACATCGAAAGCATGCATGAGAAACCCAGAAGATGGTACACCGTGCGAT
The DNA here is from genome assembly GCF_965194825.1 of Balaenoptera physalus. NCBI lineage: Eukaryota > Metazoa > Chordata > Mammalia > Artiodactyla > Balaenopteridae > Balaenoptera > Balaenoptera physalus. The sequence continues at coordinate 147,639 of NW_028125745.1, forward strand.
CCGGAAAGGTTTTCAAAACGCACCTCATTTCTCATCTCCTTGTGCTCGGGTTTGCCATTCCAGCCGCTTTACTAGCAATCTCCCTCCTTGGAGAATCAGCACCTTTAACCTCCTGTTCCGTACAGGTTGCAATTTGTCCTGAGGATGAACGGGAAGAGGGGGAACCAATGAGAGACTAGCTCTAGCTGTTGGGACAGGCACAGGTCACTCTATTTTCCCATCAGGAAGAAGAATTAACCACAGGCTCAGCCTGCCGCCCGGGACCAGAATAGGGCCTGAAGCAATCCTGCGCTTTTGCGGCCAGCTCCCAAGAAAGCGAGTTGAAAAATGGAGCTCAGGGGCACTGCAATTCACAAACCTGCAGACTTATAAATGATGACTCTCGTCCACAAATATATTGAGGGAAGGCAACGAAGAGGATTGGAAAGCAAGGCAGAATTGCAGGAAACAGATTTCAGGAGGGAGATTCGAATCGCCTTTAAAGCCCAGGAAAAGCGGCAAAACCTCGACAATGATGCCCTTGGCCAAAAAGGGCGTATGCGTTTTTTGCTGAATATATTCAGGAAAAAACGCATACGCCCTTTTTGGCCAACCAAGCAACCTGGAAAGGCAAATCAGCGCTACAAAGAAGTCTCGCTTCCCATCGGTCAAAAGGGCCATGCTGAATAAAGTGTCAAAATCAGAAATGCAAAACAGGCCATGGAGAAACGGGAGCCTGGCTACGCTGATGGGCGGGATGTAAATTGCCAACAGCCACTCTGGAGAAGTGCACGGTGTGTCCTGAAACATCGAAAAAAATCAGCTTAGGGAGCATAGGGCACTTCCACTCATGGGCGTATAAATTGGGAAAACTAAAAGTCAGCAAGACACAGGCACCCCAAAGTTTAGGGCTGCTCTGTTGACAAGAACCTCCACTTCGTTACACCTTAAATATCCCAGGAAAGAGAAAAATGGATAAAGAAGTTGTGGTCCTTATGTACAATGGAATATCACTCAGCCATGAAATCAACGTCATAAGGCTAGTAGCAGCAAGATGAGTGGATTTAGGTAGGACGATTCTAAGTGAAATAAGTCACACAGAAAAAGATACTTATCATAAGATATCACTTATAGAGGGAATATAAAAACCGCTACCCTTGAACTGAATTACAAATCAGAGCAGGGTAACACGTTTAGAAAACACACTATGGCTGCTTAACGGGAACGGTGAGGTGGGGTGATGCATAAAACAAGGGTTTCAAATTAGCTCAGATACCGTTCCATAAACCCAATAGGTAATAGACAAGACCTACTCCTTGCTCAGTGAATTGGACTCAACACCCCCTATTCACCGCCCAAGAATATATCTGACTAGTAAGAATCTTAAAACCTATGCATTGATATCTCTCTGTAAGTGAGTCCAGTGGGTGTAAAGCGGCAAAAACACAGCAGTGAAAAGCAGGTAAACCCCATTATAAAAATCAATTACTTTTAAAAACCCGTGAAACAAAGACAGTGAAAGAGAGAGAAATTCTTACAAAATTCGTTCAGGGGCTGTGATGCCACCTGGATTGACCATATCTAGACCCACAGTTGATTGAGACATAAGGGTGGACACTCTTGGGGCTGAGAGGTTTGGTGAGGTTGGGTGAGCAAACGCAGACCCTTTAAAGTAATACTGCGTCGTACCCATCCCATGGGTCCCAAATCTCCAGGTTCAAGGGCATCTTCCTACATCGAAAGCATGCATGAGAAACCCAGAAGATGGTACACCGTGCGATCCGGAAAGGTTTTCAAAACGCACCTCATTTCTCATCTCCTTGTGCTCGGGTTTGCCATTCCAGCCGCTTTACTAGCAATCTCCCTCCTTGGAGAATCAGCACCTTTAACCTCCTGTTCCGTACAGGTTGCAATTTGTCCTGAGGATGAACGGGAAGAGGGGGAACCAATGAGAGACTAGCTCTAGGTGTTGGGACAGGCACAGGTCACTCTATTTTCCCCTCAGGAAGAAGAATTAACCACAGGCTCAGCCTGCCGCCCGGGACCAGAATAGGGCCTGAAGCAATCCTGCGCTTTTGCGGCCAGCTCCCAAGAAAGCGAGTTGAAAAATGGAGCTCAGGGGCACTGCAATTCACAAACCTGCAGACTTATAAATGATGACTCTCGTCCACAAATATATTGAGGGAAGGCAACGAAGAGGATTGGAAAGCAAGGCAGAATTGCAGGAAACAGATTTCAGGAGGGAGATTCGAATCGCCTTTAAAGCCCAGGAAAAGCGGGAAAACCTCGACAATGATGCCCTTGGCCAAAAAGGGCGTATGCGTTTTTTCCTGAATATATTCAGGAAAAAACGCATACGCCCTTTTTGGCCAACCAGGCAACCTGGAAAGGCAAATCAGCGCTACAAAGAAGTCTCGCTTCCCATCGGTCAAAAGGGCCATGCTGAATAAAGTGTCAAAACCAGAAATGCAAGACAGGCCATGGAGAAACGGGAGCCTGGCTACGCTGATGGGCGGGATGTAAATTGCCAACAGCCACTCTGGAGAAGTGCACGGTGTGTCCTGAAACATCGAAAAAAATCAGCTTAGGGAGCATAGGGCACTTCCACTCATGGGCGTATAAATTGGGAAAACTAAAAGTCAGCAAGACACAGGCACCCCAAAGTTTAGGGCTGCTCTGTTGACAAGAACCTCCACTTCGTTACACCTTAAATATCCCAGGAAAGAGAAAAATGGATAAAGAAGTTGTGGTCCTTATGTACAATGGAATATCACTCAGCCATGAAATCAACGTCATAAGGCTAGTAGCAGCAAGATGAGTGGATTTAGGTAGCACGATTCTAAGTGAAATAAGTCACACAGAAAAAGATACTTATCATAAGATATCACTTATAGAGGGAATATAAAAACCGCTACCCTTGAACTGAATTACAAATCAGAGCAGGGTAACACGTTTAGAAAACACACTATGGCTGCTTAACGGGAACGGTGAGGTGGGGTGATGCATAAAACAAGGGTTTCAAATTAGCTCAGATACCGTTCCATAAACCCAATAGGTAATAGACAAGACCTACTCCTTGCTCAGTGAATTGGACTCAACACCCCCTATTCACCGCCCAAGAATATATCTGACTAGTAAGAATCTTAAAACCTATGCATTGATATCTCTCTGTAAGTGAGTCCAGTGGGTGTAAAGCGGCAAAAACACAGCAGTGAAAAGCAGGTAAACCCCATTATAAAAATCAATTACTTTTAAAAACCCGTGAAACAAAGACAGTGAAAGAGAGAGAAATTCTTACAAAATTCGTTCAGGGGCTGTGATGCCACCTGGATTGACCATATCTAGACCCACAGTTGATTGAGACATAAGGGTGGACACTCTTGGGGCTGAGAGGTTTGGTGAGGTTGGGTGAGCAAACGCAGACCCTTTAAAGTAATACTGCGTGGTACCCATCCCATGGGTCCCAAATCTCCAGGTTCAAGGGCATCTTCCTACATCGAAAGCATGCATGAGAAACCCAGAAGATGGTACACCGTGCGATCCGGAAAGGTTTTCAAAACGCACCTCATTTCTCATCTCCTTGTGCTCGGGTTTGCCATTCCAGCCGCTTTACTAGCAATCTCCCTCCTTGGAGAATCAGCACCTTTAACCTCCTGTTCCGTACAGGTTGCAATTTGTCCTGAGGATGAACGGGAAGAGGGGGAACCAATGAGAGACTAGCTCTAGGTGTTGGGACAGGCACAGGTCACTCTATTTTCCCCTCAGGAAGAAGAATTAACCACAGGCTCAGCCTGCCGCCCGGGACCAGAATAGGGCCTGAAGCAATCCTGCGCTTTTGCGGCCAGCTCCCAAGAAAGCGAGTTGAAAAATGGAGCTCAGGGGCACTGCAATTCACAAACCTGCAGACTTATAAATGATGACTCTCGTCCACAAATATATTGAGGGAAGGCAACGAAGAGGATTGGAAAGCAAGGCAGAATTGCAGGAAACAGATTTCAGGAGGGAGATTCGAATCGCCTTTAAAGCCCAGGAAAAGCGGCAAAACCTCGACAATGATGCCCTTGGCCAAAAAGGGCGTATGAGTTTTTTCCTGAATATATTCAGGAAAAAACGCATACGCCCTTTTTGGCCAACCAAGCAACCTGGAAAGGCAAATCAGCGCTACAAAGAAGTCTCGCTTCCCATCGGTCAAAAGGGCCATGCTGAATAAAGTGTCAAAACCAGAAATGCAAGACAGGCCATGGAGAAACGGGAGCCTGGCTACGCTGATGGGCGGGATGTAAATTGCCAACAGCCACTCTGAAGAAGTGCACGGTGTGTCCTGAAACATCGAAAAAAATCAGCTTAGGGAGCATAGGGCACTTCCACTCATGGGCGTATAAATTGGGAAAACTAAAAGTCAGCAAGACACAGGCACCCCAAAGTTTAGGGCTGCTCTGTTGACAAGAACCTCCACTTCGTTACACCTTAAATATCCCAGGAAAGAGAAAAATGGATAAAGAAGTTGTGGTCCTTATGTACAATGGAATATCACTCAGCCATGAAATCAACGTCATAAGGCTAGTAGCAGCAAGATGAGTGGATTTAGGTAGGACGATTCTAAGTGAAATAAGTCACACAGAAAAAGATACTTATCATAAGATATCACTTATAGAGGGAATATAAAAACCGCTACCCTTGAACTGAATTACAAATCAGAGCAGGGTAACACGTTTAGAAAACACACTATGGCTGCTTAACGGGAACGGTGAGGTGGGGTGATGCATAAAACAAGGGTTTCAAATTAGCTCAGATACCGTTCCATAAACCCAATAGGTAATAGACAAGACCTACTCCTTGCTCAGTGAATTGGACTCAACACCCCCTATTCACCGCCCAAGAATATATCTGACTAGTAAGAATCTTCAAACCTATGCATTGATATCTCTCTGTAAGTGAGTCCAGTGGGTGTAAAGCGGCAAAAACACAGCAGTGAAAAGCAGGTAAACCCCATTATAAAAATCAATTACTTTTAAAAACCCGTGAAACAAAGACAGTGAAAGAGAGAGAAATTCTTACAAAATTTGTTCAGGGGCTGTGATGCCACCTGGATTGACCATATCTAGACCCACAGTTGATTGAGACATAAGGGTGGACACTCTTGGGGCTGAGAGGTTTGGTGAGGTTGGGTGAGCAAACGCAGACCCTTTAAAGTAATACTGCGTGGTACCCATCCCATGGGTCCCAAATCTCCAGGTTCAAGGGCATCTTCCTACATCGAAAGCATGCATGAGAAACCCAGAAGATGGTACACCGTGTGATCCGGAAAGGTTTTCAAAACGCACCTCATTTCTCATCTCCTTGTGCTCGGGTTTGCCATTCCAGCCGCTTTACTAGCAATCTCCCTCCTTGGAGAATCAGCACCTTTAACCTCCTGTTCCGTACAGGTTGCAATTTGTCCTGAGGATGAACGGGAAGAGGGGGAACCAATGAGAGACTAGCTCTAGGTGTTGGGACAGGCACAGGTCACTCTATTTTCCCCTCAGGAAGAAGAATTAACCACAGGCTCAGCCTGCCGCCCGGGACCAGAATAGGGCCTGAAGCAATCCTGCGCTTTTGCGGCCAGCTCCCAAGAAAGCGAGTTGAAAAATGGAGCTCAGGGGCACTGCAATTCACAAACCTACAGACTTATAAATGATGACTCTCGTCCACAAATATATTGAGGGAAGGCAACGAAGAGGATTGGAAAGCAAGGCAGAATTGCAGGAAACAGATTTCAGGAGGGAGATTCGAATCGCCTTTAAAGCCCAGGAAAAGCGGCAAAACCTCGACAAAGATGCCCTTGGCCAAAAAGGGCGTATGCGTTTTTTCCTGAATATATTCAGGAAAAAACGCATACGCCCTTTTTGGCCAACCAAGCAACCTGGAAAGGCAAATCAGCGCTACAAAGAAGTCTCGCTTCCCATCGGTCAAAAGGGCCATGCTGAATAAAGTGTCAAAACCAGAAATGCAAAACAGGCCATGGAGAAACGGGAGCCTGGCTACGCTGATGTGCGGGATGTAAATTGCCAACAGCCACTCTGGAGAAGTGCACGGTGTGTCCTGAAACATCGAAAAAAATCAGCTTAGGGAGCATAGGGCACTTCCACTCATGGGCGTATAAATTGGGAAAACTAAAAATCAGCAAGACACAGGCACCCCAAAGTTTAGGGCTGCTCTGTTGACAAGAACCTCCACTTCGTTACACCTTAAATATCCCAGGAAAGAGAAAAATGGATAAGGAAGTTGTGGTCCTTATGTACAATGGAATATCACTCAGCCATGAAATCAACGTCATAAGGCTAGTAGCAGCAAGATGAGTGGATTTAGGTAGGACGATTCTAAGTGAAATAAGTCACACAGAAAAAGATACTTATCATAAGATATCACTTATAGAGGGAATATAAAAACCGCTACCCTTGAACTGAATTACAAATCAGAGCAGGGTAACACGTTTAGAAAACACACTATGGCTGCTTAACGGGAACGGTGAGGTGGGGTGATGCATAAAACAAGGGTTTCAAATTAGCTCAGATACCGTTCCATAAACCCAATAGGTAATAGACAAGACCTACTCCTTGCTCAGTGAATTGGACTCAACACCCCCTATTCACCGCCCAAGAATATATCTGACTAGTAAGAATCTTAAAACCTATGCATTGATATCTCTCTGTAAGTGAGTCCAGTGGGTGTAAAGCGGCAAAAACACAGCAGTGAAAAGCAGGTAAACCCCATTATAAAAATCAATTACTTTTAAAAACCCGTGAAACAAAGACAGTGAAAGAGAGAGAAATTCTTACAAAATTCGTTCAGGGGCTGTGATGCCACCTGGATTGACCATATCTAGACCCACAGTTGATTGAGACATAAGGGTGGACACTCTTGGGGCTGAGAGGTTTGGTGAGGTTGGGTGAGCAAACGCAGACCCTTTAAAGTAATACTGCGTGGTACCCATCCCATGGGTCCCAAATCTCCAGGTTCAAGGGCATCTTCCTACATCGAAAGCATGCATGAGAAACCCAGAAGATGGTACACCGTGCGATCCGGAAAGGTTTTCAAAACGCACCTCATTTCTCATCTCCTTGTGCTCGGGTTTGCCATTCCAGCCGCTTTACTAGCAATCTCCCTCCTTGGAGAATCAGCACCTTTAACCTCCTGTTCCGTACAGGTTGCAATTTGTCCTGAGGATGAACGGGAAGAGGGGGAACCAATGAGAGACTAGCTCTAGGTGTTGGGACAGGCACAGGTCACTCTATTTTCCCCTCAGGAAGAAGAATTAACCACAGGCTCAGCCTGCCGCCCGGGACCAGAATAGGGCCTGAAGCAATCCTGTGCTTTTGCGGCCAGCTCCCAAGAAAGCGAGTTGAAAAATGGAGCTCAGGGGCACTGCAATTCACAAACCTGCAGACTTATAAATGATGACTCTCGTCCACAAATATATTGAGGGAAGGCAACGAAGAGGATTGGAAAGCAAGGCAGAATTGCAGGAAACAGATTTCAGGAGGGAGATTCGAATCGCCTTTAAAGCCCAGGAAAAGCGGCAAAACCTCGACAATGATGCCCTTGGCCAAAAAGGGCGTATGCGTTTTTTCCTGAATATATTCAGGAAAAAACGCATACGCCCTTTTTGGCCAACCAGGCAACCTGGAAAGGCAAATCAGCGCTACAAAGAAGTCTCGCTTCCCATCGGTCAAAAGGGCCATGCTGAATAAAGTGTCAAAACCAGAAATGCAAAACAGGCCATGGAGAAACGGGAGCCTGGCTACGCTGATGTGCGGGATGTAAATTGCCAACAGCCACTCTGGAGAAGTGCACGGTGTGTCCTGAAACATCGAAAAAAATCAGCTTAGGGAGCATAGGGCACTTCCACTCATGGGCGTATAAATTGGGAAAACTAAAAATCAGCAAGACACAGGCACCCCAAAGTTTAGGGCTGCTCTGTTGACAAGAACCTCCACTTCGTTACACCTTAAATATCCCAGGAAAGAGAAAAATGGATAAGGAAGTTGTGGTCCTTATGTACAATGGAATATCACTCAGCCATGAAATCAACGTCATAAGGCTAGTAGCAGCAAGATGAGTGGATTTAGGTAGGACGATTCTAAGTGAAATAAGTCACACAGAAAAAGATACTTATCATAAGATATCACTTATAGAGGGAATATAAAAACCGCTACCCTTGAACTGAATTACAAATCAGAGCAGGGTAACACGTTTAGAAAACACACTATGGCTGCTTAACGGGAACGGTGAGGTGGGGTGATGCATAAAACAAGGGTTTCAAATTAGCTCAGATACCGTTCCATAAACCCAATAGGTAATAGACAAGACCTACTCCTTGCTCAGTGAATTGGACTCAACACCCCCTATTCACCGCCCAAGAATATATCTGACTAGTAAGAATCTTAAAACCTATGCATTGATATCTCTCTGTAAGTGAGTCCAGTGGGTGTAAAGCGGCAAAAACACAGCAGTGAAAAGCAGGTAAACCCCATTATAAAAATCAATTACTTTTAAAAACCCGTGAAACAAAGACAGTGAAAGAGAGAGAAATTCTTACAAAATTCGTTCAGGGGCTGTGATGCCACCTGGATTGACCATATCTAGACCCACAGTTGATTGAGACATAAGGGTGGACACTCTTGGGGCTGAGAGGTTTGGTGAGGTTGGGTGAGCAAACGCAGACCCTTTAAAGTAATACTGCGTGGTACCCATCCCATGGGTCCCAAATCTCCAGGTTCAAGGGCATCTTCCTACATCGAAAGCATGCATGAGAAACCCAGAAGATGGTACACCGTGCGATCCGGAAAGGTTTTCAAAACGCACCTCATTTCTCATCTCCTTGTGCTCGGGTTTGCCATTCCAGCCGCTTTACTAGCAATCTCCCTCCTTGGAGAATCAGCACCTTTAACCTCCTGTTCCGTACAGGTTGCAATTTGTCCTGAGGATGAACGGGAAGAGGGGGAACCAATGAGAGACTAGCTCTAGGTGTTGGGACAGGCACAGGTCACTCTATTTTCCCCTCAGGAAGAAGAATTAACCACAGGCTCAGCCTGCCGCCCGGGACCAGAATAGGGCCTGAAGCAATCCTGTGCTTTTGCGGCCAGCTCCCAAGAAAGCGAGTTGAAAAATGGAGCTCAGGGGCACTGCAATTCACAAACCTGCAGACTTATAAATGATGACTCTCGTCCACAAATATATTGAGGGAAGGCAACGAAGAGGATTGGAAAGCAAGGCAGAATTGCAGGAAACAGATTTCAGGAGGGAGATTCGAATCGCCTTTAAAGCCCAGGAAAAGCGGCAAAACCTCGACAATGATGCCCTTGGCCAAAAAGGGCGTATGCGTTTTTTCCTGAATATATTCAGGAAAAAACGCATACGCCCTTTTTGGCCAACCAGGCAACCTGGAAAGGCAAATCAGCGCTACAAAGAAGTCTCGCTTCCCATCGGTCAAAAGGGCCATGCTGAATAAAGTGTCAAAACCAGAAATGCAAAACAGGCCATGGAGAAACGGGAGCCTGGCTACGCTGATGTGCGGGATGTAAATTGCCAACAGCCACTCTGGAGAAGTGCACGGTGTGTCCTGAAACATCGAAAAAAATCAGCTTAGGGAGCATAGGGCACTTCCACTCATGGGCGTATAAATTGGGAAAACTAAAAATCAGCAAGACACAGGCACCCCAAAGTTTAGGGCTGCTCTGTTGACAAGAACCTCCACTTCGTTACACCTTAAATATCCCAGGAAAGAGAAAAATGGATAAGGAAGTTGTGGTCCTTATGTACAATGGAATATCACTCAGCCATGAAATCAACGTCATAAGGCTAGTAGCAGCAAGATGAGTGGATTTAGGTAGGACGATTCTAAGTGAAATAAGTCACACAGAAAAAGATACTTATCATAAGATATCACTTATAGAGGGAATATAAAAACCGCTACCCTTGAACTGAATTACAAATCAGAGCAGGGTAACACGTTTAGAAAACACACTATGGCTGCTTAACGGGAACGGTGAGGTGGGGTGATGCATAAAACAAGGGTTTCAAATTAGCTCAGATACCGTTCCATAAACCCAATAGGTAATAGACAAGACCTACTCCTTGCTCAGTGAATTGGACTCAACACCCCCTATTCACCGCCCAAGAATATATCTGACTAGTAAGAATCTTAAAACCTATGCATTGATATCTCTCTGTAAGTGAGTCCAGTGGGTGTAAAGCGGCAAAAACACAGCAGTGAAAAGCAGGTAAACCCCATTATAAAAATCAATTACTTTTAAAAACCCGTGAAACAAAGACAGTGAAAGAGAGAGAAATTCTTACAAAATTCGTTCAGGGGCTGTGATGCCACCTGGATTGACCATATCTAGACCCACAGTTGATTGAGACATAAGGGTGGACACTCTTGGGGCTGAGAGGTTTGGTGAGGTTGGGTGAGCAAACGCAGACCCTTTAAAGTAATACTGCGTGGTACCCATCCCATGGGTCCCAAATCTCCAGGTTCAAGGGCATCTTCCTACATCGAAAGCATGCATGAGAAACCCAGAAGATGGTACACCGTGCGATCCGGAAAGGTTTTCAAAACGCACCTCATTTCTCATCTCCTTGTGCTCGGGTTTGCCATTCCAGCCGCTTTACTAGCAATCTCCCTCCTTGGAGAATCAGCACCTTTAACCTCCTGTTCCGTACAGGTTGCAATTTGTCCTGAGGATGAACGGGAAGAGGGGGAACCAATGAGAGACTAGCTCTAGGTGTTGGGACAGGCACAGGTCACTCTATTTTCCCCTCAGGAAGAAGAATTAACCACAGGCTCAGCCTGCCGCCCGGGACCAGAATAGGGCCTGAAGCAATCCTGTGCTTTTGCGGCCAGCTCCCAAGAAAGCGAGTTGAAAAATGGAGCTCAGGGGCACTGCAATTCACAAACCTGCAGACTTATAAATGATGACTCTCGTCCACAAATATATTGAGGGAAGGCAACGAAGAGGATTGGAAAGCAAGGCAGAATTGCAGGAAACAGATTTCAGGAGGGAGATTCGAATCGCCTTTAAAGCCCAGGAAAAGCGGCAAAACCTCGACAATGATGCCCTTGGCCAAAAAGGGCGTATGCGTTTTTTCCTGAATATATTCAGGAAAAAACGCATACGCCCTTTTTGGCCAACCAGGCAACCTGGAAAGGCAAATCAGCGCTACAAAGAAGTCTCGCTTCCCATCGGTCAAAAGGGCCATGCTGAATAAAGTGTCAAAACCAGAAATGCAAGACAGGCCATGGAGAAACGGGAGCCTGGCTACGCTGATGGGCGGGATGTAAATTGCCAACAGCCACTCTGGAGAAGTGCACGGTGTGTCCTGAAACATCGAAAAAAATCAGCTTAGGGAGCATAGGGCACTTCCACTCATGGGCGTATAAATTGGGAAAACTAAAAGTCAGCAAGACACAGGCACCCCAAAGTTTAGGGCTACTCTGTTGACAAGAACCTCCACTTCGTTACACCTTAAATATCCCAGGAAAGAGAAAAATGGATAAAGAAGTTGTGGTCCTTATGTACAATGGAATATCACTCAGCCATGAAATCAACGTCATAAGGCTAGTAGCAGCAAGATGAGTGGATTTAGGTAGGACGATTCTAAGTGAAATAAGTCACACAGAAAAAGATACTTATCATAAGATATCACTTATAGAGGGAATATAAAAACCGCTACCCTTGAACTGAATTACAAATCAGAGCAGGGTAACACGTTTAGAAAACACACTATGGCTGCTTAACGGGAACGGTGAGGTGGGGTGATGCATAAAACAAGGGTTTCAAATTAGCTCAGATACCGTTCCATAAACCCAATAGGTAATAGACAAGACCTACTCCTTGCTCAGTGAATTGGACTCAACACCCCCTATTCACCGCCCAAGAATATATCTGACTAGTAAGAATCTTAAAACCTATGCATTGATATCTCTCTGTAAGTGAGTCCAGTGGGTGTAAAGCGGCAAAAACACAGCAGTGAAAAGCAGGTAAACCCCATTATAAAAATCAATTACTTTTAAAAACCCGTGAAACAAAGACAGTGAAAGAGAGAGAAATTCTTACAAAATTCGTTCAGGGGCTGTGATGCCACCTGGATTGACCATATCTAGACCCACAGTTGATTGAGACATAAGGGTGGACACTCTTGGGGCTGAGAGGTTTGGTGAGGTTGGGTGAGCAAACGCAGACCCTTTAAAGTAATACTGCGTGGTACCCATCCCATGGGTCCCAAATCTCCAGGTTCAAGGGCATCTTCCTACATCGAAAGCATGCATGAGAAACCCAGAAGATGGTACACCGTGCGATCCGGAAAGGTTTTCAAAACGCACCTCATTTCTCATCTCCTTGTGCTCGGGTTTGCCATTCCAGCCGCTTTACTAGAAATCTCCCTCCTTGGAGAATCAGCACCTTTAACCTCCTGTTCCGTACAGGTTGCAATTTGTCCTGAGGATGAACGGGAAGAGGGGGAACCAATGAGAGACTAGCTCTAGGTGTTGGGACAGGCACAGGTCACTCTATTTTCCCCTCAGGAAGAAGAATTAACCACAGGCTCAGCCTGCCGCCCGGGACCAGAATAGGGCCTGAAGCAATCCTGCGCTTTTGCGGCCAGCTCCCAAGAAAGCGAGTTGAAAAATGGAGCTCAGGGGCACTGCAATTCACAAACCTGCAGACTTATAAATGATGACTCTCGTCCACAAATATATTGAGGGAAGGCAACGAAGAGGATTGGAAAGCAAGGCAGAATTGCAGGAAACAGATTTCAGGAGGGAGATTCGAATCGCCTTTAAAGCCCAGGAAAAGCGGCAAAACCTCGACAAAGATGCCCTTGGCCAAAAAGGGCGTATGCGTTTTTTCCTGAATATATTCAGGAAAAAACGCATACGCCCTTTTTGGCCAACCAGGCAACCTGGAAAGGCAAATCAGCGCTACAAAGAAGTCTCGCTTCCCTTCGGTCAAAAGGGCCATGCTGAATAAAGTGTCAAAACCAGAAATGCAAAACAGGCCATGGAGAAACGGGAGCCTGGCTACGCTGATGGGCGGGATGTAAATTGCCAACAGCCACTCTGGAGAAGTGCACGGTGTGTCCTGAAACATCGAAAAAACTCAGCTTAGGGAGCATAGGGCACTTCCACTCATGGGCGTATAAATTGGGAAAACTAAAAGTCAGCAAGACACAGGCACCCCAAAGTTTAGGGCTGCTCTGTTGACAAGAACCTCCACTTCGTTACACCTTAAATATCCCAGGAAAGAGAAAAATGGATAAAGAAGTTGTGGTCCTTATGTACAATGGAATATCACTCAGCCATGAAATCAACGTCATAAGGCTAGTAGCAGCAAGATGAGTGGATTTAGGTAGGACGATTCTAAGTGAAATAAGTCACACAGAAAAAGATACTTATCATAAGATATCACTTATAGAGGGACTATAAAAACCGCTACCCTTGAACTGAATTACAAATCAGAGCAGGGTAACACGTTTAGAAAACACACTATGGCTGCTTAACGGGAACGGTGAGGTGGGGTGATGCATAAAACAAGGGTTTCAAATTAGCTCAGATACCGTTCCATAAACCCAATAGGTAATAGACAAGACCTACTCCTTGCTCAGTGAATTGGACTCAACACCCCCTATTCACCGCCCAAGAATATATCTGACTAGTAAGAATCTTAAAACCTATGCATTGATATCTCTCTGTAAGTGAGTCCAGTGGGTGTAAAGCGGCAAAAACACAGCAGTGAAAAGCAGGTAAACCCCATTATAAAAATCAATTACTTTTAAAAACCCGTGAAACAAAGACAGTGAAAGAGAGAGAAATTCTTACAAAATTCGTTCAGGGGCTGTGATGCCACCTGGATTGACCATATCTAGACCCACAGTTGATTGAGACATAAGGGTGGACACTCTTGGGGCTGAGAGGTTTGGTGAGGTTGGGTGAGCAAACGCAGACCCTTTAAAGTAATACTGCGTGGTACCCATCCCATGGGTCCCAAATCTCCAGGTTCAAGGGCATCTTCCTACATCGAAAGCATGCATGAGAAACCCAGAAGATGGTACACCGTGCGATCCGGAAAGGTTTTCAAAACGCACCTCATTTCTCATCTCCTTGTGCTCGGGTTTGCCATTCCAGCCGCTTTACTAGCAATCTCCCTCCTTGGAGAATCAGCACCTTTAACCTCCTGTTCCGTACAGGTTGCAATTTGTCCTGAGGATGAACGGGAAGAGGGGGAACCAATGAGAGACTAGCTCTAGCTGTTGGGACAGGCACAGGTCACTCTATTTTCCCATCAGGAAGAAGAATTAACCACAGGCTCAGCCTGCCGCCCGGGACCAGAATAGGGCCTGAAGCAATCCTGCGCTTTTGCGGCCAGCTCCCAAGAAAGCGAGTTGAAAAATGGAGCTCAGGGGCACTGCAATTCACAAACCTGCAGACTTATAAATGATGACTCTCGTCCACAAATATATTGAGGGAAGGCAACGAAGAGGATTGGAAAGCAAGGCAGAATTGCAGGAAACAGATTTCAGGAGGGAGATTCGAATCGCCTTTAAAGCCCAGGAAAAGCGGCAAAACCTCGACAATGATGCCCTTGGCCAAAAAGGGCGTATGCGTTTTTTCCTGAATATATTCAGGAAAAAACGCATACGCCCTTTTTGGCCAACCAAGCAACCTGGAAAGGCAAATCAGCGCTACAAAGAAGTCTCGCTTCCCATCGGTCAAAAGGGCCATGCTGAATAAAGTGTCAAAATCAGAAATGCAAAACAGGCCATGGAGAAACGGGAGCCTGGCTACGCTGATGGGCGGAATGTAAATTGCCAACAGCCACTCTGGAGAAGTGCACGGTGTGTCCTGAAACATCGAAAAAAATCAGCTTAGGGAGCATAGGGCACTTCCACTCATGGGCGTATAAATTGGGAAAACTAAAAATCAGCAAGACACAGGCACCCCAAAGTTTAGGGCTGCTCTGTTGACAAGAACCTCCACTTTGTTACACCTTAAATATCCCAGGAAAGAGAAAAATGGATAAAGAAGTTGTGGTCCTTATGTACAATGGAATATCACTCAGCCATGAAATCAACGTCATAAGGCTAGTAGCAGCAAGATGAGTGGATTTAGGTAGGACGATTCTAAGTGAAATAAGTCACACAGAAAAAGATACTTATCATAAGATATCACTTATAGAGGGACTATAAAAACCGCTACCCTTGAACTGAATTACAAATCAGAGCAGGGTAACACGTTTAGAAAACACACTATGGCTGCTTAACGGGAACGGTGAGGTGGGGTGATGCATAAAACAAGGGTTTCAAATTAGCTCAGATACCGTTCCATAAACCCAATAGGTAATAGACAAGACCTACTCCTTGCTCAGTGAATTGGACTCAACACCCCCTATTCACCGCCCAAGAATATATCTGACTAGTAAGAATCTTAAAACCTATGCATTGATATCTCTCTGTAAGTGAGTCCAGTGGGTGTAAAGCGGCAAAAACACAGCAGTGAAAAGCAGGTAAACCCCATTATAAAAATCAATTACTTTTAAAAACCCGTGAAACAAAGACAGTGAAAGAGAGAGAAATTCTTACAAAATTCGTTCAGGGGCTGTGATGCCACCTGGATTGACCATATCTAGAGCCACAGTTGATTGAGACATAAGGGTGGACACTCTTGGGGCTGAGAGGTTTGGTGAGGTTGGGTGAGCAAACGCAGACCCTTTAAAGTAATACTGCGTGGTACCCATCCCATGGGTCCCAAATCTCCAGGTTCAAGGGCATCTTCCTACATCGAAAGCATGCATGAGAAACCCAGAAGATGGTACACCGTGCGATCCGGAAAGGTTTTCAAAACGCACCTCATTTCTCATCTCCTTGTGCTCGGGTTTGCCATTCCAGCCGCTTTACTAGCAATCTCCCTCCTTGGAGAATCAGCACCTTTAACCTCCTGTTCCGTACAGGTTGCAATTTGTCCTGAGGATGAACGGGAAGAGGGGGAACCAATGAGAGACTAGCTCTAGCTGTTGGGACAGGCACAGGTCACTCTATTTTCCCATCAGGAAGAAGAATTAACCACAGGCTCAGCCTGCCGCCCGGGACCAGAATAGGGCCTGAAGCAATCCTGCGCTTTTGCGGCCAGCTCCCAAGAAAGCGAGTTGAAAAATGGAGCTCAGGGGCACTGCAATTCACAAACCTGCAGACTTATAAATGATGACTCTCGTCCACAAATATATTGAGGGAAGGCAACGAAGAGGATTGGAAAGCAAGGCAGAATTGCAGGAAACAGATTTCAGGAGGGAGATTCGAATCGCCTTTAAAGCCCAGGAAAAGCGGCAAAACCTCGACAATGATGCCCTTGGCCAAAAAGGGCGTATGCGTTTTTTGCTGAATATATTCAGGAAAAAACGCATACGCCCTTTTTGGCCAACCAAGCAACCTGGAAAGGCAAATCAGCGCTACAAAGAAGTCTCGCTTCCCATCGGTCAAAAGGGCCATGCTGAATAAAGTGTCAAAATCAGAAATGCAAAACAGGCCATGGAGAAACGGGAGCCTGGCTACGCTGATGGGCGGGATGTAAATTGCCAACAGCCACTCTGGAGAAGTGCACGGTGTGTCCTGAAACATCGAAAAAAATCAGCTTAGGGAGCATAGGGCACTTCCACTCATGGGCGTATAAATTGGGAAAACTAAAAGTCAGCAAGACACAGGCACCCCAAAGTTTAGGGCTGCTCTGTTGACAAGAACCTCCACTTCGTTACACCTTAAATATCCCAGGAAAGAGAAAAATGGATAAAGAAGTTGTGGTCCTTATGTACAATGGAATATCACTCAGCCATGAAATCAACGTCATAAGGCTAGTAGCAGCAAGATGAGTGGATTTAGGTAGGACGATTCTAAGTGAAATAAGTCACACAGAAAAAGATACTTATCATAAGATATCACTTATAGAGGGAATATAAAAACCGCTACCCTTGAACTGAATTACAAATCAGAGCAGGGTAACACGTTTAGAAAACACACTATGGCTGCTTAACGGGAACGGTGAGGTGGGGTGATGCATAAAACAAGGGTTTCAAATTAGCTCAGATACCGTTCCATAAACCCAATAGGTAATAGACAAGACCTACTCCTTGCTCAGTGAATTGGACTCAACACCCCCTATTCACCGCCCAAGAATATATCTGACTAGTAAGAATATTAAAACCTATGCATTGATATCTCTCTGTAAGTGAGTCCAGTGGGTGTAAAGCGGCAAAAACACAGCAGTGAAAAGCAGGTAAACCCCATTATAAAAATCAATTACTTTTAAAAACCCGTGAAACAAAGACAGTGAAAGAGAGAGAAATTCTTACAAAATTCGTTCAGGGGCTGTGATGCCACCTGGATTGACCATATCTAGACCCACAGTTGATTGAGACATAAGGGTGGACACTCTTGGGGCTGAGAGGTTTGGTGAGGTTGGGTGAGCAAACGCAGACCCTTTAAAGTAATACTGCGTCGTACCCATCCCATGGGTCCCAAATCTCCAGGTTCAAGGGCATCTTCCTACATCGAAAGCATGCATGAGAAACCCAGAAGATGGTACACCGTGCGATCCGGAAAGGTTTTCAAAACGCACCTCATTTCTCATCTCCTTGTGCTCGGGTTTGCCATTCCAGCCGCTTTACTAGCAATCTCCCTCCTTGGAGAATCAGCACCTTTAACCTCCTGTTCCGTACAGGTTGCAATTTGTCCTGAGGATGAACGGGAAGAGGGGGAACCAATGAGAGACTAGCTCTAGGTGTTGGGACAGGCACAGGTCACTCTATTTTCCCCTCAGGAAGAAGAATTAACCACAGGCTCAGCCTGCCGCCCGGGACCAGAATAGGGCCTGAAGCAATCCTGCGCTTTTGCGGCCAGCTCCCAAGAAAGCGAGTTGAAAAATGGAGCTCAGGGGCACTGCAATTCACAAACCTGCAGACTTATAAATGATGACTCTCGTCCACAAATATATTGAGGGAAGGCAACGAAGAGGATTGGAAAGCAAGGCAGAATTGCAGGAAACAGATTTCAGGAGGGAGATTCGAATCGCCTTTAAAGCCCAGGAAAAGCGGGAAAACCTCGACAATGATGCCCTTGGCCAAAAAGGGCGTATGCGTTTTTTCCTGAATATATTCAGGAAAAAACGCATACGCCCTTTTTGGCCAACCAGGCAACCTGGAAAGGCAAATCAGCGCTACAAAGAAGTCTCGCTTCCCATCGGTCAAAAGGGCCATGCTGAATAAAGTGTCAAAACCAGAAATGCAAGACAGGCCATGGAGAAACGGGAGCCTGGCTACGCTGATGGGCGGGATGTAAATTGCCAACAGCCACTCTGGAGAAGTGCACGGTGTGTCCTGAAACATCGAAAAAAATCAGCTTAGGGAGCATAGGGCACTTCCACTCATGGGCGTATAAATTGGGAAAACTAAAAGTCAGCAAGACACAGGCACCCCAAAGTTTAGGGCTGCTCTGTTGACAAGAACCTCCACTTCGTTACACCTTAAATATCCCAGGAAAGAGAAAAATGGATAAAGAAGTTGTGGTCCTTATGTACAATGGAATATCACTCAGCCATGAAATCAACGTCATAAGGCTAGTAGCAGCAAGATGAGTGGATTTAGGTAGCACGATTCTAAGTGAAATAAGTCACACAGAAAAAGATACTTATCATAAGATATCACTTATAGAGGGAATATAAAAACCGCTACCCTTGAACTGAATTACAAATCAGAGCAGGGTAACACGTTTAGAAAACACACTATGGCTGCTTAACGGGAACGGTGAGGTGGGGTGATGCATAAAACAAGGGTTTCAAATTAGCTCAGATACCGTTCCATAAACCCAATAGGTAATAGACAAGACCTACTCCTTGCTCAGTGAATTGGACTCAACACCCCCTATTCACCGCCCAAGAATATATCTGACTAGTAAGAATCTTAAAACCTATGCATTGATATCTCTCTGTAAGTGAGTCCAGTGGGTGTAAAGCGGCAAAAACACAGCAGTGAAAAGCAGGTAAACCCCATTATAAAAATCAATTACTTTTAAAAACCCGTGAAACAAAGACAGTGAAAGAGAGAGAAATTCTTACAAAATTCGTTCAGGGGCTGTGATGCCACCTGGATTGACCATATCTAGACCCACAGTTGATTGAGACATAAGGGTGGACACTCTTGGGGCTGAGAGGTTTGGTGAGGTTGGGTGAGCAAACGCAGACCCTTTAAAGTAATACTGCGTGGTACCCATCCCATGGGTCCCAAATCTCCAGGTTCAAGGGCATCTTCCTACATCGAAAGCATGCATGAGAAACCCAGAAGATGGTACACCGTGCGATCCGGAAAGGTTTTCAAAACGCACCTCATTTCTCATCTCCTTGTGCTCGGGTTTGCCATTCCAGCCGCTTTACTAGCAATCTCCCTCCTTGGAGAATCAGCACCTTTAACCTCCTGTTCCGTACAGGTTGAAATTTGTCCTGAGGATGAACGGGAAGAGGGGGAACCAATGAGAGACTAGCTCTAGGTGTTGGGACAGGCACAGGTCACTCTATTTTCCCCTCAGGAAGAAGAATTAACCACAGGCTCAGCCTGCCGCCCGGGACCAGAATAGGGCCTGAAGCAATCCTGCGCTTTTGCGGCCAGCTCCCAAGAAAGCGAGTTGAAAAATGGAGCTCAGGGGCACTGCAATTCACAAACCTGCAGACTTATAAATGATGACTCTCGTCCACAAATATATTGAGGGAAGGCAACGAAGAGGATTGGAAAGCAAGGCAGAATTGCAGGAAACAGATTTCAGGAGGGAGATTCGAATCGCCTTTAAAGCCCAGGAAAAGCGGCAAAACCTCGACAATGATGCCCTTGGCCAAAAAGGGCGTATGCGTTTTTTCCTGAATATATTCAGGAAAAAACGCATACGCCCTTTTTGGCCAACCAAGCAACCTGGAAAGGCAAATCAGCGCTACAAAGAAGTCTCGCTTCCCATCGGTCAAAAGGGCCATGCTGAATAAAGTGTCAAAACCAGAAATGCAAGACAGGCCATGGAGAAACGGGAGCCTGGCTACGCTGATGGGCGGGATGTAAATTGCCAACAGCCACTCTGAAGAAGTGCACGGTGTGTCCTGAAACATCGAAAAAAATCAGCTTAGGGAGCATAGGGCACTTCCACTCATGGGCGTATAAATTGGGAAAACTAAAAGTCAGCAAGACACAGGCACCCCAAAGTTTAGGGCTGCTCTGTTGACAAGAACCTCCACTTCGTTACACCTTAAATATCCCAGGAAAGAGAAAAATGGATAAAGAAGTTGTGGTCCTTATGTACAATGGAATATCACTCAGCCATGAAATCAACGTCATAAGGCTAGTAGCAGCAAGATGAGTGGATTTAGGTAGGACGATTCTAAGTGAAATAAGTCACACAGAAAAAGATACTTATCATAAGATATCACTTATAGAGGGAATATAAAAACCGCTACCCTTGAACTGAATTACAAATCAGAGCAGGGTAACACGTTTAGAAAACACACTATGGCTGCTTAACGGGAACGGTGAGGTGGGGTGATGCATAAAACAAGGGTTTCAAATTAGCTCAGATACCGTTCCATAAACCCAATAGGTAATAGACAAGACCTACTCCTTGCTCAGTGAATTGGACTCAACACCCCCTATTCACCGCCCAAGAATATATCTGACTAGTAAGAATCTTCAAACCTATGCATTGATATCTCTCTGTAAGTGAGTCCAGTGGGTGTAAAGCGGCAAAAACACAGCAGTGAAAAGCAGGTAAACCCCATTATAAAAATCAATTACTTTTAAAAACCCGTGAAACAAAGACAGTGAAAGAGAGAGAAATTCTTACAAAATTTGTTCAGGGGCTGTGATGCCACCTGGATTGACCATATCTAGACCCACAGTTGATTGAGACATAAGGGTGGACACTCTTGGGGCTCAGAGGTTTGGTGAGGTTGGGTGAGCAAACGCAGACCCTTTAAAGTAATACTGCGTGGTACCCATCCCATGGGTCCCAAATCTCCAGGTTCAAGGGCATCTTCCTACATCGAAAGCATGCATGAGAAACCCAGAAGATGGTACACCGTGTGATCCGGAAAGGTTTTCAAAACGCACCTCATTTCTCATCTCCTTGTGCTCGGGTTTGCCATTCCAGCCGCTTTACTAGCAATCTCCCTCCTTGGAGAATCAGCACCTTTAACCTCCTGTTCCGTACAGGTTGCAATTTGTCCTGAGGATGAACGGGAAGAGGGGGAACCAATGAGAGACTAGCTCTAGGTGTTGGGACAGGCACAGGTCACTCTATTTTCCCCTCAGGAAGAAGAATTAACCACAGGCTCAGCCTGCCGCCCGGGACCAGAATAGGGCCTGAAGCAATCCTGCGCTTTTGCGGCCAGCTCCCAAGAAAGCGAGTTGAAAAATGGAGCTCAGGGGCACTGCAATTCACAAACCTACAGACTTATAAATGATGACTCTCGTCCACAAATATATTGAGGGAAGGCAACGAAGAGGATTGGAAAGCAAGGCAGAATTGCAGGAAACAGATTTCAGGAGGGAGATTCGAATCGCCTTTAAAGCCCAGGAAAAGCGGCAAAACCTCGACAAAGATGCCCTTGGCCAAAAAGGGCGTATGCGTTTTTTCCTGAATATATTCAGGAAAAAACGCATACGCCCTTTTTGGCCAACCAAGCAACCTGGAAAGGCAAATCAGCGCTACAAAGAAGTCTCGCTTCCCATCGGTCAAAAGGGCCATGCTGAATAAAGTGTCAAAACCAGAAATGCAAAACAGGCCATGGAGAAACGGGAGCCTGGCTACGCTGATGTGCGGGATGTAAATTGCCAACAGCCACTCTGGAGAAGTGCACGGTGTGTCCTGAAACATCGAAAAAAATCAGCTTAGGGAGCATAGGGCACTTCCACTCATGGGCGTATAAATTGGGAAAACTAAAAATCAGCAAGACACAGGCACCCCAAAGTTTAGGGCTGCTCTGTTGACAAGAACCTCCACTTCGTTACACCTTAAATATCCCAGGAAAGAGAAAAATGGATAAGGAAGTTGTGGTCCTTATGTACAATGGAATATCACTCAGCCATGAAATCAACGTCATAAGGCTAGTAGCAGCAAGATGAGTGGATTTAGGTAGGACGATTCTAAGTGAAATAAGTCACACAGAAAAAGATACTTATCATAAGATATCACTTATAGAGGGAATATAAAAACCGCTACCCTTGAACTGAATTACAAATCAGAGCAGGGTAACACGTTTAGAAAACACACTATGGCTGCTTAACGGGAACGGTGAGGTGGGGTGATGCATAAAACAAGGGTTTCAAATTAGCTCAGATACCGTTCCATAAACCCAATAGGTAATAGACAAGACCTACTCCTTGCTCAGTGAATTGGACTCAACACCCCCTATTCACCGCCCAAGAATATATCTGACTAGTAAGAATCTTAAAACCTATGCATTGATATCTCTCTGTAAGTGAGTCCAGTGGGTGTAAAGCGGCAAAAACACAGCAGTGAAAAGCAGGTAAACCCCATTATAAAAATCAATTACTTTTAAAAACCCGTGAAACAAAGACAGTGAAAGAGAGAGAAATTCTTACAAAATTCGTTCAGGGGCTGTGATGCCACCTGGATTGACCATATCTAGACCCACAGTTGATTGAGACATAAGGGTGGACACTCTTGGGGCTGAGAGGTTTGGTGAGGTTGGGTGAGCAAACGCAGACCCTTTAAAGTAATACTGCGTGGTACCCATCCCATGGGTCCCAAATCTCCAGGTTCAAGGGCATCTTCCTACATCGAAAGCATGCATGAGAAACCCAGAAGATGGTACACCGTGCGATCCGGAAAGGTTTTCAAAACGCACCTCATTTCTCATCTCCTTGTGCTCGGGTTTGCCATTCCAGCCGCTTTACTAGCAATCTCCCTCCTTGGAGAATCAGCACCTTTAACCTCCTGTTCCGTACAGGTTGCAATTTGTCCTGAGGATGAACGGGAAGAGGGGGAACCAATGAGAGACTAGCTCTAGGTGTTGGGACAGGCACAGGTCACTCTATTTTCCCCTCAGGAAGAAGAATTAACCACAGGCTCAGCCTGCCGCCCGGGACCAGAATAGGGCCTGAAGCAATCCTGTGCTTTTGCGGCCAGCTCCCAAGAAAGCGAGTTGAAAAATGGAGCTCAGGGGCACTGCAATTCACAAACCTGCAGACTTATAAATGATGACTCTCGTCCACAAATATATTGAGGGAAGGCAACGAAGAGGATTGGAAAGCAAGGCAGAATTGCAGGAAACAGATTTCAGGAGGGAGATTCGAATCGCCTTTAAAGCCCAGGAAAAGCGGCAAAACCTCGACAATGATGCCCTTGGCCAAAAAGGGCGTATGCGTTTTTTCCTGAATATATTCAGGAAAAAACGCATACGCCCTTTTTGGCCAACCAGGCAACCTGGAAAGGCAAATCAGCGCTACAAAGAATTCTCGCTTCCCATCGGTCAAAAGGGCCATGCTGAATAAAGTGTCAAAACCAGAAATGCAAAACAGGCCATGGAGAAACGGGAGCCTGGCTACGCTGATGTGCGGGATGTAAATTGCCAACAGCCACTCTGGAGAAGTGCACGGTGTGTCCTGAAACATCGAAAAAAATCAGCTTAGGGAGCATAGGGCACTTCCACTCATGGGCGTATAAATTGGGAAAACTAAAAATCAGCAAGACACAGGCACCCCAAAGTTTAGGGCTGCTCTGTTGACAAGAACCTCCACTTCGTTACACCTTAAATATCCCAGGAAAGAGAAAAATGGATAAGGAAGTTGTGGTCCTTATGTACAATGGAATATCACTCAGCCATGAAATCAACGTCATAAGGCTAGTAGCAGCAAGATGAGTGGATTTAGGTAGGACGATTCTAAGTGAAATAAGTCACACAGAAAAAGATACTTATCATAAGATATCACTTATAGAGGGAATATAAAAACCGCTACCCTTGAACTGAATTACAAATCAGAGCAGGGTAACACGTTTAGAAAACACACTATGGCTGCTTAACGGGAACGGTGAGGTGGGGTGATGCATAAAACAAGGGTTTCAAATTAGCTCAGATACCGTTCCATAAACCCAATAGGTAATAGACAAGACCTACTCCTTGCTCAGTGAATTGGACTCAACACCCCCTATTCACCGCCCAAGAATATATCTGACTAGTAAGAATCTTAAAACCTATGCATTGATATCTCTCTGTAAGTGAGTCCAGTGGGTGTAAAGCGGCAAAAACACAGCAGTGAAAAGCAGGTAAACCCCATTATAAAAATCAATTACTTTTAAAAACCCGTGAAACAAAGACAGTGAAAGAGAGAGAAATTCTTACAAAATTCGTTCAGGGGCTGTGATGCCACCTGGATTGACCATATCTAGACCCACAGTTGATTGAGACATAAGGGTGGACACTCTTGGGGCTGAGAGGTTTGGTGAGGTTGGGTGAGCAAACGCAGACCCTTTAAAGTAATACTGCGTGGTACCCATCCCATGGGTCCCAAATCTCCAGGTTCAAGGGCATCTTCCTACATCGAAAGCATGCATGAGAAACCCAGAAGATGGTACACCGTGCGATCCGGAAAGGTTTTCAAAACGCACCTCATTTCTCATCTCCTTGTGCTCGGGTTTGCCATTCCAGCCGCTTTACTAGCAATCTCCCTCCTTGGAGAATCAGCACCTTTAACCTCCTGTTCCGTACAGGTTGCAATTTGTCCTGAGGATGAACGGGAAGAGGGGGAACCAATGAGAGACTAGCTCTAGGTGTTGGGACAGGCACAGGTCACTCTATTTTCCCCTCAGGAAGAAGAATTAACCACAGGCTCAGCCTGCCGCCCGGGACCAGAATAGGGCCTGAAGCAATCCTGTGCTTTTGCGGCCAGCTCCCAAGAAAGCGAGTTGAAAAATGGAGCTCAGGGGCACTGCAATTCACAAACCTGCAGACTTATAAATGATGACTCTCGTCCACAAATATATTGAGGGAAGGCAACGAAGAGGATTGGAAAGCAAGGCAGAATTGCAGGAAACAGATGTCAGGAGGGAGATTCGAATCGCCTTTAAAGCCCAGGAAAAGCGGCAAAACCTCGACAATGATGCCCTTGGCCAAAAAGGGCGTATGCGTTTTTTCCTGAATATATTCAGGAAAAAACGCATACGCCCTTTTTGGCCAACCAGGCAACCTGGAAAGGCAAATCAGCGCTACAAAGAAGTCTCGCTTCCCATCGGTCAAAAGGGCCATGCTGAATAAAGTGTCAAAACCAGAAATGCAAAACAGGCCATGGAGAAACGGGAGCCTGGCTACGCTGATGTGCGGGATGTAAATTGCCAACAGCCACTCTGGAGAAGTGCACGGTGTGTCCTGAAACATCGAAAAAAATCAGCTTAGGGAGCATAGGGCACTTCCACTCATGGGCGTATAAATTGGGAAAACTAAAAATCAGCAAGACACAGGCACCCCAAAGTTTAGGGCTGCTCTGTTGACAAGAACCTCCACTTCGTTACACCTTAAATATCCCAGGAAAGAGAAAAATGGATAAGGAAGTTGTGGTCCTTATGTACAATGGAATATCACTCAGCCATGAAATCAACGTCATAAGGCTAGTAGCAGCAAGATGAGTGGATTTAGGTAGGACGATTCTAAGTGAAATAAGTCACACAGAAAAAGATACTTATCATAAGATATCACTTATAGAGGGAATATAAAAACCGCTACCCTTGAACTGAATTACAAATCAGAGCAGGGTAACACGTTTAGAAAACACACTATGGCTGCTTAACGGGAACGGTGAGGTGGGGTGATGCATAAAACAAGGGTTTCAAATTAGCTCAGATACCGTTCCATAAACCCAATAGGTAATAGACAAGACCTACTCCTTGCTCAGTGAATTGGACTCAACACCCCCTATTCACCGCCCAAGAATATATCTGACTAGTAAGAATCTTAAAACCTATGCATTGATATCTCTCTGTAAGTGAGTCCAGTGGGTGTAAAGCGGCAAAAACACAGCAGTGAAAAGCAGGTAAACCCCATTATAAAAATCAATTACTTTTAAAAACCCGTGAAACAAAGACAGTGAAAGAGAGAGAAATTCTTACAAAATTCGTTCAGGGGCTGTGATGCCACCTGGATTGACCATATCTAGACCCACAGTTGATTGAGACATAAGGGTGGACACTCTTGGGGCTGAGAGGTTTGGTGAGGTTGGGTGAGCAAACGCAGACCCTTTAAAGTAATACTGCGTGGTACCCATCCCATGGGTCCCAAATCTCCAGGTTCAAGGGCATCTTCCTACATCGAAAGCATGCATGAGAAACCCAGAAGATGGTACACCGTGCGATCCGGAAAGGTTTTCAAAACGCACCTCATTTCTCATCTCCTTGTGCTCGGGTTTGCCATTCCAGCCGCTTTACTAGCAATCTCCCTCCTTGGAGAATCAGCACCTTTAACCTCCTGTTCCGTACAGGTTGCAATTTGTCCTGAGGATGAACGGGAAGAGGGGGAACCAATGAGAGACTAGCTCTAGGTGTTGGGACAGGCACAGGTCACTCTATTTTCCCCTCAGGAAGAAGAATTAACCACAGGCTCAGCCTGCCGCCCGGGACCAGAATAGGGCCTGAAGCAATCCTGTGCTTTTGCGGCCAGCTCCCAAGAAAGCGAGTTGAAAAATGGAGCTCAGGGGCACTGCAATTCACAAACCTGCAGACTTATAAATGATGACTCTCGTCCACAAATATATTGAGGGAAGGCAACGAAGAGGATTGGAAAGCAAGGCAGAATTGCAGGAAACAGATTTCAGGAGGGAGATTCGAATCGCCTTTAAAGCCCAGGAAAAGCGGCAAAACCTCGACAATGATGCCCTTGGCCAAAAAGGGCGTATGCGTTTTTTCCTGAATATATTCAGGAAAAAACGCATACGCCCTTTTTGGCCAACCAGGCAACCTGGAAAGGCAAATCAGCGCTACAAAGAAGTCTCGCTTCCCATCGGTCAAAAGGGCCATGCTGAATAAAGTGTCAAAACCAGAAATGCAAGACAGGCCATGGAGAAACGGGAGCCTGGCTACGCTGATGGGCGGGATGTAAATTGCCAACAGCCACTCTGGAGAAGTGCACGGTGTGTCCTGAAACATCGAAAAAAATCAGCTTAGGGAGCATAGGGCACTTCCACTCATGGGCGTATAAATTGGGAAAACTAAAAGTCAGCAAGACACAGGCACCCCAAAGTTTAGGGCTACTCTGTTGACAAGAACCTCCACTTCGTTACACCTTAAATATCCCAGGAAAGAGAAAAATGGATAAAGAAGTTGTGGTCCTTATGTACAATGGAATATCACTCAGCCATGAAATCAACGTCATAAGGCTAGTAGCAGCAAGATGAGTGGATTTAGGTAGGACGATTCTAAGTGAAATAAGTCACACAGAAAAAGATACTTATCATAAGATATCACTTATAGAGGGAATATAAAAACCGCTACCCTTGAACTGAATTACAAATCAGAGCAGGGTAACACGTTTAGAAAACACACTATGGCTGCTTAACGGGAACGGTGAGGTGGGGTGATGCATAAAACAAGGGTTTCAAATTAGCTCAGATACCGTTCCATAAACCCAATAGGTAATAGACAAGACCTACTCCTTGCTCAGTGAATTGGACTCAACACCCCCTATTCACCGCCCAAGAATATATCTGACTAGTAAGAATCTTAAAACCTATGCATTGATATCTCTCTGTAAGTGAGTCCAGTGGGTGTAAAGCGGCAAAAACACAGCAGTGAAAAGCAGGTAAACCCCATTATAAAAATCAATTACTTTTAAAAACCCGTGAAACAAAGACAGTGAAAGAGAGAGAAATTCTTACAAAATTCGTTCAGGGGCTGTGATGCCACCTGGATTGACCATATCTAGACCCACAGTTGATTGAGACATAAGGGTGGACACTCTTGGGGCTGAGAGGTTTGGTGAGGTTGGGTGAGCAAACGCAGACCCTTTAAAGTAATACTGCGTGGTACCCATCCCATGGGTCCCAAATCTCCAGGTTCAAGGGCATCTTCCTACATCGAAAGCATGCATGAGAAACCCAGAAGATGGTACACCGTGCGATCCGGAAAGGTTTTCAAAACGCACCTCATTTCTCATCTCCTTGTGCTCGGGTTTGCCATTCCAGCCGCTTTACTAGCAATCTCCCTCCTTGGAGAATCAGCACCTTTAACCTCCTGTTCCGTACAGGTTGCAATTTGTCCTGAGGATGAACGGGAAGAGGGGGAACCAATGAGAGACTAGCTCTAGGTGTTGGGACAGGCACAGGTCACTCTATTTTCCCCTCAGGAAGAAGAATTAACCACAGGCTCAGCCTGCCGCCCGGGACCAGAATAGGGCCTGAAGCAATCCTGTGCTTTTGCGGCCAGCTCCCAAGAAAGCGAGTTGAAAAATGGAGCTCAGGGGCACTGCAATTCACAAACCTGCAGACTTATAAATGATGACTCTCGTCCACAAATATATTGAGGGAAGGCAACGAAGAGGATTGGAAAGCAAGGCAGAATTGCAGGAAACAGATTTCAGGAGGGAGATTCGAATCGCCTTTAAAGCCCAGGAAAAGCGGCAAAACCTCGACAATGATGCCCTTGGCCAAAAAGGGCGTATGCGTTTTTTCCTGAATATATTCAGGAAAAAACGCATACGCCCTTTTTGGCCAACCAGGCAACCTGGAAAGGCAAATCAGCGCTACAAAGAAGTCTCGCTTCCCATCGGTCAAAAGGGCCATGCTGAATAAAGTGTCAAAACCAGAAATGCAAGACAGGCCATGGAGAAACGGGAGCCTGGCTACGCTGATGGGCGGGATGTAAATTGCCAACAGCCACTCTGGAGAAGTGCACGGTGTGTCCTGAAACATCGAAAAAAATCAGCTTAGGGAGCATAGGGCACTTCCACTCATGGGCGTATAAATTGGGAAAACTAAAAGTCAGCAAGACACAGGCACCCCAAAGTTTAGGGCTACTCTGTTGACAAGAACCTCCACTTCGTTACACCTTAAATATCCCAGGAAAGAGAAAAATGGATAAAGAAGTTGTGGTCCTTATGTACAATGGAATATCACTCAGCCATGAAATCAACGTCATAAGGCTAGTAGCAGCAAGATGAGTGGATTTAGGTAGGACGATTCTAAGTGAAATAAGTCACACAGAAAAAGATACTTATCATAAGATATCACTTATAGAGGGAATATAAAAACCGCTACCCTTGAACTGAATTACAAATCAGAGCAGGGTAACACGTTTAGAAAACACACTATGGCTGCTTAACGGGAACGGTGAGGTGGGGTGATGCATAAAACAAGGGTTTCAAATTAGCTCAGATACCGTTCCATAAACCCAATAGGTAATAGACAAGACCTACTCCTTGCTCAGTGAATTGGACTCAACACCCCCTATTCACCGCCCAAGAATATATCTGACTAGTAAGAATCTTAAAACCTATGCATTGATATCTCTCTGTAAGTGAGTCCAGTGGGTGTAAAGCGGCAAAAACACAGCAGTGAAAAGCAGGTAAACCCCATTATAAAAATCAATTACTTTTAAAAACCCGTGAAACAAAGACAGTGAAAGAGAGAGAAATTCTTACAAAATTCGTTCAGGGGCTGTGATGCCACCTGGATTGACCATATCTAGACCCACAGTTGATTGAGACATAAGGGTGGACACTCTTGGGGCTGAGAGGTTTGGTGAGGTTGGGTGAGCAAACGCAGACCCTTTAAAGTAATACTGCGTGGTACCCATCCCATGGGTCCCAAATCTCCAGGTTCAAGGGCATCTTCCTACATCGAAAGCATGCATGAGAAACCCAGAAGATGGTACACCGTGCGATCCGGAAAGGTTTTCAAAACGCACCTCATTTCTCATCTCCTTGTGCTCGGGTTTGCCATTCCAGCCGCTTTACTAGCAATCTCCCTCCTTGGAGAATCAGCACCTTTAACCTCCTGTTCCGTACAGGTTGCAATTTGTCCTGAGGATGAACGGGAAGAGGGGGAACCAATGAGAGACTAGCTCTAGGTGTTGGGACAGGCACAGGTCACTCTATTTTCCCCTCAGGAAGAAGAATTAACCACAGGCTCAGCCAGCCGCCCGGGACCAGATTAGGGCCTGAAGCAATCCTGCGCTTTTGCGGCCAGCTCCCAAGAAAGCGAGTTGAAAAATGGAGCTCAGGGGCACTGCAATTCACAAACCTGCAGACTTATAAATGATGACTCTCGTCCACAAATATATTGAGGGAAGGCAACGAAGAGGATTGGAAAGCAAGGCAGAATTGCAGGAAACAGATTTCAGGAGGGAGATTCGAATCGCCTTTAAAGCCCAGGAAAAGCGACAAAACCTCGACAATGATGCCCTTGGCCAAAAAGGGCGTATGCGTTTTTTCCTGAATATATTCAGGAAAAAACGCATACGCCCTTTTTGGCCAACCAAGCAACCTGGAAAGGCAAATCAGCGCTACAAAGAAGTCTCGCTTCCCATCGGTCAAAAGGGCCATGCTGAATAAAGTGTCAAAACCAGAAATGCAAAACAGGCCATGGAGAAACGGGAGCCTGGCTACGCTGATGGGCGGGATGTAAATTGCCAACAGCCACTCTGGAGAAGTGCACGGTGTGTCCTGAAACATCGAAAAAAATCAGCTTAGGGAGCATAGGGCACTTCCACTCATGGGCGTATAAATTGGGAAAACTAAAAGTCAGCAAGACACAGGCACCCCAAAGTTTAGGGCTGCTCTGTTGACAAGAACCTCCACTTCGTTACACCTTAAATATCCCAGGAAAGAGAAAAATGGATAAAGAAGTTGTGGTCCTTATGTACAATGGAATATCACTCAGCCATGAAATCAACGTCATAAGGCTAGTAGCAGCAAGATGAGTGGATTTAGGTAGGACGATTCTAAGTGAAATAAGTCACACAGAAAAAGATACTTATCATAAGATATCACTTATAGAGGGAATATAAAAACCGCTACCCTTGAACTGAATTACAAATCAGAGCAGGGTAACACGTTTAGAAAACACACTATGGCTGCTTAACGGGAAAGGGGAGGTGGGGTGATGCATAAAACAAGGGTTTCAAATTAGCTCAGATACCGTTCCATAAACCCAATAGGTAATAGACAAGACCTACTCCTTGCTCAGTGAATTGGACTCAACACCCCCTATTCACCGCCCAAGAATATATCTGACTAGTAAGAATCTTCAAACCTATGCATTGATATCTCTCTGTAAGTGAGTCCAGTGGGTGTAAAGCGGCAAAAACACAGCAGTGAAAAGCAGGTAAACCCCATTATAAAAATCAATTACTTTTAAAAACCCGTGAAACAAAGACAGTGAAAGAGAGAGAAATTCTTACAAAATTTGTTCAGGGGCTGTGATGCCACCTGGATTGACCATATCTAGACCCACAGTTGATTGAGACATAAGGGTGGACACTCTTGGGGTTGAGAGGTTTGGTGAGGTTGGGTGAGCAAACGCAGACCCTTTAAAGTAATACTGCGTGGTACCCATCCCATGGGTCCCAAATCTCCAGGTTCAAGGGCATCTTCCTACATCGAAAGCATGCATGAGAAACCCAGAAGATGGTACACCGTGTGATCCGGAAAGGTTTTCAAAACGCACCTCATTTCTCATCTCCTTGTGCTCGGGTTTGCCATTCCAGCCCCTTTACTAGCAATCTCCCTCCTTGGAGAATCAGCACCTTTAACCTCCTGTTCCGTACAGGTTGCAATTTGTCCTGAGGATGAACGGGAAGAGGGGGAACCAATGAGAGACTAGCTCTAGGTGTTGGGACAGGCACAGGTCACTCTATTTTCCCATCAGGAAGAAGAATTAACCACAGGCTCAGCCTGCCGCCCGGGACCAGAATAGGGCCTGAAGCAATCCTGCGCTTTTGCGGCCAGCTCCCAAGAAAGCGAGTTGAAAAATGGAGCTCAGGGGCACTGCAATTCACAAACCTGCAGACTTATAAATGATGACTCTCGTCCACAAATATATTGAGGGAAGGCAACGAAGAGGATTGGAAAGCAAGGCAGAATTGCAGGAAACAGATTTCAGGAGGGAGATTCGAATCGCCTTTAAAGCACAGGAAAAGCGGCAAAACCTCGACAATGATGCCCTTGGCCAAAAAGGGCGTATGCGTTTTTTCCTGAATATATTCAGGAAAAAACGCATACGCCCTTTTTGGCCAACCAAGCAACCTGGAAAGGCAAATCAGCGCTACAAAGAAGTCTCGCTTCCCATCGGTCAAAAGGGCCATGCTGAATAAAGTGTCAAAACCAGAAATGCAAGACAGGCCATGGAGAAACGGGAGCCTGGCTACGCTGATGGGCGGGATGTAAATTGCCAACAGCCACTCTGGAGAAGTGCACGGTGTGTCCTGAAACATCGAAAAAAATCAGCTTAGGGAGCATAGGGCACTTCCACTCATGGGCGTATAAATTGGGAAAACTAAAAGTCAGCAAGACACAGGCACCCCAAAGTTTAGGGCTGCTCTGTTGACAAGAACCTCCACTTCGTTACACCTTAAATATCCCAGGAAAGAGAAAAATGGATAAAGAAGTTGTGGTCCTTATGTACAATGGAATATCACTCAGCCATGAAATCAACGTCATAAGGCTAGTAGCAGCAAGATGAGTGGATTTAGGTAGGACGATTCTAAGTGAAATAAGTCACACAGAAAAAGATACTTATCATAAGATATCACTTATAGAGGGAATATAAAAACCGCTACCCTTGAACTGAATTACAAATCAGAGCAGGGTAACACGTTTAGAAAACACACTATGGCTGCTTAACGGGAACGGTGAGGTGGGGTGATGCATAAAACAAGGGTTTCAAATTAGCTCAGATACCGTTCCATAAACCCAATAGGTAATAGACAAGACCTACTCCTTGCTCAGTGAATTGGACTCAACACCCCCTATTCACCG
Source organism: Balaenoptera physalus (assembly GCF_965194825.1). Classification (NCBI taxonomy): domain Eukaryota; kingdom Metazoa; phylum Chordata; class Mammalia; order Artiodactyla; family Balaenopteridae; genus Balaenoptera; species Balaenoptera physalus. The sequence goes on from NW_028125745.1 coordinate 180,652, forward strand.
CCCAAGAATATATCTGACTAGTAAGAATCTTAAAACCTATGCATTGATATCTCTCTGTAAGTGAGTCCAGTGGGTGTAAAGCGGCAAAAACACAGCAGTGAAAAGCAGGTAAACCCCATTATAAAAATCAATTACTTTTAAATACCCGTGAAACAAAGACAGTGAAAGAGAGAGAAATTCTTACAAAATTCGTTCAGGGGCTGTGATGCCACCTGGATTGACCATATCTAGACCCACAGTTGATTGAGACATAAGGGTGGACACTCTTGGGGCTGAGAGGTTTGGTGAGGTTGGGTGAGCAAACGCAGACCCTTTAAAGTAATACTGCGTGGTACCCATCCCATGGGTCCCAAATCTCCAGGTTCAAGGGCATCTTCCTACATCGAAAGCATGCATGAGAAACCCAGAAGATGGTACACCGTGCGATCCGGAAAGGTTTTCAAAACGCACCTCATTTCTCATCTCCTTGTGCTCGGGTTTGCCATTCCAGCCGCTTTACTAGCAATCTCCCTCCTTGGAGAATCAGCACCTTTAACCTCCTGTTCCGTACAGGTTGCAATTTGTCCTGAGGATGAACGGGAAGAGGGGGAACCAATGAGAGACTAGCTCTAGGTGTTGGGACAGGCACAGGTCACTCTATTTTCCCCTCAGGAAGAAGAATTAACCACAGGCTCAGCCTGCCGCCCGGGACCAGAATAGGGCCTGAAGCAATCCTGCGCTTTTGCGGCCAGCTCCCAAGAAAGCGAGTTGAAAAATGGAGCTCAGGGGCACTGCAATTCACAAACCTGCAGACTTATAAATGATGACTCTCGTCCACAAATATATTGAGGGAAGGCAACGAAGAGGATTGGAAAGCAAGGCAGAATTGCAGGAAACAGATTTCAGGAGGGAGATTCGAATCGCCTTTAAAGCCCAGGAAAAGCGGCAAAACCTCGACAATGATGCCCTTGGCCAAAAAGGGCGTATGCGTTTTTTGCTGAATATATTCAGGAAAAAACGCATACGCCCTTTTTGGCCAACCAAGCAACCTGGAAAGGCAAATCAGCGCTACAAAGAAGTCTCGTTTCCCATCGGTCAAAAGGGCCATGCTGAATAAAGTGTCAAAACCAGAAATGCAAAACAGGCCATGGAGAAACGGGAGCCTGGCTACGCTGATGGGCGGGATGTAAATTGCCCACAGCCACTCTGGAGAAGTGCACGGTGTGTCCTGAAACATCGAAAAAAATCAGCTTAGGGAGCATAGGGCACTTCCACTCATGGGCGTATAAATTGGGAAAACTAAAAGTCAGCAAGACACAGGCACCCCAAAGTTTAGGGCTGCTCTGTTGACAAGAACCTCCACTTCGTTACACCTTAAATATCCCAGGAAAGAGAAAAATGGATAAAGAAGTTGTGGTCCTTATGTACAATGGAATATCACTCAGCCATGAAATCAACGTCATAAGGCTAGTAGCAGCAAGATGAGTGGATTTAGGTAGGACGATTCTAAGTGAAATAAGTCACACAGAAAAAGATACTTATCATAAGATATCACTTATAGAGGGAATATAAAAACCGCTACCCTTGAACTAAATTACAAATCAGAGCAGGGTAACACGTTTAGAAAACACACTATGGCTGCTTAACGGGAAAGGTGAGGTGGGGTGATGCATAAAACAAGGGTTTCAAATTAGCTCAGATACCGTTCCATAAACCCAATAGGTAATAGACAAGACCTACTCCTTGCTCAGCGAATTGGACTCAACACCCCCTATTCACCGCCCAAGAATATATCTGACTAGTAAGAATCTTAAAACCTATGCATTGATATCTCTCTGTAAGTGAGTCCAGTGGGTGTAAAGCGGCAAAAACACAGCAGTGAAAAGCAGGTAAACCCCATTATAAAAATCAATTACTTTTAAAAACCCGTGAAACAAAGACAGTGAAAGAGAGAGAAATTCTTACAAAATTCGTTCAGGGGCTGTGATGCCACCTGGATTGACCATATCTAGACCCACAGTTGATTGAGACATAAGGGTGGACACTCTTGGGGCTGAGAGGTTTGGTGAGGTTGGGTGAGCAAACGCAGACCCTTTAAAGTAATACTGCGTGGTACCCATCCCATGGGTCCCAAGTCTCCAGGTTCAAGGGCATCTTCCTACATCGAAAGCATGCATGAGAAACCCAGAAGATGGTACACCGTGCGATCCGGAAAGGTTTTCAAAACGCACCTCATTTCTCATCTCCTTGTGCTCGGGTTTGCCATTCCAGCCGCTTTACTAGCAATCTCCCTCCTTGGAGAATCAGCACCTTTAACCTCCTGTTCCGTACAGGTTGCAATTTGTCCTGAGGATGAACGGGAAGAGGGGGAACCAATGAGAGACTAGCTCTAGGTGTTGGGACAGCCACAGGTCACTCTATTTTCCCATCAGGAAGAAGAATTAACCACAGGCTCAGCCTGCCGCCCGGGACCAGAATAGGGCCTGAAGCAATCCTGCGCTTTTGCGGCCAGCTCCCAAGAAAGCGAGTTGAAAAATGGAGCTCAGGGGCACTGCAATTCACAAACCTGCAGACTTATAAATGATGACTCTCGTCCACAAATATATTGAGGGAAGGCAACGAAGAGGATTGGAAAGCAAGGCAGAATTGCAGGAAACAGATTTCAGGAGGGAGATTCGAATCGCCTTTAAAGCACAGGAAAAGCGGCAAAACCTCGACAATGATGCCCTTGGCCAAAAAGGGCGTATGCGTTTTTTCCTGAATATATTCAGGAAAAAACGCATACGCCCTTTTTGGCCAACCAAGCAACCTGGAAAGGCAAATCAGCGCTACAAAGAAGTCTCGCTTCCCATCGGTCAAAAGGGCCATGCTGAATAAAGGGTCAAAACCAGAAATGCAAAACAGGCCATGGAGAAACGGGAGCCTGGCTACGCTGATGGGCGGGATGTAAATTGCCAACAGCCACTCTGGAGAAGTGCACGGTGTGTCCTGAAACATCGAAAAAAATCAGCTTAGGGAGCATAGGGCACTTCCACTCATTGGCGTATAAATTGGGAAAACTAAAAATCAGCAAGACACAGGCACCCCAAAGTTTAGGGCTGCTCTGTTGACAAGAACCTCCACTTCGTTACACCTTAAATATCCCAGGAAAGACAAAAATGGATAAAGAAGTTGTGGTCCTTATGTACAATGGAATATCACTCAGCCATGAAATCAACGTCATAAGGCTAGTAGCAGCAAGATGAGTGGATTTAGGTAGGACGATTCTAAGTGAAATAAGTCACACAGAAAAAGATACTTATCATAAGATATCACTTATAGAGGGAATATAAAAACCGCTACCCTTGAACTGAATTACAAATCAGAGCAGGGACACACGTTTAGAAAACACACTATGGCTGCTTAACGGGAAAGGTGAGGTGGGGTGATGCATAAAACAAGGGTTTCAAATTAGCTCAGATACCGTTCCATACACCCAATAGGTAATAGACAAGACCTACTCCTTGCTCAGTGAATTGGACTCAACACCCCCTATTCACCGCCCAAGAATATATCTGACTAGTAAGAATCTTAAAACCTATGCATTGATATCTCTCTGTAAGTGAGTCAAGTGGGTGTAAAGCGGCAAAAACACAGCAGTGAAAAGCAGGTAAACCCCATTATAAAAATCAATTACTTTTAAAAACCCGTGAAACAAAGACAGTTAAAGAGAGAGAAATTCTTACAAAATTCGTTCAGGGGCTGTGATGCCACCTCGATTGACCATATCTAGACCCACAGCTGATTGAGACATAAGGGTGGAAACTCTTGGGCCTGAGAGGTTTGGTGAGGTTGGGTGAGCAAACGCAGACCCTTTAAAGTAATACTGCGTGGTACCCATCCCATGGGTCCCAAATCTCCAGGTTCAAGGGCATCTTCCTACATCGAAAGCATGCATGTGAAACCCAGAAGATGGTACACCGTGTGATCCGGAAAGGTTTTCAAAACGCACCTCATTTCTCATCTCCTTGTGCTCGGGTTTGCCATTCCAGCCGCTTTACTAGCAATCTCCCTCCTTGGAGAATCAGCACCTTTAACCTCCTGTTCCGTACAGGTTGCAATTTGTCCTGAGGATGAACGGGAAGAGGGGGAACCAATGAGAGACTAGCTCTAGGTGTTGGGACAGGCACAGGTCACTCTATTTTCCCATCAGGAAGAAGAATTAACCACAGGCTCAGCCTGCCGCCCGGGACCAGAATAGGGCCTGAAGCAATCCTGAGCTTTTGCGGCCAGCTCCCAAGAAAGCGAGTTGAAAAATGGAGCTCAGGGGCACTGCAATTCACAAACCTGCAGACTTATAAATGATGACTCTCGTCCACAAATATATTGAAGGAAGGCAACGAAGAGGATTGGAAAGCAAGGCAGAATTGCAGGAAACAGATTTCAGGAGGGAGATTCGAATCGCCTTTAAAGCCCAGGAAAAGCGGCAAAACCTCGACAATGATGCCCTTGGCCAAAAAGGGCGTATGCGTTTTTTCCTGAATATATTCAGGAAAAAACGCATACGCCCTTTTTGGCCAACCGAGCAACCTGGAAAGGCAAATCAGCGCTACAAAGAAGTCTCGCTTCCCATCGGTCAAAAGGGCCATGCTGAATAAAGTGTGAAAACCAGAAATGCAAGACAGGCCATGGAGAAACGGGAGCCTGGCTACGCTGATGGGCGGGATGTAAATTGCCAACAGCCACTCTGGAGAAGTGCACGGTTTGTCCTGAAACATCGAAAAAAATCAGCTTAGGGAGCATAGGGCACTTCCACTCATGGGCGTATAAATTGGGAAAACTAAAAATCAGCAAGACACATGCACCCCAAAGTTTAGGGCTGCTCTGTTGACAAGAACCTCCACTTCGTTACACCTTAAGTATCTCAGGAAAGAGAAAAATGAATAAAGAAGTTGTGGTCCTTATGTACAATGGAATATCACTCAGCCATGAAATCAACGTCATAAGGCTAGTAGCAGCAAGATGAGTGGATTTAGGTAGGACGATTCTAAGTGAAATAAGTCACACAGAAAAAGATACTTATCATAAGATATCACTTATAGAGGGAATATAAAAACCGCTACCCTTGAACTAAATTACAAATCAGAGCAGGGTAACACGTTTAGAAAACACACTATGGCTGCTTAACGGGAAAGGTGAGGTGGGGTGATGCATAAAACAAGGGTTTCAAATTAGCTCAGATACCGTTCCATAAACCCAATAGGTAATAGACAAGACCTACTCCTTGCTCAGCGAATTGGACTCAACACCCCCTATTCACCGCCCAAGAATATATCTGACTAGTAAGAATCTTAAAACCTATGCATTGATATCTCTCTGTAAGTGAGTCCAGTGGGTGTAAAGCGGCAAAAACACAGCAGTGAAAAGCAGGTAAACCCCATTATAAAAATCAATTACTTTTAAAAACCCGTGAAACAAAGACAGTGAAAGAGAGAGAAATTCTTACAAAATTCGTTCAGGGGCTGTGATGCCACCTGGATTGACCATATCTAGACCCACAGTTGATTGAGACATAAGGGTGGACACTCTTGGGGCTGAGAGGTTTGGTGAGGTTGGGTGAGCAAACGCAGACCCTTTAAAGTAATACTGCGTGGTACCCATCCCATGGGTCCCAAGTCTCCAGGTTCAAGGGCATCTTCCTACATCGAAAGCATGCATGAGAAACCCAGAAGATGGTACACCGTGCGATCCGGAAAGGTTTTCAAAACGCACCTCATTTCTCATCTCCTTGTGCTCGGGTTTGCCATTCCAGCCGCTTTACTAGCAATCTCCCTCCTTGGAGAATCAGCACCTTTAACCTCCTGTTCCGTACAGGTTGCAATTTGTCCTGAGGATGAACGGGAAGAGGGGGAACCAATGAGAGACTAGCTCTAGGTGTTGGGACAGGCACAGGTCACTCTATTTTCCCATCAGGAAGAAGAATTAACCACAGGCTCAGCCTGCCGCCCGGGACCAGAATAGGGCCTGAAGCAATCCTGAGCTTTTGCGGCCAGCTCCCAAGAAAGCGAGTTGAAAAATGGAGCTCAGGGGCACTGCAATTCACAAACCTGCAGACTTATAAATGATGACTCTCGTCCACAAATATATTGAAGGAAGGCAACGAAGAGGATTGGAAAGCAAGGCAGAATTGCAGGAAACAGATTTCAGGAGGGAGATTCGAATCGCCTTTAAAGCCCAGGAAAAGCGGCAAAACCTCGACAATGATGCCCTTGGCCAAAAAGGGCGTATGCGTTTTTTCCTGAATATATTCAGGAAAAAACGCATACGCCCTTTTTGGCCAACCGAGCAACCTGGAAAGGCAAATCAGCGCTACAAAGAAGTCTCGCTTCCCATCGGTCAAAAGGGCCATGCTGAATAAAGTGTGAAAACCAGAAATGCAAGACAGGCCATGGAGAAACGGGAGCCTGGCTACGCTGATGGGCGGGATGTAAATTGCCAACAGCCACTCTGGAGAAGTGCACGGTGTGTCCTGAAACATCGAAAAAAATCAGCTTAGGGAGCATAGGGCACTTCCACTCATGGGCGTATAAATTGGGAAAACTAAAAATCAGCAAGACACATGCACCCCAAAGTTTAGGGCTGCTCTGTTGACAAGAACCTCCACTTCGTTACACCTTAAGTATCTCAGGAAAGAGAAAAATGGATAAAGAAGTTGTGGTCCTTATGTACAATGGAATATCACTCAGCCATGAAATCAACGTCATAAGGCTAGTAGCAGCAAGATGAGTGGATTTAGGTAGGACGATTCTAAGTGAAATAAGTCACACAGAAAAAGATACTTATCATAAGATATCACTTATAGAGGGAATATAAAAACCGCTACCCTTGAACTGAATTACAAATCAGAGCAGGGTAACACGTTTAGAAAACACACTATGGCTGCTTAACGGGAAAGGTGAGGTGGGGTGATGCATAAAACAAGGGTATCAAATTAGCTCAGATACCGTTCCATAAACCCAATAGGTAATAGACAAGACCTACTCCTTGCTCAGTGAATTGGACTCAACACCCCCTATTCACCGCCCAAGAATATATCTGACTAGTAAGAATCTTAAAACCTATGCATTGATATCTCTCTGTAAGTGAGTCCAGTGGGTGTAAAGCCGCAAAAACACAGCAGTGAAAAGCAGGTAAACCCCATTATAAAAATCAATTACTTTTAAAAACCCGTGAAACAAAGACAGTGAAAGAGAGAGAAATTCTTACAAAATTCGTTCAGGGGCTGTGATGCCACCTGGATTGACCATATCTAGACCCACAGTTGATTGAGACAGAAGGGTGGACACTCTTGGGGCTGAGAGGTTTGGTGAGGTTGGGTGAGCAAACGCAGACCCTTTAAAGTAATACTGCGTGGTACCCATCCCATGGGTCCCAAGTCTCCAGGTTCAAGGGCATCTTCCTACATCGAAAGCATGCATGAGAAACCCAGAAGATGGTACACCGTGCGATCCGGAAAGGTTTTCAAAACGCACCTCATTTCTCATCTCCTTGTGCTCGGGTTTGCCATTCCAGCCGCTTTACTAGCAATCTCCCTCCTTGGAGAATCAGCACCTTTAACCTCCTGTTCCGTACAGGTTGCAATTTGTCCTGAGGATGAACGGGAAGAGGGGGAACCAATGAGAGACTAGCTCTAGGTGTTGGGACAGCCACAGGTCACTCTATTTTCCCATCAGGAAGAAGAATTAACCACAGGCTCAGCCTGCCGCCCGGGACCAGAATAGGGCCTGAAGCAATCCTGCGCTTTTGCGGCCAGCTCCCAGGAAAGCGAGTTGAAAAATGGAGCTCAGGGGCACTGCAATTCACAAACCTGCAGACTTATAAATGATGACTCTCGTCCACAAATATATTGAGGGAAGGCAACGAAGAGGATTGGAAAGCAAGGCAGAATTGCAGGAAACAGATTTCAGGAGGGAGATTCGAATCGCCTTTAAAGCACAGGAAAAGCGGCAAAACCTCGACAATGATGCCCTTGGCCAAAAAGGGCGTATGCGTTTTTTCCTGAATATATTCAGGAAAAAACGCATACGCCCTTTTTGGCCAACCAAGCAACCTGGAAAGGCAAATCAGCGCTACAAAGAAGTCTCGCTTCCCATCGGTCAAAAGGGCCATGCTGAATAAAGGGTCAAAACCAGAAATGCAAAACAGGCCATGGAGAAACGGGAGCCTGGCTACGCTGATGGGCGGGATGTAAATTGCCAACAGCCACTCTGGAGAAGTGCACGGTGTGTCCTGAAACATCGAAAAAAATCAGCTTAGGGAGCATAGGGCACTTCCACTCATTGGCGTATAAATTGGGAAAACTAAAAATCAGCAAGACACAGGCACCCCAAAGTTTAGGGCTGCTCTGTTGACAAGAACCTCCACTTCGTTACACCTTAAATATCCCAGGAAAGACAAAAATGGATAAAGAAGTTGTGGTCCTTATGTACAATGGAATATCACTCAGCCATGAAATCAACGTCATAAGGCTAGTAGCAGCAAGATGAGTGGATTTAGGTAGGACGATTCTAAGTGAAATAAGTCACACAGAAAAAGATACTTATCATAAGATATCACTTATAGAGGGAATATAAAAACCGCTACCCTTGAACTGAATTACAAATCAGAGCAGGGACACACGTTTAGAAAACACACTATGGCTGCTTAACGGGAAAGGTGAGGTGGGGTGATGCATAAAACAAGGGTTTCAAATTAGCTCAGATACCGTTCCATACACCCAATAGGTAATAGACAAGACCTACTCCTTGCTCAGTGAATTGGACTCAACACCCCCTATTCACCGCCCAAGAATATATCTGACTAGTAAGAATCTTAAAACCTATGCATTGATATCTCTCTGTAAGTGAGTCAAGTGGGTGTAAAGCGGCAAAAACACAGCAGTGAAAAGCAGGTAAACCCCATTATAAAAATCAATTACTTTTAAAAACCCGTGAAACAAAGACAGTTAAAGAGAGAGAAATTCTTACAAAATTCGTTCAGGGGCTGTGATGCCACCTCGATTGACCATATCTAGACCCACAGCTGATTGAGACATAAGGGTGGAAACTCTTGGGCCTGAGAGGTTTGGTGAGGTTGGGTGAGCAAACGCAGACCCTTTAAAGTAATACTGCGTGGTACCCATCCCATGGGTCCCAAATCTCCAGGTTCAAGGGCATCTTCCTACATCGAAAGCATGCATGTGAAACCCAGAAGATGGTACACCGTGTGATCCGGAAAGGTTTTCAAAACGCACCTCATTTCTCATCTCCTTGTGCTCGGGTTTGCCATTCCAGCCGCTTTACTAGCAATCTCCCTCCTTGGAGAATCAGCACCTTTAACCTCCTGTTCCGTACAGGTTGCAATTTGTCCTGAGGATGAACGGGAAGAGGGGGAACCAATGAGAGACTAGCTCTAGGTGTTGGGACAGGCACAGGTCACTCTATTTTCCCATCAGGAAGAAGAATTAACCACAGGCTCAGCCTGCCGCCCGGGACCAGAATAGGGCCTGAAGCAATCCTGAGCTTTTGCGGCCAGCTCCCAAGAAAGCGAGTTGAAAAATGGAGCTCAGGGGCACTGCAATTCACAAACCTGCAGACTTATAAATGATGACTCTCGTCCACAAATATATTGAAGGAAGGCAACGAAGAGGATTGGAAAGCAAGGCAGAATTGCAGGAAACAGATTTCAGGAGGGAGATTCGAATCGCCTTTAAAGCCCAGGAAAAGCGGCAAAACCTCGACAATGATGCCCTTGGCCAAAAAGGGCGTATGCGTTTTTTCCTGAATATATTCAGGAAAAAACGCATACGCCCTTTTTGGCCAACCGAGCAACCTGGAAAGGCAAATCAGCGCTACAAAGAAGTCTCGCTTCCCATCGGTCAAAAGGGCCATGCTGAATAAAGTGTGAAAACCAGAAATGCAAGACAGGCCATGGAGAAACGGGAGCCTGGCTACGCTGATGGGCGGGATGTAAATTGCCAACAGCCACTCTGGAGAAGTGCACGGTTTGTCCTGAAACATCGAAAAAAATCAGCTTAGGGAGCATAGGGCACTTCCACTCATGGGCGTATAAATTGGGAAAACTAAAAATCAGCAAGACACATGCACCCCAAAGTTTAGGGCTGCTCTGTTGACAAGAACCTCCACTTCGTTACACCTTAAGTATCTCAGGAAAGAGAAAAATGGATAAAGAAGTTGTGGTCCTTATGTACAATGGAATATCACTCAGCCATGAAATCAACGTCATAAGGCTAGTAGCAGCAAGATGAGTGGATTTAGGTAGGACGATTCTAAGTGAAATAAGTCACACAGAAAAAGATACTTATCATAAGATATCACTTATAGAGGGAATATAAAAACCGCTACCCTTGAACTAAATTACAAATCAGAGCAGGGTAACACGTTTAGAAAACACACTATGGCTGCTTAACGGGAAAGGTGAGGTGGGGTGATGCATAAAACAAGGGTTTCAAATTAGCTCAGATACCGTTCCATAAACCCAATAGGTAATAGACAAGACCTACTCCTTGCTCAGCGAATTGGACTCAACACCCCCTATTCACCGCCCAAGAATATATCTGACTAGTAAGAATCTTAAAACCTATGCATTGATATCTCTCTGTAAGTGAGTCCAGTGGGTGTAAAGCCGCAAAAACACAGCAGTGAAAAGCAGGTAAACCCCATTATAAAAATCAATTACTTTTAAAAACCCGTGAAACAAAGACAGTGAAAGAGAGAGAAATTCTTACAAAATTCGTTCAGGGGCTGTGATGCCACCTGGATTGACCATATCTAGACCCACAGTTGATTGAGACATAAGGGTGGACACTCTTGGGGCTGAGAGGTTTGGTGAGGTTGGGTGAGCAAACGCAGACCCTTTAAAGTAATACTGCGTGGTACCCATCCCATGGGTCCCAAGTCTCCAGGTTCAAGGGCATCTTCCTACATCGAAAGCATGCATGAGAAACCCAGAAGATGGTACACCGTGCGATCCGGAAAGGTTTTCAAAACGCACCTCATTTCTCATCTCCTTGTGCTCGGGTTTGCCATTCCAGCCGCTTTACTAGCAATCTCCCTCCTTGGAGAATCAGCACCTTTAACCTCCTGTTCCGTACAGGTTGCAATTTGTCCTGAGGATGAACGGGAAGAGGGGGAACCAATGAGAGACTAGCTCTAGGTGTTGGGACAGCCACAGGTCACTCTATTTTCCCATCAGGAAGAAGAATTAACCACAGGCTCAGCCTGCCGCCCGGGACCAGAATAGGGCCTGAAGCAATCCTGCGCTTTTGCGGCCAGCTCCCAAGAAAGCGAGTTGAAAAATGGAGCTCAGGGGCACTGCAATTCACAAACCTGCAGACTTATAAATGATGACTCTCGTCCACAAATATATTGAGGGAAGGCAACGAAGAGGATTGGAAAGCAAGGCAGAATTGCAGGAAACAGATTTCAGGAGGGAGATTCGAATCGCCTTTAAAGCACAGGAAAAGCGGCAAAACCTCGACAATGATGCCCTTGGCCAAAAAGGGCGTATGCGTTTTTTCCTGAATATATTCAGGAAAAAACGCATACGCCCTTTTTGGCCAACCAAGCAACCTGGAAAGGCAAATCAGCGCTACAAAGAAGTCTCGCTTCCCATCGGTCAAAAGGGCCATGCTGAATAAAGGGTCAAAACCAGAAATGCAAAACAGGCCATGGAGAAACGGGAGCCTGGCTACGCTGATGGGCGGGATGTAAATTGCCAACAGCCACTCTGGAGAAGTGCACGGTGTGTCCTGAAACATCGAAAAAAATCAGCTTAGGGAGCATAGGGCACTTCCACTCATTGGCGTATAAATTGGGAAAACTAAAAATCAGCAAGACACAGGCACCCCAAAGTTTAGGGCTGCTCTGTTGACAAGAACCTCCACTTCGTTACACCTTAAATATCCCAGGAAAGACAAAAATGGATAAAGAAGTTGTGGTCCTTATGTACAATGGAATATCACTCAGCCATGAAATCAACGTCATAAGGCTAGTAGCAGCAAGATGAGTGGATTTAGGTAGGACGATTCTAAGTGAAATAAGTCACACAGAAAAAGATACTTATCATAAGATATCACTTATAGAGGGAATATAAAAACCGCTACCCTTGAACTGAATTACAAATCAGAGCAGGGACACACGTTTAGAAAACACACTATGGCTGCTTAACGGGAAAGGTGAGGTGGGGTGATGCATAAAACAAGGGTTTCAAATTAGCTCAGATACCGTTCCATACACCCAATAGGTAATAGACAAGACCTACTCCTTGCTCAGTGAATTGGACTCAACACCCCCTATTCACCGCCCAAGAATATATCTGACTAGTAAGAATCTTAAAACCTATGCATTGATATCTCTCTGTAAGTGAGTCAAGTGGGTGTAAAGCGGCAAAAACACAGCAGTGAAAAGCAGGTAAACCCCATTATAAAAATCAATTACTTTTAAAAACCCGTGAAACAAAGACAGTTAAAGAGAGAGAAATTCTTACAAAATTCGTTCAGGGGCTGTGATGCCACCTCGATTGACCATATCTAGACCCACAGCTGATTGAGACATAAGGGTGGAAACTCTTGGGCCTGAGAGGTTTGGTGAGGTTGGGTGAGCAAACGCAGACCCTTTAAAGTAATACTGCGTGGTACCCATCCCATGGGTCCCAAATCTCCAGGTTCAAGGGCATCTTCCTACATCGAAAGCATGCATGTGAAACCCAGAAGATGGTACACCGTGTGATCCGGAAAGGTTTTCAAAACGCACCTCATTTCTCATCTCCTTGTGCTCGGGTTTGCCATTCCAGCCGCTTTACTAGCAATCTCCCTCCTTGGAGAATCAGCACCTTTAACCTCCTGTTCCGTACAGGTTGCAATTTGTCCTGAGGATGAACGGGAAGAGGGGGAACCAATGAGAGACTAGCTCTAGGTGTTGGGACAGGCACAGGTCACTCTATTTTCCCATCAGGAAGAAGAATTAACCACAGGCTCAGCCTGCCGCCCGGGACCAGAATAGGGCCTGAAGCAATCCTGAGCTTTTGCGGCCAGCTCCCAAGAAAGCGAGTTGAAAAATGGAGCTCAGGGGCACTGCAATTCACAAACCTGCAGACTTATAAATGATGACTCTCGTCCACAAATATATTGAAGGAAGGCAACGAAGAGGATTGGAAAGCAAGGCAGAATTGCAGGAAACAGATTTCAGGAGGGAGATTCGAATCGCCTTTAAAGCCCAGGAAAAGCGGCAAAACCTCGACAATGATGCCCTTGGCCAAAAAGGGCGTATGCGTTTTTTCCTGAATATATTCAGGAAAAAACGCATACGCCCTTTTTGGCCAACCGAGCAACCTGGAAAGGCAAATCAGCGCTACAAAGAAGTCTCGCTTCCCATCGGTCAAAAGGGCCATGCTGAATAAAGTGTGAAAACCAGAAATGCAAGACAGGCCATGGAGAAACGGGAGCCTGGCTACGCTGATGGGCGGGATGTAAATTGCCAACAGCCACTCTGGAGAAGTGCACGGTGTGTCCTGAAACATCGAAAAAAATCAGCTTAGGGAGCATAGGGCACTTCCACTCATGGGCGTATAAATTGGGAAAACTAAAAATCAGCAAGACACATGCACCCCAAAGTTTAGGGCTGCTCTGTTGACAAGAACCTCCACTTCGTTACACCTTAAGTATCTCAGGAAAGAGAAAAATGGATAAAGAAGTTGTGGTCCTTATGTACAATGGAATATCACTCAGCCATGAAATCAACGTCATAAGGCTAGTAGCAGCAAGATGAGTGGATTTAGGTAGGACGATTCTAAGTGAAATAAGTCACACAGAAAAAGATACTTATCATAAGATATCACTTATAGAGGGAATATAAAAACCGCTACCCTTGAACTAAATTACAAATCAGAGCAGGGTAACACGTTTAGAAAACACACTATGGCTGCTTAACGGGAAAGGTGAGGTGGGGTGATGCATAAAACAAGGGTTTCAAATTAGCTCAGATACCGTTCCATAAACCCAATAGGTAATAGACAAGACCTACTCCTTGCTCAGCGAATTGGACTCAACACCCCCTATTCACCGCCCAAGAATATATCTGACTAGTAAGAATCTTAAAACCTATGCATTGATATCTCTCTGTAAGTGAGTCCAGTGGGTGTAAAGCGGCAAAAACACAGCAGTGAAAAGCAGGTAAACCCCATTATAAAAATCAATTACTTTTAAAAACCCGTGAAACAAAGACAGTGAAAGAGAGAGAAATTCTTACAAAATTCGTTCAGGGGCTGTGATGCCACCTGGATTGACCATATCTAGACCCACAGTTGATTGAGACATAAGGGTGGACACTCTTGGGGCTGAGAGGTTTGGTGAGGTTGGGTGAGCAAACGCAGACCCTTTAAAGTAATACTGCGTGGTACCCATCCCATGGGTCCCAAGTCTCCAGGTTCAAGGGCATCTTCCTACATCGAAAGCATGCATGAGAAACCCAGAAGATGGTACAACGTGCGATCCGGAAAGGTTTTCAAAACGCACCTCATTTCTCATCTCCTTGTGCTCGGGTTTGCCATTCCAGCCGCTTTACTAGCAATCTCCCTCCTTGGAGAATCAGCACCTTTAACCTCCTGTTCCGTACAGGTTGCAATTTGTCCTGAGGATGAACGGGAAGAGGGGGAACCAATGAGAGACTAGCTCTAGGTGTTGGGACAGCCACAGGTCACTCTATTTTCCCATCAGGAAGAAGAATTAACCACAGGCTCAGCCTGCCGCCCGGGACCAGAATAGGGCCTGAAGCAATCCTGCGCTTTTGCGGCCAGCTCCCAAGAAAGCGAGTTGAAAAATGGAGCTCAGGGGCACTGCAATTCACAAACCTGCAGACTTATAAATGATGACTCTCGTCCACAAATATATTGAGGGAAGGCAACGAAGAGGATTGGAAAGCAAGGCAGAATTGCAGGAAACAGATTTCAGGAGGGAGATTCGAATCGCCTTTAAAGCACAGGAAAAGCGGCAAAACCTCGACAATGATGCCCTTGGCCAAAAAGGGCGTATGCGTTTTTTCCTGAATATATTCAGGAAAAAACGCATACGCCCTTTTTGGCCAACCAAGCAACCTGGAAAGGCAAATCAGCGCTACAAAGAAGTCTCGCTTCCCATCGGTCAAAAGGGCCATGCTGAATAAAGGGTCAAAACCAGAAATGCAAAACAGGCCATGGAGAAACGGGAGCCTGGCTACGCTGATGGGCGGGATGTAAATTGCCAACAGCCACTCTGGAGAAGTGCACGGTGTGTCCTGAAACATCGAAAAAAATCAGCTTAGGGAGCATAGGGCACTTCCACTCATTGGCGTATAAATTGGGAAAACTAAAAATCAGCAAGACACAGGCACCCCAAAGTTTAGGGCTGCTCTGTTGACAAGAACCTCCACTTCGTTACACCTTAAATATCCCAGGAAAGACAAAAATGGATAAAGAAGTTGTGGTCCTTATGTACAATGGAATATCACTCAGCCATGAAATCAACGTCATAAGGCTAGTAGCAGCAAGATGAGTGGATTTAGGTAGGACGATTCTAAGTGAAATAAGTCACACAGAAAAAGATACTTATCATAAGATATCACTTATAGAGGGAATATAAAAACCGCTACCCTTGAACTGAATTACAAATCAGAGCAGGGTCACACGTTTAGAAAACACACTATGGCTGCTTAACGGGAAAGGTGAGGTGGGGTGATGCATAAAACAAGGGTTTCAAATTAGCTCAGATACCGTTCCATACACCCAATAGGTAATAGACAAGACCTACTCCTTGCTCAGTGAATTGGACTCAACACCCCCTATTCACCGCCCAAGAATATATCTGACTAGTAAGAATCTTAAAACCTATGCATTGATATCTCTCTGTAAGTGAGTCAAGTGGGTGTAAAGCGGCAAAAACACAGCAGTGAAAAGCAGGTAAACCCCATTATAAAAATCAATTACTTTTAAAAACCCGTGAAACAAAGACAGTTAAAGAGAGAGAAATTCTTACAAAATTCGTTCAGGGGCTGTGATGCCACCTCGATTGACCATATCTAGACCCACAGCTGATTGAGACATAAGGGTGGAAACTCTTGGGCCTGAGAGGTTTGGTGAGGTTGGGTGAGCAAACGCAGACCCTTTAAAGTAATACTGCGTGGTACCCATCCCATGGGTCCCAAATCTCCAGGTTCAAGGGCATCTTCCTACATCGAAAGCATGCATGTGAAACCCAGAAGATGGTACACCGTGTGATCCGGAAAGGTTTTCAAAACGCACCTCATTTCTCATCTCCTTGTGCTCGGGTTTGCCATTCCAGCCGCTTTACTAGCAATCTCCCTCCTTGGAGAATCAGCACCTTTAACCTCCTGTTCCGTACAGGTTGCAATTTGTCCTGAGGATGAACGGGAAGAGGGGGAACCAATGAGAGACTAGCTCTAGGTGTTGGGACAGGCACAGGTCACTCTATTTTCCCATCAGGAAGAAGAATTAACCACAGGCTCAGCCTGCCGCCCGGGACCAGAATAGGGCCTGAAGCAATCCTGAGCTTTTGCGGCCAGCTCCCAAGAAAGCGAGTTGAAAAATGGAGCTCAGGGGCACTGCAATTCACAAACCTGCAGACTTATAAATGATGACTCTCGTCCACAAATATATTGAAGGAAGGCAACGAAGAGGATTGGAAAGCAAGGCAGAATTGCAGGAAACAGATTTCAGGAGGGAGATTCGAATCGCCTTTAAAGCCCAGGAAAAGCGGCAAAACCTCGACAATGATGCCCTTGGCCAAAAATGGCGTATGCGTTTTTTCCTGAATATATTCAGGAAAAAACGCATACGCCCTTTTTGGCCAACCGAGCAACCTGGAAAGGCAAATCAGCGCTACAAAGAAGTCTCGCTTCCCATCGGTCAAAAGGGCCATGCTGAATAAAGTGTGAAAACCAGAAATGCAAGACAGGCCATGGAGAAACGGGAGCCTGGCTACGCTGATGGGCGGGATGTAAATTGCCAACAGCCACTCTGGAGAAGTGCACGGTTTGTCCTGAAACATCGAAAAAAATCAGCTTAGGGAGCATAGGGCACTTCCACTCATGGGCGTATAAATTGGGAAAACTAAAAATCAGCAAGACACATGCACCCCAAAGTTTAGGGCTGCTCTGTTGACAAGAACCTCCACTTCGTTACACCTTAAGTATCTCAGGAAAGAGAAAAATGGATAAAGAAGTTGTGGTCCTTATGTACAATGGAATATCACTCAGCCATGAAATCAACGTCATAAGGCTAGTAGCAGCAAGATGAGTGGATTTAGGTAGGACGATTCTAAGTGAAATAAGTCACACAGAAAAAGATACTTATCATAAGATATCACTTATAGAGGGAATATAAAAACCGCTACCCTTGAACTGAATTACAAATCAGAGCAGGGTAACACGTTTAGAAAACACACTATGGCTGCTTAACGGGAAAGGTGAGGTGGGGTGATGCATAAAACAAGGGTATCAAATTAGCTCAGATACCGTTCCATAAACCCAATAGGTAATAGACAAGACCTACTCCTTGCTCAGTGAATTGGACTCAACACCCCCTATTCACCGCCCAAGAATATATCTGACTAGTAAGAATCTTAAAACCTATGCATTGATATCTCTCTGTAAGTGAGTCCAGTGGGTGTAAAGCCGCAAAAACACAGCAGTGAAAAGCAGGTAAACCCCATTATAAAAATCAATTACTTTTAAAAACCCGTGAAACAAAGACAGTGAAAGAGAGAGAAATTCTTACAAAATTCGTTCAGGGGCTGTGATGCCACCTGGATTGACCATATCTAGACCCACAGTTGATTGAGACATAAGGGTGGACACTCTTGGGGCTGAGAGGTTTGGTGAGGTTGGGTGAGCAAACGCAGACCCTTTAAAGTAATACTGCGTGGTACCCATCCCATGGGTCCCAAATCTCCAGGTTCAAGGGCATCTTCCTACATCGAAAGCATGCATGAGAAACCCAGAAGATGGTACACCGTGTGATCCGGAAAGGTTTTCAAAACGCACCTCATTTCTCATCTCCTTGTGCTCGGGTTTGCCATTCCAGCCGCTTTACTAGCAATCTCCCTCCTTGGAGAATCAGCACCTTTAACCTCCTGTTCTGTACAGGTTGCAATTTGTCCTGAGGATGAACGGGAAGAGGGGGAACCAATGAGAGACTAGCTCTAGGTGTTGGGACAGGCACAGGTCACTCTATTTTCCCATCAGGAAGAAGAATTAACCACAGGCTCAGCCTGCCGCCCGGGACGAGAATAGGGCCTGAAGCAATCCTGCGCTTTTGCGGCCAGCTCCCAAGAAAGCGAGTTGAAAAATGGAGCTCAGGGGCACTGCAATTCACAAACCTGCAGACTTATAAATGATGACTCTCGTCCACAAATATATTGAGGGAAGGCAACGAAGAGGATTGGAAAGCAAGGCAGAATTGCAGGAAACAGATTTCAGGAGGGAGATTCGAATCGCCTTTAAAGCCCAGGAAAAGCGGCAAAACCTCGACAATGATGCCCTTGGCCAAAAAGGGCGTATGCGTTTTTTCCTGAATATATTCAGGAAAAAACGCATACGCCCTTTTTGGCCAACCAAGCAACCTGGAAAGACAAATCAGCGCTACAAAGAAGTCTCGCTTCCCATCGGTCAAAAGGGCCATGCTGAATAAAGTGTCAAAACCAGAAATGCAAAACAGGCCATGGAGAAACGGGAGCCTGGCTACGCTGATGGGCGGGATGTAAATTGCCAACAGCCACTCTGGAGAAGTGCACGGTGTGTCCTGAAACATCGAAAAAAATCAGCTTAGGGAGCATAGGGCACTTCCACTCATGGGCGTATAAATTGGGAAAACTAAAAGTCAGCAAGACACAGGCACCCCAAAGTTTAGGGCTGCTCTGTTGACAAGAACCTCCACTTCGTTACACCTTAAATATCCCAGGAAAGAGAAAAATGGATAAAGAAGTTGTGGTCCTTATGTACAATGGAATATCACTCAGCCATGAAATCAACGTCATAAGGCTAGTAGCAGCAAGATGAGTGGATTTAGGTAGGACGATTCTAAGTGAAATAAGTCACACAGAAAAGATACTTATCATAAGATATCACTTATAGAGGGAATATAAAAACCGCTACCCTTGAACTGAATTACAAATCAGAGCTGGGTAACTCGTTTAGAAAACACACTATGGCTGCTTAACGGGAAAGGTGAGGTGGGGTGATGCATAAAACAAGGGTTTCAAATTAGCTCAGATACCGTTCCATAAACCCAATAGGTAATAGACAAGACCTACTCCTTGCTCAGTGAATTGGACTCAACACCCCCTATTCACCGCCCAAGAATATATCTGACTAGTAAGAATCTTAAAACCTATGCATTGATATCTCTCTGTAAGTGAGTCGAGCGGGTGTAAAGCGGCAAAAACACAACAGTGAAAAGCAGGTAAACCCCATTATAAAAATCAATTACTTTTAACAACCCGTGAAACAAAGACAGTTAAAGAGAGAGAAATTCTTACAAAATTCGTTCAGGGGCTGTGATGCCACCTGGATTGACCATATGTAGACCCACAGCTGATTGAGACATAAGGGTGGAAACTCTTGGGGCTGAGAGGTTTGGTGAGGTTGGGTGAGCAAACGCAGACCCTTTAAAGTAATACTGCGTGGTACCCATCCCTTGGGTCCCAAATCTCCAGGTTCAAGGGCATCTTCCTACATCAAAAGCATGCATGAGAAACCCAGAAGATGGTACACCGTGTGATCCGGAAAGGTTTTCAAAACGCACCTCATTTCTCATCTCCTTGTGCTCGGGTTTGCCATTCCAGCCGCTTTACTAGCAATCTCCCTCCTTGGAGAATCAGCACCTTTAACCTCCTGTTCCGTACAGGTTGCAATTTGTCCTGAGGATGAACGGGAAGAGGGGGAACCAATGAGAGACTAGCTCTAGGTGTTGGGACAGGCACAGGTCACTCTATTTTCCCATCAGGAAGAAGAATTAACCACAGGCTCAGCCTACCGCCCGGGACCAGAATAGGGCCTGAAGCAATCCTGCGCTTTTGCGGCCAGCTCCCAAGAAAGCGAGTTGAAAAATGGAGCTCAGGGGCACTGCAATTCACAAACCTGCAGACTTATAAATGATGACTCTCGTCCACAAATATATTCAGGGAAGGCAACGAAGAGGATTGGAAAGCAAGGCAGAATTGCAGGAAATAGATTTCAGGAGGGAGATTCGAATCGCCTTTAAAGCACAGGAAAAGCGGCAAAACCTCGACAATGATGCCCTTGGCCAAAAAGGGCGTATGCGTTTTTTCCTGAATATATTCAGGAAAAAACGCATACGCCCTTTTTGGCCAACCAAGCAACCTGGAAAGGCAAATCAGCGCTACAATAAGTCTCGCTTCCCATCGGTCAAAAGGGCCATGCTGAATAAAGTGTCAAAACCAGAAATGCAAAACAGGCCATGGAGAAACGGGAGCCTGGCTACGCTGATGGGCGGGATGTAAATTGCCAACAGCCACTCTGGAGAAGTGCACGGTGTGTCCTGAAACATCGAAAAAAATCAGCTTAGGGAGCATAGGGCACTTCCACTCATGGGCGTATAAATTGGGAAAACTAAAAATCAGCAAGACACAGGCACCCCTAAGTTTAGGGCTGCTCTGTTGACAAGAACCTCCACTTCGTTACACCTTAAATATCCCAGGAAAGAGAAAAATGGATAAAGAAGCTGTGGTCCTTATGTACAATGGAATATCACTCAGCCATGAAATCAACGTCATAAGGCTAGTAGCAGCAAGATGAGTGGATTTAGGTAGGACGATTCTAAGTGAAATAAGTCACACAGAAAAAGATACTTATCATAAGATATCACTTATAGAGGGAATATAAAAACCGCTACCCTTGAACTGAATTACAAATCAGAGCAGGGTAACACGTTTAGAAAACACACTATGGCTGCTTAACGGGAAAGGTGAGGTGGGGTGATGCATAAAACAAGGGTTTCAAATTAGCTCAGATACCGTTCCATAAACCCAATAGGTAATAGACAAGACCTACTCCTTGCTCAGTGAATTGGACTCAACACCCCCTATTCACCGCCCAAGAATATATCTGACTAGTAAGAATCTTAAAACCTATGCATTGATATCTCTCTGTAAGTGAGTCCAGTGGGTGTAAAGCGGCAAAAACACAGCAGTGAAAAGCAGGTAAACCCCATTATAAAAATCAATTACTTTTAAAAACCCGTGAAACAAAGACAGTGAAAGAGAGAGAAATTCTTACAAAATTCGTTCAGGGGCTGTGATGCCACCTGGATTGACCATATCTAGACCCACAGTTGATTGAGACATAAGGGTGGACACTCTTGGGGCTGAGAGGTTTGGTGAGGTTGGGTCAGCAAACGCAGACCCTTTAAAGTAATACTGCGTGGTACCCATCCCATGGGTCCCAAATCTCCAGGTTCAAGGGCATCTTCCTACTTCGAAAGCATGCATGAGAAACCCAGAAGATGGTACACCGTGTGATCCGGAAAGGTTTTCAAAACGCACCTCATTTCTCATCTCCTTGTGCTCGGATTTGCCATTCCAGCCGCTTTACTAGCAATCTCCCTCCTTGGAGAATCAGCACCTTTAACCTCCTGTTCCGTACAGGTTGCAATTTGTCCTGAGGATGAAGCGGAAGAGGGGGAACCAATGAGAGACTAGCTCTACGTGTTGGGACAGGCACAGGTCACTCTATTTTCCCATCAGGAAGAAGAATTAACCACAGGCTCAGCCTGCCGCCCGGGACCAGAATAGGGCCTGAAGCAATCCTGCGCTTTTGCGGCCAGCTCCCAAGAAAGCGAGTTGAAAAATGGAGCTCAGGGGCACTGCAATTCACAAACCTGCAGACTTATAAATGATGACTCTCGTCCACAAATATATTGAGGGAAGGCAACGAAGAGGATTGGAAAGCAAGGCAGAATTGCAGGAAACAGATTTCAGGAGGGAGATTCGAATCGCCTTTAAAGCACAGGAAAAGCGGCAAAACCTCGACAATGATGCCCTTGGCCAAAAAGGGCGTATGCGTTTCTTCCTGAATACATTCAGGAAAAAACGCATACGCCCTTTTTGGCCAACCAAGCAACCTGGAAAGGCAAATCAGCGCTACAAAGAAGTCTCGCTTCCCATCGGTCAAAAGGGCCATGCTGAATAAAGGGTCAAAACCAGAAATGCAAAACAGGCCATGGAGAAACGGGAGCCTGGCTACGCTGATGGGCGGGATGTAAATTGCCAACAGCCACTCTGGAGAAGTGCACGGTGTGTCCTGAAACATCGAAAAAAATCAGCTTAGGGAGCATAGGGCACTTCCACTCATGGGCGTATAAATTGGGAAAACTAAAAATCAGCAAGAAACAGGCACCCCTAAGTTTAGGGCTGCTCTGTTGACAAGAACCTCCACTTCGTTACACCTTAAATATCCCAGGAAAGAGAAAAATGGATAAAGAAGTTGTGGTCCTTATGTACAATGGAATATCACTCAGCCATGAAATCAACGTCATAAGGCTAGTAGCAGCAAGATGAGTGGATTTAGGTAGGACGATTCTAAGTGAAATAAGTCACACAGAAAAAGATACTTATCATAAGATATCACTTATAGAGGGAATATAAAAACCGCTACCCTTGAACTGAATTACAAATCAGAGCAGGGTAACACGTTTAGAAAACACACTATGGCTGCTTAACGGGAACGGTGAGGTGGGGTGATGCATAAAACAAGGGTTTCAAATTAGCTCAGATACCGTTCCATAAACCCAATAGGTAATAGACAAGACCTACTCCTTGCTCAGTGAATTGGACTCAACACCCCCTATTCACCGCCCAAGAATATATCTGACTAGTAAGAATCTTAAAACCTATGCATTGATATCTCTCTGTAAGTGAGTCCAGTGTGTGTAAAGCGGCAAAAACACAGCAGTGAAAAGCAGGTAAACCCCATTATAAAAATCAATTACTTTTAAAAACCCGTGAAACAAAGACAGTGAAAGAGAGAGAAATTCTTACAAAATTCGTTCAGGGGCTGTGATGCCACCTGGATTGACCATATCTAGACCCACAGTTGATTGAGACATAAGGGTGGACACTCTTGGGGCTGAGAGGTTTGGTGAGGTTGGGTGAGCAAACGCAGACCCTTTAAAGTAATACTGCGTGGTACCCATCCCATGGGTCCCAAATCTCCAGGTTCAAGGGCATCTTCCTACATCGAAAGCATGCATGAGAAACCCAGAAGATGGTACACCGTGTGATCCGGAAAGGTTTTCAAAACGCACCTCATTTCTCATCTCCTTGTGCTCGGGTTTGCCATTCCAGCCGCTTTACTAGCAATCTCCCTCCTTGGAGAATCAGCACCTTTAACCTCCTGTTCCGTACAGGTTGCAATTTGTCCTGAGGATGAACGGGAAGAGGGGGAACCAATGAGAGACTAGCTCTAGGTGTTGGGACAGGCACAGGTCACTCTATTTTCCCATCAGGAAGAAGAATTAACCACAGGCTCAGCCTGCCGCCCGGGACCAGAATAGGGCCTGAAGCAATCCTGCGCTTTTGCGGCCAGCTCCCAAGAAAGCGAGTTGAAAAATGGAGCTCAGGGGCACTGCAATTCACAAACCTGCAGACTTATAAATGATGACTCTCGTCCACAAATATATTGAGGGAAGGCAACGAAGAGGATTGGAAAGCAAGGCAGAATTGCAGGAAACAGATTTCAGGAGGGAGATTCGAATCGCCTTTAAAGCCCAGGAAAAGCGGCAAAACCTCGACAATGATGCCCTTGGCCAAAAAGGGCGTATGCGTTTTTTCCTGAATATATTCAGGAAAAAACGCATACGCCCTTTTTGGCCAACCAAGCAACCTGGAAAGACAAATCAGCGCTACAAAGAAGTCTCGCTTCCCATCGGTCAAAAGGGCCATGCTGAATAAAGTGTCAAAACCAGAAATGCAAAACAGGCCATGGAGAAACGGGAGCCTGGCTACGCTGATGGGCGGGATGTAAATTGCCAACAGCCACTCTGGAGAAGTGCACGGTGTGTCCTGAAACATCGAAAAAAATCAGCTTAGGGAGCATAGGGCACTTCCACTCATGGGCGTATAAATTGGGAAAACTAAAAGTCAGCAAGACACAGGCACCCCAAAGTTTAGGGCTGCTCTGTTGACAAGAACCTCCACTTCGTTACACCTTAAATATCCCAGGAAAGAGAAAAATGGATAAAGAAGCTGTGGTCCTTATGTACAATGGAATATCACTCAGCCATGAAATCAACGTCATAAGGCTAGTAGCAGCAAGATGAGTGGATTTAGGTAGGACGATTCTAAGTGAAATAAGTCACACAGAAAAAGATACTTATCATAAGATATCACTTATAGAGGGAATATAAAAACCGCTACCCTTGAACTGAATTACAAATCAGAGCAGGGTAACACGTTTAGAAAACACACTATGGCTGCTTAACGGGAAAGGTGAGGTGGGGTGATGCATAAAACAAGGGTTTCAAATTAGCTCAGATACCGTTCCATAAACCCAATAGGTAATAGACAAGACCTACTCCTTGCTCAGTGAATTGGACTCAACACCCCCTATTCACCGCCCAAGAATATATCTGACTAGTAAGAATCTTAAAACCTATGCATTGATATCTCTCTGTAAGTGAGTCCAGTGGGTGTAAAGCGGCAAAAACACAGCAGTGAAAAGCAGGTAAACCCCATTATAAAAATCAATTACTTTTAAAAACCCGTGAAACAAAGACAGTGAAAGAGAGAGAAATTCTTACAAAATTCGTTCAGGGGCTGTGATGCCACCTGGATTGACCATATCTAGACCCACAGTTGATTGAGACATAAGGGTGGACACTCTTGGGGCTGAGAGGTTTGGTGAGGTTGGGTCAGCAAACGCAGACCCTTTAAAGTAATACTGCGTGGTACCCATCCCATGGGTCCCAAATCTCCAGGTTCAAGGGCATCTTCCTACTTCGAAAGCATGCATGAGAAACCCAGAAGATGGTACACCGTGTGATCCGGAAAGGTTTTCAAAACGCACCTCATTTCTCATCTCCTTGTGCTCGGATTTGCCATTCCAGCCGCTTTACTAGCAATCTCCCTCCTTGGAGAATCAGCACCTTTAACCTCCTGTTCCGTACAGGTTGCAATTTGTCCTGAGGATGAAGCGGAAGAGGGGGAACCAATGAGAGACTAGCTCTACGTGTTGGGACAGGCACAGGTCACTCTATTTTCCCATCAGGAAGAAGAATTAACCACAGGCTCAGCCTGCCGCCCGGGACCAGAATAGGGCCTGAAGCAATCCTGCGCTTTTGCGGCCAGCTCCCAAGAAAGCGAGTTGAAAAATGGAGCTCAGGGGCACTGCAATTCACAAACCTGCAGACTTATAAATGATGACTCTCGTCCACAAATATATTGAGGGAAGGCAACGAAGAGGATTGGAAAGCAAGGCAGAATTGCAGGAAACAGATTTCAGGAGGGAGATTCGAATCGCCTTTAAAGCACAGGAAAAGCGGCAAAACCTCGACAATGATGCCCTTGGCCAAAAAGGGCGTATGCGTTTCTTCCTGAATACATTCAGGAAAAAACGCATACGCCCTTTTTGGCCAACCAAGCAACCTGGAAAGGCAAATCAGCGCTACAAAGAAGTCTCGCTTCCCATCGGTCAAAAGGGCCATGCTGAATAAAGGGTCAAAACCAGAAATGCAAAACAGGCCATGGAGAAACGGGAGCCTGGCTACGCTGATGGGCGGGATGTAAATTGCCAACAGCCACTCTGGAGAAGTGCACGGTGTGTCCTGAAACATCGAAAAAAATCAGCTTAGGGAGCATAGGGCACTTCCACTCATGGGCGTATAAATTGGGAAAACTAAAAATCAGCAAGAAACAGGCACCCCTAAGTTTAGGGCTGCTCTGTTGACAAGAACCTCCACTTCGTTACACCTTAAATATCCCAGGAAAGAGAAAAATGGATAAAGAAGTTGTGGTCCTTATGTACAATGGAATATCACTCAGCCATGAAATCAACGTCATAAGGCTAGTAGCAGCAAGATGAGTGGATTTAGGTAGGACGATTCTAAGTGAAATAAGTCACACAGAAAAAGATACTTATCATAAGATATCACTTATAGAGGGAATATAAAAACCGCTACCCTTGAACTGAATTACAAATCAGAGCAGGGTAACACGTTTAGAAAACACACTATGGCTGCTTAACGGGAACGGTGAGGTGGGGTGATGCATAAAACAAGGGTTTCAAATTAGCTCAGATACCGTTCCATAAACCCAATAGGTAATAGACAAGACCTACTCCTTGCTCAGTGAATTGGACTCAACACCCCCTATTCACCGCCCAAGAATATATCTGACTAGTAAGAATCTTAAAACCTATGCATTGATATCTCTCTGTAAGTGAGTCCAGTGTGTGTAAAGCGGCAAAAACACAGCAGTGAAAAGCAGGTAAACCCCATTATAAAAATCAATTACTTTTAAAAACCCGTGAAACAAAGACAGTGAAAGAGAGAGAAATTCTTACAAAATTCGTTCAGGGGCTGTGATGCCACCTGGATTGACCATATCTAGACCCACAGTTGATTGAGACATAAGGGTGGACACTCTTGGGGCTGAGAGGTTTGGTGAGGTTGGGTGAGCAAACGCAGACCCTTTAAAGTAATACTGCGTGGTACCCATCCCATGGGTCCCAAATCTCCAGGTTCAAGGGCATCTTCCTACATCGAAAGCATGCATGAGAAACCCAGAAGATGGTACACCGTGTGATCCGGAAAGGTTTTCAAAACGCACCTCATTTCTCATCTCCTTGTGCTCGGGTTTGCCATTCCAGCCGCTTTACTAGCAATCTCCCTCCTTGGAGAATCAGCACCTTTAACCTCCTGTTCCGTACAGGTTGCAATTTGTCCTGAGGATGAACGGGAAGAGGGGGAACCAATGAGAGACTAGCTCTAGGTGTTGGGACAGGCACAGGTCACTCTATTTTCCCATCAGGAAGAAGAATTAACCACAGGCTCAGCCTGCCGCCCGGGACCAGAATAGGGCCTGAAGCAATCCTGCGCTTTTGCGGCCAGCTCCCAAGAAAGCGAGTTGAAAAATGGAGCTCAGGGGCACTGCAATTCACAAACCTGCAGACTTATAAATGATGACTCTCGTCCACAAATATATTGAGGGAAGGCAACGAAGAGGATTGGAAAGCAAGGTAGAATTGCAGGAAACAGATTTCAGGAGGGAGATTCGAATCGCCTTTAAAGCACAGGAAAAGCGGCAAAACCTCGACAATGATGCCCTTGGCCAAAAAGGGCGTATGCGTTTTTTCCTGAATATATTCAGGAAAAAACGCATACGCCCTTTTTGGCCAACCAAGCAACCTGGAAAGGCAAATCAGCGCTACAAAGAAGTCTCGCTTCCCATCGGTCAAAAGGGCCATGCTGAATAAAGGGTCAAAACCAGAAATGCAAAACAGGCCATGGAGAAACGGGAGCCTGGCTACGCTGATGGGCGGGATGTAAATTGCCAACAGCCACTCTGGAGAAGTGCACGGTGTGTCCTGAAACATCGAAAAAAATCAGCTTAGGGAGCATAGGGCACTTCCACTCATGGGCGTATAAATTGGGAAAACTAAAAATCAGCAAGACACAGGCACCCCAAAGTTTAGGGCTGCTCTGTTGACAAGAACCTCCACTTCGTTACACCTTAAATATCCCAGGAAAGAGAAAAATGGATAAAGAAGTTGTGGTCCTTATGTACAATGGAATATCACTCAGCCATGAAATCAACGTCATAAGGCTAGTAGCAGCAAGATGAGTGGATTTAGGTAGGACGATTCTAAGTGAAATAAGTCACACAGAAAAAGATACTTATCATAAGATATCACTTATAGAGGGAAAATAAAAACCGCTACCCTTGAACTGAATTACAAATCAGAGCAGGGTAACACGTTTAGAAAACACACTATGGCTGCTTAACGGGAAAGGTGAGGTGGGGTGATGCATAAAACAAGGGTTTCAAATTAGCTCAGATACCGTTCCATAAACCCAATAGGTAATAGACAAGACCTACTCCTTGCTCAGTGAATTGGACTCAACACCCCCTATTCACCGCCCAAGAATATATCTGACTAGTAAGAATCTTAAAACCTATGCATTGATATCTCTCTGTAAGTGAGTCCAGTGGGTGTAAAGCGGCAAAAACACAGCAGTGAAAAGCAGGTAAACCCCATTATAAAAATCAATTACTTTTAAAAACCCGTGAAACAAAGACAGTGAAAGAGAGAGAAATTCTTACAAAATTCGTTCAGGGGCTGTGATGCCACCTGGATTGACCATATCTAGACCCACAGTTGATTGAGACATAAGGGTGGACACTCTTGGGGCTGAGAGGTTTGGTGAGGTTGGGTGAGCAAACGCAGACCCTTTAAAGTAATACTGCGTGGTACCCATCCCATGGGTCCCAAATCTCCAGGTTCAAGGGCATCTTCCTACATCGAAAGCATGCATGAGAAACCCAGAAGATGGTACACCGTGTGATCCGGAAAGGTTTTCAAAACGCACCTCATTTCTCATCTCCTTGTGCTCGGGTTTGCCATTCCAGCCGCTTTACTAGCAATCTCCCTCCTTGGAGAATCAGCACCTTTAACCTCCTGTTCCGTACAGGTTGCAATTTGTCCTGAGGATGAACGGGAAGAGGGGGAACCAATGAGAGACTAGCTCTAGGTGTTGGGACAGGCACAGGTCACTCTATTTTCCCATTAGGAAGAAGAATTAACCACAGGCTCAGCCTGCCGCCCGGGACCAGAATAGGGCCTGAAGCAATCCTGCGCTTTTGCGGCCAGCTCCCAAGAAAGAGAGTTGAAAAATGGAGCTCAGGGGCACTGCAATTCACAAACCTGCAGACTTATAAATGATGACTCTCGTCCACAAATATATTGAGGGAAGTCAACGAAGAGGATTTGAAAGCAAGGCAGAATTGCAGGAAACAGATTTCAGGAGGGAGATTCGAATCACCTTTAAAGCACAGGAAAAGCGGCAAAACCTCGACAATGATGCCCTTGGCCAAAAAGGGCGTATGCGTTTTTTCCTGAATATATTCAGGAAAAAACGCATACGCCCTTTTTGGCCAACCAAGCAACCTGGAAAGGCAAATCAGCGCTACAAAGAAGTCTCGCTTCCCATCGGTCAAAAGGGCCATGCTGAATAAAGTGTCAAAACCAGAAATGCAAAACAGGCCATGGAGAAACGGGAGCCTGGCTACGCTGATGGGCGGGATGTAAATTGCCAACAGCCACTCTGGAGAAGTGCACGGTGTGTCCTGAAACATCGAAAAAAATCAGCTTAGGGAGCATAGGGCACTTCCACTCATGGGCGTATAAATTGGGAAAACTAAAAGTCAGCAAGACACAGGCACCCCAAAGTTTAGGGCTGCTCTGTTGACAAGACCCTCCACTTCGTTACACCTTAAATATCCCAGGAAAGGGAAAAATGGATAAAGAAGTTGTGGTCCTTATGTACAATGGAATATCACTCAGCCATGAAATCAACGTCATAAGGCTAGTAGCAGCAAGATGAGTGGATTTAGGTAGGACGATTCTAAGTGAAATAAGTCACACAGAAAAAGATACTTATCATAAGATATCACTTATAGAGGAAATATAAAAACCGCTACCCTTGAACTGAATTACAAATCAGAGCAGGGTCACACGTTTAGAAAACACACTATGGCTGCTTAACGGGAAAGGTGAGGTGGGGTGATGCATAAAACAAGGGTTTCAAATTAGCTCAGATACCGTTCCATAAACCCAATAGGTAATAGACAAGACCTACTCCTTGCTCAGTGAATTGGACTCAACACCCCCTATTCACCGCCCAAGAATATATCTGACTAGTAAGAATCTTAAAACCTATGCATTGATATCTTTCTGTAAGTGAGTCAAGTGGGTGTAAAGCGGCAAAAACACAGCAGTGAAAAGCAGGTAAACCCCATTATAAAAATCAATTACTTTTAAAAACCCGTGAAACAAAGACAGTGAAAGAGAGAGAAATTCTTACAAAATTCGTTCAGGGGCTGTGATGCCACCTGGATTGACCATATCTAGACCCACAGCTGATTGAGACATAAGGGTGGACACTCTTGGGGCTGAGAGGTTTGGTGAGGTTGGGTGAGCAAACGCAGACCCTTTAAAGTAATACTGCGTGGTACCCATCCCATGGGTCCCAAATCTCCAGGTTCAAGGGCATCTTCCTACATCGAAAGCATGCATGAGAAACCCAGAATATGGTACACCGTGTGATCCGGAAAGGTTTTCAAAACGCACCTCATTTCTCATCTCCTTGTGCTCGGGTTTGCCATTCCAGCCACTTTACTAGCAATCTCCCTCCTTGGAGAATCAGCACCTTTAACCTCCTGTTCCGTACAGCTTGCAATTTGTCCTGAGGATGAAGGGGAACAGGGGGAACCAATGAGAGACTAGCTCTAGGTGTTGGGACAGGCACAGGTCACTCTATATTCCCATCAGGAAGAAGAATTAACCACAGGCTCAGCCTACCGCCCGGGACCAGAATAGGGCCTGAAGCAATCCTGCGCTTTTGCGGCCAGCTCCCAAGAAAGCGAGTTGAAAAATGGAGCTCAGTGGCACTGCAATTCACAAACCTGCAGACTTATAAATGATGACTCTCGTCCACAAATATATTGAGGGAAGGCAATGAAGAGGATTGGAAAGCAAGGCAGAATTGCAGGAAACAGATTTCAGGAGGGAGATTCGAATTGCCTTTAAAGCTCAGGAAAAGCGGCAAAACATCGACAATGATGCCCTTGGCCAAAAAGGGCGTATGCGTTTTTTGC
The DNA here is from genome assembly GCF_965194825.1 of Balaenoptera physalus. Classification (NCBI taxonomy): domain Eukaryota; kingdom Metazoa; phylum Chordata; class Mammalia; order Artiodactyla; family Balaenopteridae; genus Balaenoptera; species Balaenoptera physalus. The sequence goes on from NW_028125745.1 coordinate 211,547, forward strand.
TGAATATATTCAGGAAAAAACGCATACGCCCTTTTTGGCCAACCAAGCAACCTGGAAAGGCAAATCAGCGCTACAATAAGTCTCGCTTCCCATCGGTCAAAAGGGCCATGCTGAATAAAGTGTCAAAACCAGAAATGCAAAACAGGCCATGGAGAAACGGGAGCCTGGCTACGCTGATGGGCGGGATGTAAATTGCCAACAGCCACTCTGGAGAAGTGCACGGTGTGTCCTGAAACATCGAAAAAAATCAGCTTAGGGAGCATAGGGCACTTCCACTCATGGGCGTATAAATTGGGAAAACTAAAAATCAGCAAGACACAGGCACCCCTAAGTTTAGGGCTGCTCTGTTGACAAGAACCTCCACTTCGTTACACCTTAAATATCCCAGGAAAGAGAAAAATGGATAAAGAAGCTGTGGTCCTTATGTACAATGGAATATCACTCAGCCATGAAATCAACGTCATAAGGCTAGTAGCAGCAAGATGAGTGGATTTAGGTAGGACGATTCTAAGTGAAATAAGTCACACAGAAAAAGATACTTATCATAAGATATCACTTATAGAGGGAATATAAAAACCGCTACCCTTGAACTGAATTACAAATCAGAGCAGGGTAACACGTTTAGAAAACACACTATGGCTGCTTAACGGGAAAGGTGAGGTGGGGTGATGCATAAAACAAGGGTTTCAAATTAGCTCAGATACCGTTCCATAAACCCAATAGGTAATAGACAAGACCTACTCCTTGCTCAGTGAATTGGACTCAACACCCCCTATTCACCGCCCAAGAATATATCTGACTAGTAAGAATCTTAAAACCTATGCATTGATATCTCTCTGTAAGTGAGTCCAGTGGGTGTAAAGCGGCAAAAACACAGCAGTGAAAAGCAGGTAAACCCCATTATAAAAATCAATTACTTTTAAAAACCCGTGAAACAAAGACAGTGAAAGAGAGAGAAATTCTTACAAAATTCGTTCAGGGGCTGTGATGCCACCTGGATTGACCATATCTAGACCCACAGTTGATTGAGACATAAGGGTGGACACTCTTGGGGCTGAGAGGTTTGGTGAGGTTGGGTCAGCAAACGCAGACCCTTTAAAGTAATACTGCGTGGTACCCATCCCATGGGTCCCAAATCTCCAGGTTCAAGGGCATCTTCCTACTTCGAAAGCATGCATGAGAAACCCAGAAGATGGTACACCGTGTGATCCGGAAAGGTTTTCAAAACGCACCTCATTTCTCATCTCCTTGTGCTCGGATTTGCCATTCCAGCCGCTTTACTAGCAATCTCCCTCCTTGGAGAATCAGCACCTTTAACCTCCTGTTCCGTACAGGTTGCAATTTGTCCTGAGGATGAAGCAGAAGAGGGGGAACCAATGAGAGACTAGCTCTACGTGTTGGGACAGGCACAGGTCACTCTATTTTCCCATCAGGAAGAAGAATTAACCACAGGCTCAGCCTGCCGCCCGGGACCAGAATAGGGCCTGAAGCAATCCTGCGCTTTTGCGGCCAGCTCCCAAGAAAGCGAGTTGAAAAATGGAGCTCAGGGGCACTGCAATTCACAAACCTGCAGACTTATAAATGATGACTCTCGTCCACAAATATATTGAGGGAAGGCAACGAAGAGGATTGGAAAGCAAGGCAGAATTGCAGGAAACAGATTTCAGGAGGGAGATTCGAATCGCCTTTAAAGCACAGGAAAAGCGGCAAAACCTCGACAATGATGCCCTTGGCCAAAAAGGGCGTATGCGTTTCTTCCTGAATACATTCAGGAAAAAACGCATACGCCCTTTTTGGCCAACCAAGCAACCTGGAAAGGCAAATCAGCGCTACAAAGAAGTCTCGCTTCCCATCGGTCAAAAGGGCCATGCTGAATAAAGGGTCAAAACCAGAAATGCAAAACAGGCCATGGAGAAACGGGAGCCTGGCTACGCTGATGGGCGGGATGTAAATTGCCAACAGCCACTCTGGAGAAGTGCACGGTGTGTCCTGAAACATCGAAAAAAATCAGCTTAGGGAGCATAGGGCACTTCCACTCATGGGCGTATAAATTGGGAAAACTAAAAATCAGCAAGAAACAGGCACCCCTAAGTTTAGGGCTGCTCTGTTGACAAGAACCTCCACTTCGTTACACCTTAAATATCCCAGGAAAGAGAAAAATGGATAAAGAAGTTGTGGTCCTTATGTACAATGGAATATCACTCAGCCATGAAATCAACGTCATAAGGCTAGTAGCAGCAAGATGAGTGGATTTAGGTAGGACGATTCTAAGTGAAATAAGTCACACAGAAAAAGATACTTATCATAAGATATCACTTATAGAGGGAATATAAAAACCGCTACCCTTGAACTGAATTACAAATCAGAGCAGGGTAACACGTTTAGAAAACACACTATGGCTGCTTAACGGGAACGGTGAGGTGGGGTGATGCATAAAACAAGGGTTTCAAATTAGCTCAGATACCGTTCCATAAACCCAATAGGTAATAGACAAGACCTACTCCTTGCTCAGTGAATTGGACTCAACACCCCCTATTCACCGCCCAAGAATATATCTGACTAGTAAGAATCTTAAAACCTATGCATTGATATCTCTCTGTAAGTGAGTCCAGTGTGTGTAAAGCGGCAAAAACACAGCAGTGAAAAGCAGGTAAACCCCATTATAAAAATCAATTACTTTTAAAAACCCGTGAAACAAAGACAGTGAAAGAGAGAGAAATTCTTACAAAATTCGTTCAGGGGCTGTGATGCCACCTGGATTGACCATATCTAGACCCACAGTTGATTGAGACATAAGGGTGGACACTCTTGGGGCTGAGAGGTTTGGTGAGGTTGGGTGAGCAAACGCAGACCCTTTAAAGTAATACTGCGTGGTACCCATCCCATGGGTCCCAAATCTCCAGGTTCAAGGGCATCTTCCTACATCGAAAGCATGCATGAGAAACCCAGAAGATGGTACACCGTGTGATCCGGAAAGGTTTTCAAAACGCACCTCATTTCTCATCTCCTTGTGCTCGGGTTTGCCATTCCAGCCGCTTTACTAGCAATCTCCCTCCTTGGAGAATCAGCACCTTTAACCTCCTGTTCCGTACAGGTTGCAATTTGTCCTGAGGATGAACGGGAAGAGGGGGAACCAATGAGAGACTAGCTCTAGGTGTTGGGACAGGCACAGGTCACTCTATTTTCCCATCAGGAAGAAGAATTAACCACAGGCTCAGCCTGCCGCCCGGGACCAGAATAGGGCCTGAAGCAATCCTGCGCTTTTGCGGCCAGCTCCCAAGAAAGCGAGTTGAAAAATGGAGCTCAGGGGCACTGCAATTCACAAACCTGCAGACTTATAAATGATGACTCTCGTCCACAAATATATTGAGGGAAGGCAACGAAGAGGATTGGAAAGCAAGGCAGAATTGCAGGAAACAGATTTCAGGAGGGAGATTCGAATCGCCTTTAAAGCCCAGGAAAAGCGGCAAAACCTCGACAATGATGCCCTTGGCCAAAAAGGGCGTATGCGTTTTTTCCTGAATATATTCAGGAAAAAACGCATACGCCCTTTTTGGCCAACCAAGCAACCTGGAAAGACAAATCAGCGCTACAAAGAAGTCTCGCTTCCCATCGGTCAAAAGGGCCATGCTGAATAAAGTGTCAAAACCAGAAATGCAAAACAGGCCATGGAGAAACGGGAGCCTGGCTACGCTGATGGGCGGGATGTAAATTGCCAACAGCCACTCTGGAGAAGTGCACGGTGTGTCCTGAAACATCGAAAAAAATCAGCTTAGGGAGCATAGGGCACTTCCACTCATGGGCGTATAAATTGGGAAAACTAAAAGTCAGCAAGACACAGGCACCCCAAAGTTTAGGGCTGCTCTGTTGACAAGAACCTCCACTTCGTTACACCTTAAATATCCCAGGAAAGAGAAAAATGGATAAAGAAGCTGTGGTCCTTATGTACAATGGAATATCACTCAGCCATGAAATCAACGTCATAAGGCTAGTAGCAGCAAGATGAGTGGATTTAGGTAGGACGATTCTAAGTGAAATAAGTCACACAGAAAAAGATACTTATCATAAGATATCACTTATAGAGGGAATATAAAAACCGCTACCCTTGAACTGAATTACAAATCAGAGCAGGGTAACACGTTTAGAAAACACACTATGGCTGCTTAACGGGAAAGGTGAGGTGGGGTGATGCATAAAACAAGGGTTTCAAATTAGCTCAGATACCGTTCCATAAACCCAATAGGTAATAGACAAGACCTACTCCTTGCTCAGTGAATTGGACTCAACACCCCCTATTCACCGCCCAAGAATATATCTGACTAGTAAGAATCTTAAAACCTATGCATTGATATCTCTCTGTAAGTGAGTCCAGTGGGTGTAAAGCGGCAAAAACACAGCAGTGAAAAGCAGGTAAACCCCATTATAAAAATCAATTACTTTTAAAAACCCGTGAAACAAAGACAGTGAAAGAGAGAGAAATTCTTACAAAATTCGTTCAGGGGCTGTGATGCCACCTGGATTGACCATATCTAGACCCACAGTTGATTGAGACATAAGGGTGGACACTCTTGGGGCTGAGAGGTTTGGTGAGGTTGGGTCAGCAAACGCAGACCCTTTAAAGTAATACTGCGTGGTACCCATCCCATGGGTCCCAAATCTCCAGGTTCAAGGGCATCTTCCTACTTCGAAAGCATGCATGAGAAACCCAGAAGATGGTACACCGTGTGATCCGGAAAGGTTTTCAAAACGCACCTCATTTCTCATCTCCTTGTGCTCGGATTTGCCATTCCAGCCGCTTTACTAGCAATCTCCCTCCTTGGAGAATCAGCACCTTTAACCTCCTGTTCCGTACAGGTTGCAATTTGTCCTGAGGATGAAGCGGAAGAGGGGGAACCAATGAGAGACTAGCTCTACGTGTTGGGACAGGCACAGGTCACTCTATTTTCCCATCAGGAAGAAGAATTAACCACAGGCTCAGCCTGCCGCCCGGGACCAGAATAGGGCCTGAAGCAATCCTGCGCTTTTGCGGCCAGCTCCCAAGAAAGCGAGTTGAAAAATGGAGCTCAGGGGCACTGCAATTCACAAACCTGCAGACTTATAAATGATGACTCTCGTCCACAAATATATTGAGGGAAGGCAACGAAGAGGATTGGAAAGCAAGGCAGAATTGCAGGAAACAGATTTCAGGAGGGAGATTCGAATCGCCTTTAAAGCACAGGAAAAGCGGCAAAACCTCGACAATGATGCCCTTGGCCAAAAAGGGCGTATGCGTTTCTTCCTGAATACATTCAGGAAAAAACGCATACGCCCTTTTTGGCCAACCAAGCAACCTGGAAAGGCAAATCAGCGCTACAAAGAAGTCTCGCTTCCCATCGGTCAAAAGGGCCATGCTGAATAAAGGGTCAAAACCAGAAATGCAAAACAGGCCATGGAGAAACGGGAGCCTGGCTACGCTGATGGGCGGGATGTAAATTGCCAACAGCCACTCTGGAGAAGTGCACGGTGTGTCCTGAAACATCGAAAAAAATCAGCTTAGGGAGCATAGGGCACTTCCACTCATGGGCGTATAAATTGGGAAAACTAAAAATCAGCAAGAAACAGGCACCCCTAAGTTTAGGGCTGCTCTGTTGACAAGAACCTCCACTTCGTTACACCTTAAATATCCCAGGAAAGAGAAAAATGGATAAAGAAGTTGTGGTCCTTATGTACAATGGAATATCACTCAGCCATGAAATCAACGTCATAAGGCTAGTAGCAGCAAGATGAGTGGATTTAGGTAGGACGATTCTAAGTGAAATAAGTCACACAGAAAAAGATACTTATCATAAGATATCACTTATAGAGGGAATATAAAAACCGCTACCCTTGAACTGAATTACAAATCAGAGCAGGGTAACACGTTTAGAAAACACACTATGGCTGCTTAACGGGAACGGTGAGGTGGGGTGATGCATAAAACAAGGGTTTCAAATTAGCTCAGATACCGTTCCATAAACCCAATAGGTAATAGACAAGACCTACTCCTTGCTCAGTGAATTGGACTCAACACCCCCTATTCACCGCCCAAGAATATATCTGACTAGTAAGAATCTTAAAACCTATGCATTGATATCTCTCTGTAAGTGAGTCCAGTGTGTGTAAAGCGGCAAAAACACAGCAGTGAAAAGCAGGTAAACCCCATTATAAAAATCAATTACTTTTAAAAACCCGTGAAACAAAGACAGTGAAAGAGAGAGAAATTCTTACAAAATTCGTTCAGGGGCTGTGATGCCACCTGGATTGACCATATCTAGACCCACAGTTGATTGAGACATAAGGGTGGACACTCTTGGGGCTGAGAGGTTTGGTGAGGTTGGGTGAGCAAACGCAGACCCTTTAAAGTAATACTGCGTGGTACCCATCCCATGGGTCCCAAATCTCCAGGTTCAAGGGCATCTTCCTACATCGAAAGCATGCATGAGAAACCCAGAAGATGGTACACCGTGTGATCCGGAAAGGTTTTCAAAACGCACCTCATTTCTCATCTCCTTGTGCTCGGGTTTGCCATTCCAGCCGCTTTACTAGCAATCTCCCTCCTTGGAGAATCAGCACCTTTAACCTCCTGTTCCGTACAGGTTGCAATTTGTCCTGAGGATGAACGGGAAGAGGGGGAACCAATGAGAGACTAGCTCTAGGTGTTGGGACAGGCACAGGTCACTCTATTTTCCCATCAGGAAGAAGAATTAACCACAGGCTCAGCCTGCCGCCCGGGACCAGAATAGGGCCTGAAGCAATCCTGCGCTTTTGCGGCCAGCTCCCAAGAAAGCGAGTTGAAAAATGGAGCTCAGGGGCACTGCAATTCACAAACCTGCAGACTTATAAATGATGACTCTCGTCCACAAATATATTGAGGGAAGGCAACGAAGAGGATTGGAAAGCAAGGTAGAATTGCAGGAAACAGATTTCAGGAGGGAGATTCGAATCGCCTTTAAAGCACAGGAAAAGCGGCAAAACCTCGACAATGATGCCCTTGGCCAAAAAGGGCGTATGCGTTTTTTCCTGAATATATTCAGGAAAAAACGCATACGCCCTTTTTGGCCAACCAAGCAACCTGGAAAGGCAAATCAGCGCTACAAAGAAGTCTCGCTTCCCATCGGTCAAAAGGGCCATGCTGAATAAAGGGTCAAAACCAGAAATGCAAAACAGGCCATGGAGAAACGGGAGCCTGGCTACGCTGATGGGCGGGATGTAAATTGCCAACAGCCACTCTGGAGAAGTGCACGGTGTGTCCTGAAACATCGAAAAAAATCAGCTTAGGGAGCATAGGGCACTTCCACTCATGGGCGTATAAATTGGGAAAACTAAAAATCAGCAAGACACAGGCACCCCAAAGTTTAGGGCTGCTCTGTTGACAAGAACCTCCACTTCGTTACACCTTAAATATCCCAGGAAAGAGAAAAATGGATAAAGAAGTTGTGGTCCTTATGTACAATGGAATATCACTCAGCCATGAAATCAACGTCATAAGGCTAGTAGCAGCAAGATGAGTGGATTTAGGTAGGACGATTCTAAGTGAAATAAGTCACACAGAAAAAGATACTTATCATAAGATATCACTTATAGAGGGAAAATAAAAACCGCTACCCTTGAACTGAATTACAAATCAGAGCAGGGTAACACGTTTAGAAAACACACTATGGCTGCTTAACGGGAAAGGTGAGGTGGGGTGATGCATAAAACAAGGGTTTCAAATTAGCTCAGATACCGTTCCATAAACCCAATAGGTAATAGACAAGACCTACTCCTTGCTCAGTGAATTGGACTCAACACCCCCTATTCACCGCCCAAGAATATATCTGACTAGTAAGAATCTTAAAACCTATGCATTGATATCTCTCTGTAAGTGAGTCCAGTGGGTGTAAAGCGGCAAAAACACAGCAGTGAAAAGCAGGTAAACCCCATTATAAAAATCAATTACTTTTAAAAACCCGTGAAACAAAGACAGTGAAAGAGAGAGAAATTCTTACAAAATTCGTTCAGGGGCTGTGATGCCACCTGGATTGACCATATCTAGACCCACAGTTGATTGAGACATAAGGGTGGACACTCTTGGGGCTGAGAGGTTTGGTGAGGTTGGGTGAGCAAACGCAGACCCTTTAAAGTAATACTGCGTGGTACCCATCCCATGGGTCCCAAATCTCCAGGTTCAAGGGCATCTTCCTACATCGAAAGCATGCATGAGAAACCCAGAAGATGGTACACCGTGTGATCCGGAAAGGTTTTCAAAACGCACCTCATTTCTCATCTCCTTGTGCTCGGGTTTGCCATTCCAGCCGCTTTACTAGCAATCTCCCTCCTTGGAGAATCAGCACCTTTAACCTCCTGTTCCGTACAGGTTGCAATTTGTCCTGAGGATGAACGGGAAGAGGGGGAACCAATGAGAGACTAGCTCTAGGTGTTGGGACAGGCACAGGTCACTCTATTTTCCCATTAGGAAGAAGAATTAACCACAGGCTCAGCCTGCCGCCCGGGACCAGAATAGGGCCTGAAGCAATCCTGCGCTTTTGCGGCCAGCTCCCAAGAAAGAGAGTTGAAAAATGGAGCTCAGGGGCACTGCAATTCACAAACCTGCAGACTTATAAATGATGACTCTCGTCCACAAATATATTGAGGGAAGTCAACGAAGAGGATTTGAAAGCAAGGCAGAATTGCAGGAAACAGATTTCAGGAGGGAGATTCGAATCACCTTTAAAGCACAGGAAAAGCGGCAAAACCTCGACAATGATGCCCTTGGCCAAAAAGGGCGTATGCGTTTTTTCCTGAATATATTCAGGAAAAAACGCATACGCCCTTTTTGGCCAACCAAGCAACCTGGAAAGGCAAATCAGCGCTACAAAGAAGTCTCGCTTCCCATCGGTCAAAAGGGCCATGCTGAATAAAGTGTCAAAACCAGAAATGCAAAACAGGCCATGGAGAAACGGGAGCCTGGCTACGCTGATGGGCGGGATGTAAATTGCCAACAGCCACTCTGGAGAAGTGCACGGTGTGTCCTGAAACATCGAAAAAAATCAGCTTAGGGAGCATAGGGCACTTCCACTCATGGGCGTATAAATTGGGAAAACTAAAAGTCAGCAAGACACAGGCACCCCAAAGTTTAGGGCTGCTCTGTTGACAAGACCCTCCACTTCGTTACACCTTAAATATCCCAGGAAAGGGAAAAATGGATAAAGAAGTTGTGGTCCTTATGTACAATGGAATATCACTCAGCCATGAAATCAACGTCATAAGGCTAGTAGCAGCAAGATGAGTGGATTTAGGTAGGACGATTCTAAGTGAAATAAGTCACACAGAAAAAGATACTTATCATAAGATATCACTTATAGAGGAAATATAAAAACCGCTACCCTTGAACTGAATTACAAATCAGAGCAGGGTCACACGTTTAGAAAACACACTATGGCTGCTTAACGGGAAAGGTGAGGTGGGGTGATGCATAAAACAAGGGTTTCAAATTAGCTCAGATACCGTTCCATAAACCCAATAGGTAATAGACAAGACCTACTCCTTGCTCAGTGAATTGGACTCAACACCCCCTATTCACCGCCCAAGAATATATCTGACTAGTAAGAATCTTAAAACCTATGCATTGATATCTTTCTGTAAGTGAGTCAAGTGGGTGTAAAGCGGCAAAAACACAGCAGTGAAAAGCAGGTAAACCCCATTATAAAAATCAATTACTTTTAAAAACCCGTGAAACAAAGACAGTGAAAGAGAGAGAAATTCTTACAAAATTCGTTCAGGGGCTGTGATGCCACCTGGATTGACCATATCTAGACCCACAGCTGATTGAGACATAAGGGTGGACACTCTTGGGGCTGAGAGGTTTGGTGAGGTTGGGTGAGCAAACGCAGACCCTTTAAAGTAATACTGCGTGGTACCCATCCCATGGGTCCCAAATCTCCAGGTTCAAGGGCATCTTCCTACATCGAAAGCATGCATGAGAAACCCAGAATATGGTACACCGTGTGATCCGGAAAGGTTTTCAAAACGCACCTCATTTCTCATCTCCTTGTGCTCGGGTTTGCCATTCCAGCCACTTTACTAGCAATCTCCCTCCTTGGAGAATCAGCACCTTTAACCTCCTGTTCCGTACAGCTTGCAATTTGTCCTGAGGATGAAGGGGAACAGGGGGAACCAATGAGAGACTAGCTCTAGGTGTTGGGACAGGCACAGGTCACTCTATATTCCCATCAGGAAGAAGAATTAACCACAGGCTCAGCCTACCGCCCGGGACCAGAATAGGGCCTGAAGCAATCCTGCGCTTTTGCGGCCAGCTCCCAAGAAAGCGAGTTGAAAAATGGAGCTCAGTGGCACTGCAATTCACAAACCTGCAGACTTATAAATGATGACTCTCGTCCACAAATATATTGAGGGAAGGCAATGAAGAGGATTGGAAAGCAAGGCAGAATTGCAGGAAACAGATTTCAGGAGGGAGATTCGAATTGCCTTTAAAGCTCAGGAAAAGCGGCAAAACATCGACAATGATGCCCTTGGCCAAAAAGGGCGTATGCGTTTTTTGCTGAATATATTCAGGAAAAAACGCATACGCCCTTTTTGGCCAACCAAGCAACCTCGAAAGGCAAATCAGCGCTACAAAGAAGTCTCGCTTCCCATCGGTCAAAAGGGCCATGCTGAATAAAGTGTCAAAACCAGAAATGCAAAACAGGCCATGGAGAAACGGGAGCCTGGCTACGCTGATGGGCGGGATGTAAATTGCCAACAGCCACTCTGGAGAAGTGCACGGTGTGTCCTGAAACATCGAAAAAAATCAGCTTAGGGAGCATAGGGCACTTCCACTCATGGGCGTATAAATTGGGAAAACTAAAAATCAGCAAGACACAGGCACCCCAAAGTTTAGGGCTGCTCTGTTGACAAGAACCTCCACTTCGTTACACCTTAAATATCCCAGGAAAGAGAAAAATGGATAAAGAAGTTGTGGTCCTTATGTACAATGGAATATCACTCAGCCATGAAATCAACGTCATAAGGCTAGTAGCAGCAAGATGAGTGGATTTAGGTAGGACGATTCTAAGTGAAATAAGTCACACAGAAAAAGATACTTATCATAAGATATCACTTATAGAGGGAATATAAAAACCGCTACCCTTGAACTGAATTACAAATCAGAGCAGGGTAACACGTTTAGAAAACACACTATGGCTGCTTAACGGGAAAGGTGAGGTGGGGTGATGCATAAAACAAGGGTTTCAAATTAGCTCAGATACCATTCCATAAACCCAATAGGTAATAGACAAGACCTACTCCTTGCTCAGTGAATTGGACTCAACACCCCCTATTCACCACCCAAGAATATATCTGACTAGTAAGAATCTTAAAACCTATGCATTGATATCTCTCTGTAAGTGAGTCAAGTGGGTGTAAAGCGGCAAAAACACATCAGTGAAAAGCAGGTAAACCCCATTATAAAAATCAATTACTTTTAAAAACCCGTGAAACAAAGACAGTGAAAGAGAGAGAAATTCTTACAAAATTCGTTCAGGGGCTGTGATGCCACCTGGATTGACCATATCTAGACCCACAGTTGATTGAGACATAAGGGTGGACACTCTTGGGGCTGAGAGGTTTGGTGAGGTTGGGTCAGCAAACGCAGACCCTTTAAAGTAATACTGCGTGGTACCCATCCCATGGGTCCCACATCTCCAGGTTCAAGGGCATCTTCCTACATCGAAAGCATGCATGAGAAACCCAGAAGATGGTACACCGTGTGATCCGGAAAGGTTTTCAAAACGCACCTCATTTCTCATCTCCTTGTGCTCGGGTTTGCCATTCCAGCCGCTTTACTAGCAATCTCCCTCCTTGGAGAATCAGCACCTTTAACCTCCTGTTCCGTACAGGTTGAAATTTGTCCTGAGGATGAACGGGAAGAGGGGGAACCAATGAGAGACTAGCTCTAGGTGTTGGGACAGGCACAGGTCACTCTATTTTCCCATCAGGAAGAAGAATTAACCACAGGCTCAGCCTGCCGCCCGGGACCAGAATAGGGCCTGAAGCAATCCTGCGCTTTTGCGGCCAGCTCCCAAGAAAGCGAGTTGAAAAATGGAGCTCAGGGGCACTGCAATTCACAAACCTGCAGACTTATAAATGATGACTGTCGTCCACAAATATATTGAGGGAAGTCAACGAAGAGGATTTGAAAGCAAGGCAGAATTGCAGGAAACAGATTTCAGGAGGGAGATTCGAATCGCCTTTAAAGCACAGGAAAAGCGGCAAAACCTCGACAATGATGCCCTTGGCCAAAAAGGGCGTATGCGTTTTTTCCTGAATATATTCAGGAAAAAACGCATACGCCCTTTTTGGCCAACCAAGCAACCTGGAAAGGCAAATCAGCGCTACAAAGAAGTCTCGCTTCCCATCGGTCAAAAGGGCCATGCTGAATAAAGTGTCAAAACCAGAAATGCAAAACAGGCCATGGAGAAACGGGAGCCTGGCTACGCTGATGGGCGGGATGTAAATTGCCAACAGCCACTCTGGAGAAGTGCACGGTGTGTCCTGAAACATCGAAAAAAATCAGCTTAGGGAGCATAGGGCACTTCCACTCATGGGCGTATAAATTGGGAAAACTAAAAATCAGCAAGACACAGGCACCCCAAAGTTTAGGGCTGCTCTGTTGACAAGACCCTCCACTTCGTTACACCTTAAATATCCCAGGAAAGGGAAAAATGGATAAAGAAGTTGTGGTCCTTATGTACAATGGAATATCACTCAGCCATGAAATCAACGTCATAAGGCTAGTAGCAGCAAGATGAGTGGATTTAGGTAGGACGATTCTAAGTGAAATAAGTCACACAGAAAAAGATACTTATCATAAGATATCACTTATAGAGGGAATATAAAAACCGCTACCCTTGAACTGAATTACAAATCAGAGCAGGGTAACACGTTTAGAAAACACACTATGGCTGCTTAACGGGAAAGGTGAGGTGGGGTGATGCATAAAACAAGTGTTTCAAATTAGCTCAGATACCGTTCCATAAACCCAATAGGTAATAGACAAGACCTACTCCTTGCTCAGTGAATTGGACTCAACACCCCCTATTCACCGCCCAAGAATATATCTGACTAGTAAGAATCTTAAAACCTATGCATTGATATCTCTCTGTAAGTGAGTCAAGTGGGTGTAAAGCGGCAAAAACACAGCAGTGAAAAGCAGGTAAACCCCATTAAAAAATCAATTACTTTTAAAAACCCGTGAAACAAAGACAGTGAAAGAGAGAGAAATTCTTACAAAATTCGTTCAGGGGCTGTGATGCCACCTGGATTGACCATATCTAGACCCACAGTTGATTGAGACATAAGGGTGGACACTCTTGGGGCTGAGAGGTTTGGTGAGGTTGGGTGAGCAAACGCAGACCCTTTAAAGTAATACTGTGTGGTACCCATCCCATGGGTCCCAAATCTCCAGGTTCAAGGGCATCTTCCTACATCGAAAGCATGCATGAGAAACCCAGAAGATGGTACACCGTGTGATCCGGAAAGGTTTTCAAAACGCACCTCATTTCTCATCTCCTTGTGCTCGGGTTTGCCATTCCATCCACTTTACTAGCAATCTCCGTCCTTGGAGAATCAGCACCTTTAACCTCCTGTTCCGTACAGGTTGCAATTTGTCCTGAGGATGAACGGGAAGAGGGGGAACCAATGAGAGACTAGCTCTAGGTGTTGGGACAGGCACAGGTCACTCTATTTTCCCATCAGGAAGAAGAATTAACCACAGGCTCAGCCTGCCGCCCGGGACCAGAATAGGGCCTGAAGCAATCCTGCGCTTTTGCGGCCAGCTCCCAAGAAAGAGAGTTGAAAAATGGAGCTCAGGGGCACTGCAATTCACAAACCTGCAGACTTATAAATGATGACTCTCGTCCACAAATATATTGAGGGAAGTCAACGAAGAGGATTTGAAAGCAAGGCAGAATTGCAGGAAACAGATTTCAGGAGGGAGATTCGAATCGCCTTTAAAGCACAGGAAAAGCGGCAAAACCTCGACAATGATGCCCTTGGCCAAAAAGGGCGTATGCGTTTTTTCCTGAATATATTCAGGAAAAAACGCATACGCCCTTTTTGGCCAACCAAGCAACCTGGAAAGGCAAATCAGCGCTACAAAGAAGTCTCGCTTCCCATCGGTCAAAAGGGCCATGCTGAATAAAGTGTCAAAACCAGAAATGCAAAACAGGCCATGGAGAAACGGGAGCCTGGCTACGCTGATGGGCGGGATGTAAATTGCCAACAGCCACTCTGGAGAAGTGCACGGTGTGTCCTGAAACATCGAAAAAAATCAGCTTAGGGAGCATAGGGCACTTCCACTCATGGGCGTATAAATTGGGAAAACTAAAAGTCAGCAAGACACAGGCACCCCAAAGTTTAGGGCTGCTCTGTTGACAAGACCCTCCACTTCGTTACACCTTAAATATCCCAGGAAAGGGAAAAATGGATAAAGAAGTTGTGGTCCTTATGTACAATGGAATATCACTCAGCCATGAAATCAACGTCATAAGGCTAGTAGCAGCAAGATGAGTGGATTTAGGTAGGACGATTCTAAGTGAAATAAGTCACACAGAAAAAGATACTTATCATAAGATATCACTTATAGAGGAAATATAAAAACCGCTACCCTTGAACTGAATTACAAATCAGAGCAGGGTCACACGTTTAGAAAACACACTATGGCTGCTTAACGGGAAAGGTGAGGTGGGGTGATGCATAAAACAAGGGTTTCAAATTAGCTCAGATACCGTTCCATAAACCCAATAGGTAATAGACAAGACCTACTCCTTGCTCAGTGAATTGGACTCAACACCCCCTATTCACCGCCCAAGAATATATCTGACTAGTAAGAATCTTAAAACCTATGCATTGATATCTCTCTGTAAGTGAGTCAAGTGGGTGTAAAGCGGCAAAAACACAGCAGTGAAAAGCAGGTAAACCCCATTATAAAAATCAATTAGTTTTAAAAACCCGTGAAACAAAGACAGTGAAAGAGAGAGAAATTCTTACAAAATTCGTTCAGGGGCTCTGATGCCACCTGGATTGACCATATCTAGACCCACAGTTGATTGAGACATAAGGGTGGACACTCTTGGGGCTGAGAGGTTTGGTGAGGTTGGGTGAGCAAACGCAGACCCTTTAAAGTAATACTGCGTGGTACCCATCCCATGGGTCCCACATCTCCAGGTTCAAGGGCATCTTCCTACATCGAAAGCATGCATGAGAAACCCAGAAGATGGTACACCGTGTGATCCGGAAAGGTTTTCAAAACGCACCTCATTTCTCATCTCCTTGTGCTCGGGTTTGCCATTCCATCCACTTTACTAGCAATCTCCGTCCTTGGAGAATCAGCACCTTTAACCTCCTGTTCCGTACAGGTTGCAATTTGTCCTGAGGATGAACGGGAAGAGGGGGAACCAATGAGAGACTAGCTCTAGGTGTTGGGACAGGCACAGGTCACTCTATTTTCCCATCAGGAAGAAGAATTAACAACAGGCTCAGCCTACCACCCGGGACCAGTATAGGGCCTGAAGCAATCCTGCGCTTTTGCGGCCAGCTCCCAAGAAAGCGAGTTGAAAAATGGAGATCAGGGGCACTGCAATTCACAAACCTGCAGACTTATAAATGATGACTCTCGTCCACAAATATATTGAGGGAAGGCAACGAAGAGGATTGGAAAGCAAGGCAGAATTGCAGGAAACAGATTTCAGGAGGGAGATTCGAATCGCCTTTAAAGCACAGGAAAAGCGGCAAAACATCGACAATGATGCCCTTGGCCAAAAAGGGTGTATGCGTTTTTTGCTGAATATATTCAGGAAAAAACGCATACGCCCTTTTTGGCCAACCAAGCAACCTGGAAAGGCAAATCAGCGCTACAAAGAAGTCTCGCTTCCCATCGGTCAAAAGGGCCATGCTGAATAAAGTGTCAAAACCAGAAATGCAAAACAGGCCATGGAGAAACGGGAGCCTGGCTACGCTGATGGGCGGGATGTACATTGCCAACAGCCACTCTGGAGAAGTGCACGGTGTGTCCTGAAACATCGAAAAAAATCAGCTTAGGGAGCATAGGGCACTTCCACTCATGGGCGTATATATTGGGAAAACTAAAAATCAGCAAGACACAGGCACCCCAAAGTTTAGGGCTGCTCTGTTGACAAGAACCTCCACTTCGTTACACCTTAAATATCCCAGGAAAGAGAAAAATGGATAAAGAAGTTGTGGTCCATATGTACAATGGAATATCACTCAGCCATGAAATCAACGTCATAAGGCTAGTAGCAGCAAGATGAGTGGATTTAGGTAGGACGATTCTAAGTGAAATAAGTCACACAGAAAAAGATACTTATCATAAGATATCACTTATAGAGGGAATATAGAAACCGCTACCCTTGAACTGAATTACAAATCAGAGCAGGGTCACACGTTTAGAAAACACACTATGGCTGCTTAACGGGAAAGGTGAGGTGGGGTGATGCATAAAACAAGGGTTTCAAATTAGCTCAGATACCGTTCCATAAACCCAATAGGTAATAGACAAGACCTACTCCTTGCTCAGTGAATTGGACTCAACACCCCCTATTCACCGCCCAAGAATATATCTGACTAGTAAGAATCTTAAAACCTATGCATTGATATCTTTCTGTAAGTGAGTCAAGTGGGTGTAAAGCGGCAAAAACACAGCAGTGAAAAGCAGGTAAACCCCATTATAAAAATCAATTACTTTTAAAAACCCGTGAAACAAAGACAGTGAAAGAGAGAGAAATTCTTACAAAATTCGTTCAGGGGCTGTGATGCCACCTGGATTGACCATATCTAGACCCACAGCTGATTGAGACATAAGGGTGGACACTCTTGGGGCTGAGAGGTTTGGTGAGGTTGGGTGAGCAAACGCAGACCCTTTAAAGTAATACTGCGTGGTACCCATCCCATGGGTCCCAAATCTCCAGGTTCAAGGGCATCTTCCTACATCGAAAGCATGCATGAGAAACCCAGAAGATGGTACACCGTGTGATCCGGAAAGGTTTTCAAAACGCACCTCATTTCTCATCTCCTTGTGCTCGGATTTGCCATTCCAGCCGCTTTACTAGCAATCTCCCTCCTTGGAGAATCAGCACCTTTAACCTCCTGTTCCGTACAGGTTGCAATTTGTCCTGAGGATGAAGCGGAAGAGGGGGAACCAATGAGAGACTAGCTCTACGTGTTGGGACAGGCACAGGTCACTCTATTTTCCCATCAGGAAGAAGAATTAACCACAGGCTCAGCCTACCGCCCGGGACCAGAATAGGGCCTGAAGCAATCCTGCGCTTTTGCGGCCAGCTCCCAAGAAAGCGAGTTGAAAAATGGAGCTCAGGGGCACTGCAATTCACAAACCTGCAGACTTATGAATGATGAGTCTCGTCCACAAATATATTGAGGGAAGGCAACGAAGAGGATTGGAAAGCAAGGCAGAATTGCAGGAAACAGATTTCAGGAGGGAGATTCGAATCGCCTTTAAAGCTCAAGAAAAGCGGCAAAACATCGACAATGATGCCCTTGGCCAAAAAGGGCGTATGCGTTTTTTGCTGAATATATTCAGGAAAAAACGCATACGCCCTTTTTGGCCAACCAAGCAACCTGGAAAGGCAAATCAGCGCTACAAAGAAGTCTCGCTTCCCATCGGTCAAAAGGGCCATGCTGAATAAAGTGTCAAAATCAGAAATGCAAAACAGGCCATGGAGAAACGGGAGCCTGGCTACGCTGATGGGCGGGATGTAAATTGCGAACAGCCACTCTGGAGAAGTGCACGGTGTGTCCTGAAACATCGAAAAAAATCAGCTTAGGGAGCATAGGGCACTTCCACTCATGGGCGTATAAATTGGGAAAACTAAAAATCAGCAAGACACAGGCACCCCAAAGTTTAGGGCTGCTCTGTTGACAAGAACCTCCACTTCGTTACACCTTAAATATCCCAGGAAAGAGAAAAATGGATAAAGAAGTTGTGGTCCTTATGTACAATGGAATATCACTCAGCCATGAAATCAACGTCATAAGGCTAGTAGCAGCAAGATGAGTGGATTTAGGTAGGACGATTCTAAGTGAAATAAGTCACACAGAAAAAGATACTTATCATAAGATATCACTTATAGAGGGAATATAAAAACCGCTACCCTTGAACTGAATTACAAATCAGAGCAGGGTAACACGTTTAGAAAACACACTATGGCTGCTTAACGGGAAAGGTGCGGTGGGGTGATGCATAAAACAAGGGTTTCAAATTAGCTCAGATACCGTTCCATAAACCCAATAGGTAATAGACAAGACCTACTCCTTGCTCAGTGAATTGGACTCAACACCCCCTATTCACCGCCCAAGAATATATCTGACTAGTAAGAATCTTAAAACCTATGCATTGATATCTCTCTGTAAGTGAGTCAAGTGGGTGTAAAGCAGCAAAAACACAGCAGTGAAAAGCAGGTAAACCCCATTATAAAAATCAATTACTTTTAAAAACCCGTGAAACAAAGACAGTGAAAGAGAGAGAAATTCTTAGAAAATTTGTTCAGGGGCTGTGATGCCACCTGGATTGACCATATCTAGACCCACAGTTGATTGAGACATAAGGGTGGACACTCTTGGGGCTGAGAGGTTTGGTGAGGTTGGGTGAGCAAACACAGACCCTTTAAAGTAATACTGCGTGGTACCCATCCCATGGGTCCCAAATCTCCAGGTTCAAGGGCATCTTCCTACATCGAAAGCATGCATGAGAAACCCAGAAGATGGTACACCGTGTGATCCGGAAAGGTTTTCAAAACGCACCTCATTTCTCATCTCCTTGTGCTCGGGTTTGCCATTCCAGCCGCTTTACTAGCAATCTCCCTCCTTGGAGAATCAGCACCTTTAACCTCCTGTTCCGTACAGGTTGCAATTTTTCCTGAGGATGAACGGGAAGAGGGGGAACCAATGAGAGACTAGCTCTAGGTGTTGGGACAGGCACAGGTCACTCTATTTTCCCCTCAGGAAGAAGAATTAACCACAGGCTCAGCCTACCGCCCGGGACCAGAATAGGGCCTGAAGCAATCCTGCGCTTTTGCGGCCAGCTCCCAAGAAAGCGAGTTGAAAAATGGAGCTCAGGGGCACTGCAATTCACAAACCTGCAGACTTATGAATGATGAGTCTCGTCCACAAATATATTGAGGGAAGGCAACGAAGAGGATTGGAAAGCAAGGCAGAATTGCAGGAAACAGATTTCAGGAGGGAGATTCGAATCGCCTTTAAAGCTCAAGAAAAGCGGCAAAACATCGACAATGATGCCCTTGGCCAAAAAGGGCGTATGCGTTTTTTGCTGAATATATTCAGGAAAAAACGCATACGCCCTTTTTGGCCAACCAAGCAACCTGGAAAGGCAAATCAGCGCTACAAAGAAGTCTCGCTTCCCATCGGTCAAAAGGGCCATGCTGAATAAAGTGTCAAAATCAGAAATGCAAAACAGGCCATGGAGAAACGGGAGCCTGGCTACGCTGATGGGCGGGATGTAAATTGCGAACAGCCACTCTGGAGAAGTGCACGGTGTGTCCTGAAACATCGAAAAAAATCAGCTTAGGGAGCATAGGGCACTTCCACTCATGGGCGTATAAATTGGGAAAACTAAAAATCAGCAAGACACAGGCACCCCAAAGTTTAGGGCTGCTCTGTTGACAAGAACCTCCACTTCGTTACACCTTAAATATCCCAGGAAAGAGAAAAATGGATAAAGAAGTTGTGGTCCTTATGTACAATGGAATATCACTCAGCCATGAAATCAACGTCATAAGGCTAGTAGCAGCAAGATGAGTGGATTTAGGTAGGACGATTCTAAGTGAAATAAGTCACACAGAAAAAGATACTTATCATAAGATATCACTTATAGAGGGAATATAAAAAGCGCTACCCTTGGACTGAATTACAAATCAGAGCAGGGTCACACGTTTAGAAAACACACTATGGCTGCTTAACGGGAAAGGTGAGGTGGGGTGATGCATAAAACAAGGGTTTCAAATTAGCTCAGATACCGTTCCATAAACCCAATAGGTAATAGACAAGACCTACTCCTTGCTCAGTGAATTGGACTCAACACCCCCTATTCACCGCCCAAGAATATATCTGACTAGTAAGAATCTTAAAACCTATGCATTGATATCTCTCTGTAAGTGAGTCCAGTGGGTGTAAAGCGGCAAAAACACAGCAGTGAAAAGCAGGTAAACCCCATTATAAAAATCAATTACTTTTAAAAACCCGTGAAACAAAGACAGTGAAAGAGAGAGAAATTCTTACAAAATTCGTTCAGGGGCTGTGATGCCACCTGGATTGACCATATCTAGACCCACAGTTGATTGAGACATAAGGGTGGACACTCTTGGGGCTGAGAGGTTTGGTGAGGTTGGGTGAGCAAACGCAGACCCTTTAAAGTAATACTGCGTGGTACCCATCCCATGGGTCCCAAATCTCCAGGTTCAAGGGCATCTTCCTACATCGAAAGCATGCATGAGAAACCCAGAAGATGGTACACCGTGCGATCCGGAAAGGTTTTCAAAACGCACCTCATTTCTCATCTCCTTGTGCTCGGGTTTGCCATTCCTGCCGCTTTACTAGCAATCTCCCTCCTTGGAGAATCAGCACCTTTAACCTCCTGTTCCGTACAGGTTGCAATTTGTCCTGAGGATGAACGGGAAGAGGGGGAACCAATGAGAGACTAGCTCTAGGTGTTGGGACAGGCACAGGTCACTCTATTTTCCCATCAGGAAGAAGAATTAACCACAGGCTCAGCCTGCCGCCCGGGACCAGAATAGGGCCTGAAGCAATCCTGCGCATTTGCGGCCAGCTCCCAAGAAAGCGAGTTGACAAATGGAGCTCAGGGGCACTGCAATTCACAAACCTGCAGACTTATAAATGATGACTCTCGTCCACAAATATATTGAGGGAAGGCAACGCAGAGGATTGGAAAGCAAGGCAGAATTGCAGGAAACAGATTTCAGGAGGGAGATTCGAATCGCCTTTAAAGCACGGGAAAAGCGGCAAAACCTCGACAATGATGCCCTTGGCCAAAAAGGGCGTATGCGTTTCTTCCTGAATATATTCAGGAAAAAACGCATACGCCCTTTTTGGCCAACCAAGCAACCTGGAAAGGCAAATCAGCGCTACAAAGAAGTCTCGCTTCCCATCGGTCAAAAGGGCCATGCTGAATAAAGTGTCAAAACCAGAAATGCAAAACAGGCCATGGAGAAACGGGAGCCTGGCTACGCTGATGGGCGGGATGTAAATTGCCAACAGCCACTCTGGAGAAGTGCACGGTGTGTCCTGAAACATCGAAAAAAATCAGCTTTGGGAGCATAGGGCACTTCCACTCATGGGCGTATAAATTGGGAAAACTAAAAATCAGCAAGTCACAGGCACCCCAAAGTTTAGGGCTGCTCTGTTGACAAGAACCTCCACTTCGTTACACCTTAAATATCCCAGGAAAGAGAAAAATGGATAAAGAAGTTGTGGTCCTTATGTACAATGGAATATCACTCAGCCATGAAATCAACGTCATAAGGCTAGTAGCAGCAAGATGAGTGGATTTAGGTAGGACGATTCTAAGTGAAATAAGTCACACAGAAAAAGATACTTATCATAAGATATCACTTATAGAGGGAATATAAAAAGCGCTACCCTTGGACTGAATTACAAATCAGAGCAGGGTCACACGTTTAGAAAACACACTATGGCTGCTTAACGGGAAAGGTGAGGTGGGGTGATGCATAAAACAAGGGTTTCAAATTAGCTCAGATACCGTTCCATAAACCCAATAGGTAATAGACAAGACCTACTCCTTGCTCAGTGAATTGGACTCAACACCCCCTATTCACCGCCCAAGAATATATCTGACTAGTAAGAATCTTAAAACCTATGCATTGATATCTCTCTGTAAGTGAGTCCAGTGGGTGTAAAGCGGCAAAAACACAGCAGTGAAAAGCAGGTAAACCCCATTATAAAAATCAATTACTTTTAAAAACCCGTGAAACAAAGACAGTGAAAGAGAGAGAAATTCTTACAAAATTCGTTCAGGGGCTGTGATGCCACCTGGATTGACCATATCTAGACCCACAGTTGATTGAGACATAAGGGTGGACACTCTTGGGGCTGAGAGGTTTGGTGAGGTTGGGTGAGCAAACGCAGACCCTTTAAAGTAATACTGCGTGGTACCCATCCCATGGGTCCCAAATCTCCAGGTTCAAGGGCATCTTCCTACATCGAAAGCATGCATGAGAAACCCAGAAGATGGTACACCGTGCGATCCGGAAAGGTTTTCAAAACGCACCTCATTTCTCATCTCCTTGTGCTCGGGTTTGCCATTCCTGCCGCTTTACTAGCAATCTCCCTCCTTGGAGAATCAGCACCTTTAACCTCCTGTTCCGTACAGGTTGCAATTTGTCCTGAGGATGAACGGGAAGAGGGGGAACCAATGAGAGACTAGCTCTAGGTGTTGGGACAGGCACAGGTCACTCTATTGTCCCATCAGGAAGAAGAATTAACCACAGGCTCAGCCTGCCGCCCGGGACCAGAATAGGGCCTGAAGCAATCCTGCGCATTTGCGGCCAGCTCCCAAGAAAGCGAGTTGACAAATGGAGCTCAGGGGCACTGCAATTCACAAACCTGCAGACTTATAAATGATGACTCTCGTCCACAAATATATTGAGGGAAGGCAACGCAGAGGATTGGAAAGCAAGGCAGAATTGCAGGAAACAGATTTCAGGAGGGAGATTCGAATCGCGTTTAAAGCACGGGAAAAGCGGCAAAACCTCGACAATGATGCCCTTGGCCAAAAAGGGCGTATGCGTTTCTTCCTGAATATATTCAGGAAAAAACGCATACGCCCTTTTTGGCCAACCAAGCAACCTGGAAAGGCAAATCAGCGCTACAAAGAAGTCTCGCTTCCCATCGGTCAAAAGGGCCATGTTGAATAAAGTGTCAAAACCAGAAATGCAAAACAGGCCATGGAGAAACGGGAGCCTGGCTACGCTGATGGGCGGGATGTAAATTGCCAACAGCCACTCTGGAGAAGTGCACGATGTGTCCTGAAACATCGAAAAAAATCAGCTTAGGGAGCATAGGGCACTTCCACTCATGGGCGTATAAATTGGGAAAACTAAAAATCAGCAAGACACAGGCACCCCAAAGTTTAGGGCTGCTCTGTTGACAAGAACCTCCACTTCGTTACACCTTAAATATCCCAGGAAAGAGAAAAATGGATAAAGAAGTTGTGGTCCTTATGTACAATGGAATATCACTCAGCCATGAAATCAACGTCATAAGGCTAGTAGCAGCAAGATGAGTGGATTTAGGTAGGACGATTCTAAGTGAAATAAGTCACACAGAAAAAGATACTTATCATAAGATATCACTTATAGAGGGAATATAAAAACCGCTACCCTTGAACTGAATTACAAATCAGAGCAGGGTCACACGTTTAGAAAACACACTATGGCTGCTTAACGGGAAAGGTGAGGTGGGGTGATGCATAAAACAAGGGTTTCAAATTAGCTCAGATACCGTTCCATAAACCCAATAGGTAGTAGACAAGACCTACTCCTTGCTCAGTGAATTGGACTCAACACCCCCTATTCACCGCCCAAGAATATATCTGTCTAGTAAGAATCTTAAAACCTATGCATTGATATCTCTCTGTAAGTGAGTCCAGTGGGTGTAAAGCGGCAAAAACACAGCAGTGAAAAGCAGGTAAACCCCATTATAAAAATCAATTACTTTTAAAAACCCGTGAAACAAAGACAGTGAAAGAGAGAGAAATTCTTACAAAATTCGTTCAGGGGCTGTGATGCCACCTGGATTGACCATATCTAGACCCACAGTTGATTGAGACATAAGGGTGGACACTCTTGGGGCTGAGAGGTTTGGTGAGGTTGGGTGAGCAAACGCAGACCCTTTAAAGTAATACTGCGTGGTACCCATCCCATGGGTCCCAAATCTCCAGGTTCAAGGGCATCTTCCTACATCGAAAGCATGCATGAGAAACCCAGAAGATGGTACACCGTGCGATCCGGAAAGGTTTTCAAAACGCACCTCATTTCTCATCTCCTTGTGCTCGGGTTTGCCATTCCAGCCGCTTTACTAGCAATCTCCCTCCTTGGAGAATCAGCACCTTTAACCTCCTGTTCCGTACAGGTTGCAATTTGTCCTGAGGATGAACGGGAAGAGGGGGAACCAATGAGAGACTAGCTCTAGGTGTTGGGACAGGCACGGGTCACTCTATTTTCCCATCAGGAAGAAGAATTAACCACAGGCTCAGCCTGCCGCCCGGGACCAGAATAGGGTCTGAAGCAATCCTGCGCTTTTGCGGCCAGCTCCCAAGAAAGCGAGTTGTAAAATGGAGCTCAGGGGCACTGCAATTCACAAACCTGCAGACTTATAAATGATGACTCTCGTCCACAAATATATTGAGGGAAGGCAACGAAGAGGATTGGAAAGCAAGGCAGAATTGCAGGAAACAGATTTCAGGAGGGAGATTCGAATCGCCTTTAAAGCACAGGAAAAGCGGCAAAACCTCGACAATGATGCCCTTGGCCAAAAAGGGCGTATGCGTTTCTTCCTGAATATATTCAGGAAAAAACGCATACGCCCTTTTTGGCCAACCAAGCAACCTGGAAAGGCAAATCAGCGCTACAAAGAAGTCTCGCTTCCCATCGGTCAAAAGGGCCATGCTGAATAAAGTGTCAAAACCAGAAATGCAAAACAGGCCATGGAGAAACGGGAGCCTGGCTACGCTGATGGGCGGGATGTAAATTGCCAACAGCCACTCTGGAGAAGTGCACGGTGTGTCCTGAAACATCGAAAAAAATCAGCTTAGGGAGCATAGGGCACTTCCACTCATGGGCGTATAAATTGGGAAAACTAAAAATCAGCAAGACACAGGCACCCCAAAGTTTAGGGCTGCTCTGTTGACAAGAACCTCCACTTCGTTACACCTTAAATATCCCAGGAAAGAGAAAAATGGATAAAGAAGTTGTGGTCCTTATGTACAATGGAATATCACTCAGCCATGAAATCAACGTCATAAGGCTAGTAGCAGCAAGATGAGTGGATTTAGGTAGGACGATTCTAAGTGAAATAAGTCACACAGAAAAAGATACTTATCATAAGATATCACTTATAGAGGGAATATAAAAACCGCTACCCTTGAACTGAATTACAAATCAGAGCAGGGTAACACGTTTAGAAAACACACTATGGCTGCTTAACGGGAAAGGTGAGGTGGGGTGATGCATAAAACAAGGGTTTCAAATTAGCTCAGATACCGTTCCATAAACCCAATAGGTAATAGACAAGACCTACTCCTTGCTCAGTGAATTGGACTCAACACCCCCTATTCACCGCCCAAGAATATATCTGACTAGTAAGAATCTTAAAACCTATGCATTGATATCTCTCTGTAAGTGAGTCCAGTGGGTGTAAAGCGGCAAAAACACAGCAGTGAAAAGCAGGTAAACCCCATTAAAAATCAATTACTTTTAAAAACCCGTGAAACAAAGACAGTGAAAGAGAGAGAAATTCTTACAAAATTCGTTCAGGGGCTGTGATGCCACCTGGATTGACCATATCTAGACCCACAGTTGATTGAGACATAAGGGTGGACACTCTTGGGGCTGAGAGGTTTGGTGAGGTTGGGTGAGCAAACGCAGACCCTTTAAAGTAATACTGCGTGGTACCCATCCCATGGGTCCCAAATCTCCAGGTTCAAGGGCATCTTCCTACATCGAAAGCATGCATGAGAAACCCAGAAGATGGTACACCGTGCGATCCGGAAAGGTTTTCAAAACGCACCTCATTTCTCATCTCCTTGTGCTCGGGTTTTCCATTCCTGCCGCTTTACTAGCAATCTCCCTCCTTGGAGAATCAGCACCTTTAACCTCCTGTTCCGTACAGGTTGCAATTTGTCCTGAGGATGAACGGGAAGAGGGGGAACCAATGAGAGACTAGCTCTAGGTGTTGGGACAGGCACAGGTCACTCTATTTTCCCATCAGGAAGAAGAATTAACCACAGGCTCAGCCTGCCGCCCGGGACCAGAATAGGGCCTGAAGCAATCCTGCGCTTTTGCGGCCAGCTCCCAAGAAAGCGAGTTGACAAACGGAGCTCAGGGGCACTGCAATTCACAAACCTGCAGACTTATAAATGATGACTCTCGTCCACAAATATATTGAGGGAAGGCAACGAAGAGGATTGGAAAGCAAGGCAGAATTGCAGGAAACAGATTTCAGGAGGGAGATTCGAATCGCCTTTAAAGCACGGGAAAAGCGGCAAAACCTCGACAATGATGCCCTTGGCCAAAAAGGGCGTATGCGTTTCTTCCTGAATATATTCAGGAAAAAACGCATACGCCCTTTTTGGCCAACCAAGCAACCTGGAAAGGCAAATCAGCGCTACAAAGAAGTCTCGCTTCCCATCGGTCAAAAGGGCCATGCTGAATAAAGTGTCAAAACCAGAAATGCAAAACAGGCCATGGAGAAACGGGAGCCTGGCTACGCTGATGGGCGGGATGTAAATTGCCAACAGCCACTCTGGAGAAGTGCACGGTGTGTCCTGAAACATCGAAAAAAATCAGCTTAGGGAGCATAGGGCACTTCCACTCATGGGCGTATAAATTGGGAAAACTAAAAATCAGCAAGACACAGGCACCCCAAAGTTTAGGGCTGCTCTCTTGACAAGAACCTCCACTTCGTTACACCTTAAATATCCCAGGAAAGAGAAAAATGGATAAAGAAGTTGTGGTCCTTATGTACAATGGAATATCACTCAGCCATGAAATCAACGTCATAAGGCTAGTAGCAGCAAGATGAGTGGATTTAGGTAGGACGATTCTAAGTGAAATAAGTCACACAGAAAAAGATACTTATCATAAGATATCACTTATAGAGGGAATATAAAAACCGCTACCCTTGAACTGAATTACAAATCAGAGCAGGGTCACACGTTTAGAAAACACACTATGGCTGCTTAACGGGAAAGGTGAGGTGGGGTGATGCATAAAACAAGGGTTTCAAATTAGCTCAGATACCGTTCCATAAACCCAATAGGTAATAGACAAGACCTACTCCTTGCTCAGTGAATTGGACTCAACACCCCCTATTCACCGCCCAAGAATATATCTGACTAGTAAGAATCTTAAAACCTATGCATTGATATCTCTCTGTAAGTGAGTCCAGTGGGTGTAAAGCGGCAAAAACACAGCAGTGAAAAGCAGGTAAACCCCATTAAAAATCAATTACTTTTAAAAACCCGTGAAACAAAGACAGTGAAAGAGAGAGAAATTCTTACAAAATTCGTTCAGGGGCTGTGATGCCACCTGGATTGACCATATCTAGACCCACAGTTGATTGAGACATAAGGGTGGACACTCTTGGGGCTGAGAGGTTTGGTGAGGTTGGGTGAGCAAACGCAGACCCTTTAAAGTAATACTGCGTGGTACCCATCCCATGGGTCCCAAATCTCCAGGTTCAAGGGCATCTTCCTACATCGAAAGCATGCATGAGAAACCCAGAAGATGGTACACCGTGCGATCCGGAAAGGTTTTCAAAACGCACCTCATTTCTCATCTCCTTGTGCTCGGGTTTGCCATTCCAGCCGCTTTACTAGCAATCTCCCTCCTTGGAGAATCAGCACCTTTAACCTCCTGTTCCGTACAGGTTGCAATTTGTCCTGAGGATGAACGGGAAGAGGGGGAACCAATGAGAGACTAGCTCTAGGTGTTGGGACAGGCACAGGTCACTCTATTTTCCCATCAGGAAGAAGAATTAACCACAGGCTCAGCCTGCCGCCCGGGACCAGAATAGGGCCTGAAGCAATCCTGCGCTTTTGCGGCCAGCTCCCAAGAAAGCGAGTTGACAAATGGAGCTCAGGGGCACTGCAATTCACAAACCTGCAGACTTATAAATGATGACTCTCGTCCACAAATATATTGAGGGAAGGCAACGAAGAGGATTGGAAAGCAAGGCAGAATTGCAGGAAACAGATTTCAGGAGGGAGATTCGAATCGCCTTTAAAGCACAGGAAAAGCGGCAAAACCTCGACAATGATGCCCTTGGCCAAAAAGGGCGTATGCGTTTCTTCCTGAATATATTCAGGAAAAAACGCATACGCCCTTTTTGGCCAACCAAGCAACCTGGAAAGGCAAATCAGCGCTACAAAGAAGTCTCGCTTCCCATCGGTCAAAAGGGCCATGCTGAATAAAGTGTCAAAACCAGAAATGCAAAACAGGCCATGGAGAAACGGGAGCCTGGCTACGCTGATGGGCGGGATGTAAATTGCCAACAGCCAATCTGGAGAAGTGCATGGTGTGTCCTGAAACATCGAAAAAAATCAGCTTAGGGAGCATAGGGAACTTCCACTCATGGGCGTATAAATTGGGAAAACTAAAAATCAGCAAGACACAGGCACCCCAAAGGTTAGGGCTGCTCTGTTGACAAGAACCTCCACTTCGTTACACCTTAAATATCCCAGGAAAGAGAAAAATGGATAAAGAAGTTGTGGTCCTTATGTACAATGGAATATCACTCAGCCATGAAATCAACGTCATAAGGCTAGTAGCAGCAAGATGAGTGGATTTAGGTAGGACGATTCTAAGTGAAATAAGTCACACAGAAAAAGATACTTATCATAAGATATCACTTATAGAGGGAATATAAAAACCGCTACCCTTGAACTGAATTAAAAATCAGAGCAGGGTAACACGTTTAGAAAACACACTATGGCTGCTTAACGGGAAAGGTGAGGTGGGGTGATGCATAAAACAAGGGTTTCAAATTAGCTCAGATACCGTTCCATAAACCCAATAGGTAATAGACAAGACCTACTCCTTGCTCAGTGAATTGGACTCAACACCCCCTATTCACCGCCCAAGAATATATCTGACTAGTAAGAATCTTAAAACCTATGCATTGATATCTCTCTGTAAGTGAGTCCAGTGGGTGTAAAGCGGCAAAAACACAGCAGTGAAAAGCAGGTAAACCCCATTATAAAAATCAATTACTTTTAAAAACCCGTGAAACAAAGACAGTGAAAGAGAGAGAAATTCTTACAAAATTCGTTCAGGGGCTGTGATGCCACCTGGATTGACCATATCTAGACCCACAGTTGATTGAGACATAAGGGTGGACACTCTTGGGGCTGAGAGGTTTGGTGAGATTGGGTGAGCAAACGCAGACCCTTTAAAGTAATACTGCGTGGTACCCATCCCATGGGTCCCAAATCTCCAGGTTCAAGGGCATCTTCCTACATCGAAAGCATGCATGAGAAACCCAGAAGATGGTACACCGTGCAATCCGGAAAGGTTTTCAAAACGCACCTCATTTCTCATCTCCTTGTGCTCGGGTTTGCCATTCCTGCCGCTTTACTAGCAATCTCCCTCCTTGGAGAATCAGCACCTTTAACCTCCTGTTCCGTACAGGTTGCAATTTGTCCTGAGGATGAACGGGAAGAGGGGGAACCAATGAGAGACTAGCTCTAGGTGTTGGGACAGGCACAGGTCACTCTATTTTCCCATCAGGAAGAAGAATTAACCACAGGCTCAGCCTGCCGCCCGGGACCAGAATAGGGCCTGAAGCAATCCTGCGCTTTTGCGGCCAGCTCCCAAGAAAGCGAGTTGAAAAATGGAGCTCAGGGGCACTGCAATTCACAAACCTGCAGACTTATAAATGATGACTCTCGTCCACAAATATATTGAGGGAAGGCAACGAAGAGGATTGGAAAGCAAGGCAGAATTGCAGGAAACAGATTTCAGGAGGGAGATTCGAATCGCCTTTAAAGCACAGGAAAAGCGGCAAAACCTCGACAATGATGCCCTTGGCCAAAAAGGGCGTATGCGTTTTTTCCTGAATATATTCAGGAAAAAACGCATACGCCCTTTTTGGCCAACCAAGCAACCTGGAAAGGCAAATCAGCGCTACAAAGAAGTCTCGCTTCCCATCGGTCAAAAGGGCCATGCTGAATAAAGTGTCAAAACCAGAAATGCAAAACAGGCCATGGAGAAACGGGAGCCTGGCTACGCTGATGGGCGGGATGTAAATTGCCAACAGCCACTCTGGAGAAGTGCACGGTGTGTCCTGAAACATCGAAAAAAATCAGCTTAGGGAGCATAGGGCACTTCCACTCATGGGCGTATAAATTGGGAAAACTAAAAGTCAGCAAGACACAGGCACCCCAAAGTTTAGGGCTGCTCTGTTGACAAGAACCTCCACTTCGTTACACCTTAAATATCCCAGGAAAGAGAAAAATGGATAAAGAAGTTGTGGTCCTTATGTACAATGGAATATCACTCAGCCATGAAATCAACGTCATAAGGCTAGTAGCAGCAAGATGAGTGGATTTAGGTAGGACGATTCTAAGTGAAATAACTCACACAGAAAAAGATACTTATCATAAGATATCACTTATAGAGGGAATATAAAAACCGCTACCCTTGAACTGAATTACAAATCAGAGCAGGGTAACACGTTTAGAAAACACACTATGGCTGCTTAACGGGAAAGGTGAGGTGGGGTGATGCATAAAACAAGGGTTTCAAATTAGCTCAGATACCGTTCCATAAACCCAATAGGTAATAGACAGACCTACTCCTTGCTCAGTGAATTGGATTCAACACCCCCTATTCACCGCCCAAGAATATATCTGACTAGTAAGAATCTTAAAACCTATGCATTGATATCTCTCTGTAAGTGAGTCCAGTGGGTGTAAAGCGGCAAAAACACAGCAGTGAAAAGCAGGTAAACCCCATTATAAAAATCAATTACTTTTAAAAACCCGTGAAACAAAGACAGTGAAAGAGAGAGAAATTCTTACAAAATTCGTTCAGGGGCTGTGATGCCACCTGGATTGACCATATCTAGACCCACAGTTGATTGAGACATAAGGGTGGACACTCTTGGGGCTGAGAGGTTTGGTGAGGTTGGGTGAGCAAACGCAGACCCTTTAAAGTAATACTGCGTGGTACCCATCCCATGGGTCCCAAATCTCCAGGTTCAAGGGCATCTTCCTACATCGAAAGCATGCATGAGAAACCCAGAAGATGGTACACCGTGCGATCCGGAAAGGTTTTCATAACGCACCTCATTTCTCATCTCCTTGTGCTCGGGTTTGCCATTCCTGCCGCTTTACTAGCAATCTCCCTCCTTGGAGAATCAGCACCTTTAACCTCCTGTTCCGTACAGGTTGCAATTTGTCCTGAGGATGAACGGGAAGAGGGGGAACCAATGAGAGACTAGCTCTAGGTGTTGGGACAGGCACAGGTCACTCTATTTTCCCATCAGGAAGAAGAATTAACCACAGGCTCAGCCTGCCGCCCGGGACCAGAATAGGGCCTGAAGCAATCCTGCGCTTTTGCGGCCAGCTCCCAAGAAAGCGAGTTGAAAAATGGAGCTCAGGGGCACTGCAATTCACAAACCTGCAGACTTATAAATGATGACTCTCGTCCACAAATATATTGAGGGAAGGCAACGAAGAGGATTGGAAAGCAAGGCAGAATTGCAGGAAACAGATTTCAGGAGGGAGATTCGAATCGCCTTTAAAGCACAGGAAAAGCGGCAAAACCTCGACAATGATGCCCTTGGCCAAAAAGGGCGTATGCGTTTTTTCCTGAATATATTCAGGAAAAAACGCCTACGCCCTTTTTGGCCAACCAAGCAACCTGGAAAGGCAAATCAGCGCTACAAAGAAGTCTCGCTTCCCATCGGTCAAAAGGGCCATGCTGAATAAAGTGTCAAAACCAGAAATGCAAAACAGGCCATGGAGAAACGGGAGCCTGGCTACGCTGATGGGCGGGATGTAAATTGCCAACAGCCACTCTGGAGAAGTGCACGGTGTGTCCTGAAACATCGAAAAAAATCAGCTTAGGGAGCATAGGGCACTTCCACTCATGGGCGTATAAATTGGGAAAACTAAAAGTCAGCAAGACACAGGCACCCCAAAGTTTAGGGCTGCTCTGTTGACAAGAACCTCCACTTCGTTACACCTTAAATATCCCAGGAAAGAGAAAAATGGATAAAGAAGTTGTGGTCCTTATGTACAATGGAATATCACTCAGCCATGAAATCAACGTCATAAGGCTAGTAGCAGCAAGATGAGTGGATTTAGGTAGGACGATTCGAAGTGAAATAAGTCACACAGAAAAAGATACTTATCATAAGATATCACTTATAGAGGGAATATAAAAACCGCTACCCTTGAACTGAATTACAAATCAGAGCAGGGTAACACGTTTAGAAAACACACTATGGCTGCTTAACGGGAAAGGTGAGGTGGGGTGATGCATAAAACAAGGGTTTCAAATTAGCTCAGATACCGTTCCATAAACCCAATAGGTAATAGACAAGACCTACTCCTTGCTCAGTGAATTGGACTCAACACCCCCTATTCACCGCCCAAGAATATATCTGACTAGTAAGAATCTTAAAACCTATGCATTGATATCTCTCTGTAAGTGAGTCCAGTGGGTGTAAAGCGGCAAAAACACAGCAGTGAAAAGCAGGTAAACCCCATTATAAAAATCAATTACTTTTAAAAACCCGTGAAACAAAGACAGTGAAAGAGAGAGAAATTCTTACAAAATTCGTTCAGGGGCTGTGATGCCACCTGGATTGACCATATCTAGACCCACAGTTGATTGAGACATAAGGGTGGACACTCTTGGGGCTGAGAGGTTTGGTGAGGTTGGGTGAGCAAACGCAGACCCTTTAAAGTAATACTGCGTGGTACCCATCCCATGGGTCCCAAATCTCCAGGTTCAAGGGCATCTTCCTACATCGAAAGCATGCATGAGAAACCCAGAAGATGGTACACCGTGCGATCCGGAAAGGTTTTCAAAACGCACCTCATTTCTCATCTCCTTGTGCTCGGGTTTGCCATTCCAGCCGCTTTACTAGCAATCTCCCTCCTTGGAGAATCAGCACCTTTAACCTCCTGTTCCGTACAGGTTGCAATTTGTCCTGAGGATGAACGGGAAGAGGGGGAACCAATGAGAGACTAGCTCTAGGTGTTGGGACAGGCACAGGTCACTCTATTTTCCCATCAGGAAGAAGAATTAACCACAGGCTCAGCCTGCCGCCCGGGACCAGAATAGGGCCTGAAGCAATCCTGCGCTTTTGCGGCAAGCTCCCAAGAAAGCAAGTTGAAAAATGGAGCTCAGGGGCACTGCAATTCACAAACCTGCAGACTTATAAATGATGACTCTCGTCCACAAATATATTGAGGGAAGGCAACGAAGAGGATGGGAAAGCAAGGCAGAATTGCAGGAAACAGATTTCAGGAGGGAGATTCGAATCGCCTTTAAAGCACAGGAAAAGCGGCAAAACCTCGATAATGATGCCCTTGGCCAAAAAGGGCGTATGCGTTTTTTCCTGAATATATTCAGGAAAAAACGCATACGCCCTTTTTGGCCAACCAAGCAACCTGGAAAGGCAAATCAGCGCTACAAAGAAGTCTCGCTTCCCATCGGTCAAAAGGGCCATGCTGAATAAAGTGTCAAAACCAGAAATGCAAAACAGGCCATGGAGAAACGGGAGCCTGGCTACGCTGATGGGCGGGATGTAAATTGCCAACAGCCACTCTGGAGAAGTGCACGGTGTGTCCTGAAACATCGAAAAAATATCAGCTTAGGGAGCATAGGGCACTTCCACTCATGGGCGTATAAATTGGGAAAACTAAAAATCAGCAAGACACAGGCACCCCAAAGGTTAGGGCTGCTCTGTTGACAAGAACCTCCACTTCGTTACACCTTAAATATCCCAGGAAAGAGAAAAATGGATAAAGAAGTTGTGGTCCTTATGTACAATGGAATATCACTCAGCCATGAAATCAACGTCATAAGGCTAGTAGCAGCAAGATGAGTGGATTTAGGTAGGACGATTCTAAGTGAAATAAGTCACACAGAAAAAGATACTTATCATAAGATATCACTTATAGAGGGAATATAAAAACCGCTACCCTTGAACTGAATTACAAATCAGAGCAGGGTCACACGTTTAGAAAACACACTATGGCTGCTTAACGGGAAAGGTGAGGTGGGGTGATGCATAAAACAAGGGTTTCAAATTAGCTCAGATACCGTTCCATAAACCCAATAGGTAATAGACAAGACCTACTCCTTGCTCAGTGAATTGGACTCAACACCCCCTATTCACCGCCCAATAATATATCTGACTAGTAAGAATCTTAAAACCTATGCATTGATATCTCTCTGTAAGTGAGTCCAGTGGGTGTAAAGCGGCAAAAACACAGCAGTGAAAAGCAGGTAAACCCCATTATAAAAATCAATTACTTTTAAAAACCCGTGAAACAAAGACAGTGAAAGAGAGAGAAATTCTTACAAAATTCGTTCAGGGGCTGTGATGCCACCTGGATTGACCATATCTAGACCCACAGTTGATTGAGACATAAGGGTGGACACTCTTGGGGCTGAGAGGTTTGGTGAGGTTGGGTGAGCAAACGCAGACCCTTTAAAGTAATACTGCGTGGTACCCATCCCATGGGTCCCAAATCTCCAGGTTCAAGGGCATCTTCCTACATCGAAAGCATGCATGAGAAACCCAGAAGATGGTACACCGTGCGATCCGGAAAGGTTTTCAAAACGCACCTCATTTCTCATCTCCTTGTGCTCGGGTTTGCCATTCCAGCCGCTTTACTAGCAATCTCCCTCCTTGGAGAATCAGCACCTTTAACCTCCTGTTCCGTACAGGTTGCAATTTGTCCTGAGGATGAACGGGAAGAGGGGGAACCAATGAGAGACTAGCTCTAGGTGTTGGGACAGGCACAGGTCACTCTATTTTCCCCTCAGGAAGAAGAATTAACGACAGGCTCAGCCTGCCGCCAGGGACCAGAATAGGGCCTGAAGCAATCCTGCGCTTTTGCGGCCAGTTCCCAAGAAAGCGAGTTGAAAAATGGAGCTCAGGGGCACTGCAATTCACAAACCTGCAGACTTATAAATGATGACTCTCGTCCACAAATATATTGAGGGAAGGCAACGAAGAGGATTGGAAAGCAAGGCAGAATTGCAGGAAACAGATTTCAGGAGGGAGATTCGAAACGCCTTTAAAGCACAGGAAAAGCGGCAAAACCTCGACAATGATGCCCTTGGCCAAAAAGGGCGTATGCGTTTTTTCCTGAATATATTCAGGAAAAAACGCATACGCCCTTTTTGGCCAACCAAGCAACCTGGAAAGGCTAATCAGCGCTACAAAGAAGTCTCGCTTCCCATCGGTCAAAAGGGCCATGCTGAATAAAGGGTCAAAACCAGAAATGCAAAACAGGCCATGGAGAAACGGGAGACTGGCTACGCTGATGGGCGGGATGTAAATTGCCAACAGCCACTCTGGAGAAGTGCACGGTGTGTCCTGAAACATCGAAAAAAATCAGCTTAGGGAGCATAGGGCACTTCCACTCATGGGCGTATAAATTGGGAAAACTAAAAATCAGCAAGACACAGGCACCCCAAAGTTTAGGGCTGCTCTGTTGACAAGAACCTCCACTTCGTTACACCTTAAATATCCCAGGAAAGAGAAAAATGGATAAAGAAGTTGTGGTCCTTATGTACAATGGAATATCACTCAGCCATGAAATCAACGTCATAAGGCTAGTAGCAGCAAGATGAGTGGATTTAGGTAGGACGATTCTAAGTGAAATATGTCACACAGAAAAAGATACTTATCATAAGATATCACTTATAGAGGGAATATAAAAACCGCTACCCTTGAACTGAATTACAAATCAGAGCAGGGTAACACGTTTAGAAAACACACTATGGCTGCTTAACGGGAAAGGTGAGGTGGGGTGATGCATAAAACAAGGGTTTCAAATTAGCTCAGATACTGTTCCATAAACCCAATAGGTAATAGACAAGACCTACTCCTTGCTCAGTGAATTGGACTCAACACCCCCTATTCACCGCCCAAGAATATATCTGACTAGTAAGAATCTTAAAACCTATGCATTGATATCTCTCTGTAAGTGAGTCAAGTGGGTGTAAAGCGGCAAAAACACAGCAGTGAAAAGCAGGTAAACCCCATTATAAAAATCAATTACTTTTAAAAACCCATGAAACAAAGACAGTGAAAGAGAGAGAAATTCTTACAAAATTCGTTCAGTGGCTGTGATGCCACCTGGATTGACCATATCTAGACCCACAGCTGATTGAGACATAAGGGTGGACACTCTTGGGGCTGAGAGGTTTGGTGAGGTTGGGTGAGCAAACGCAGACCCTTTAAAGTAATAGTGCGTGGTACCCATCCCATGGGTCCCAAATCTCCAGATTCAAGGGCATCTTCCTACATCGAAAGCATGCATGAGAAACCCAGATGATGGTACACCGTGTGATCCGGAAAGGTTTTCAAAACGCACCTCATTTCTCATCTCCTTGTGCTCGGATTTGCCATTCCAGCCGCTTTACTAGCAATCTCCCTCCTTGGAGAATCAGCACCTTTAACCTCCTGTTCCGTACAGGTTGCAATTTGTCCTGAGGATGAACGGGAAGAGGGGGAACCAATGAGAGACTAGCTCTAGGTGTTGGGACAGGCACAGGTCACTCTATTTTCCCATCAGGAAGAAGAATTAACCAGAGGCTCAGCCTGCCGCCCGGGACCAGAATAGGGCCTGAAGCAATCCTGCGCTTTTGCGGCCAGCTCCCAAGAAAGCGAGTTGAAAAATGGAGCTCAGGGGCACTGCAATTCACAAACCTGCAGACTTATAAATGATGACTCTCGTCCACAAATATATTGAGGGAAGGCAACGAAGAGGATTGGAAAGCAAGGCAGAATTGCAGGAAACAGATTTCAGGAGGGAGATTCGAATCGCCTTTAAAGCACAGGAAAAGCGGCAAAACCTCGACAATGATGCCCTTGGCCAAAAAGGGCGTATGCGTTTTTTCCTGAATATATTCAGGAAAAAACGCATACGCCCTTTTTGGCCAACCAAGCAACCTGGAAAGGCAAATCAGCGCTACAAAGAAGTCTCGCTTCCCATCGGTCAAAAGGGCCATGCTGAATAAAGTGTCAAAACCAGAAATGCAAAACAGGCCATGGAGAAACGGGAGCCTGGCTACGCTGATGGGCGGGATGTAAATTGCCAACAGCCACTCTGGAGAAGTGCACGGTGTGTCCTGAAACATCGAAAAAACATCAGCTTAGGGAGCATAGGGCACTTCCACTCATGGGCGTATAAATTGGGAAAACTAAAAATCAGCAAGACACAGGCACCCCAAAGTTTAGGGCTGCTCTGTTGACAAGAACCTCCACTTCGTTACACCTTAAATATCCCAGGAAAGAGAAAAATGGATAAAGAAGTTGTGGTCCTTATGTACAATGGAATATCACTCAGCCATGAAATCAACGTCATAAGGCTAGTAGCAGCAAGATGAGTGGATTTAGGTAGGACGATTCTAAGTGAAATAAGTCACACAGAAAAAGATACTTATCATAAGATATCACTTATAGAGGGAATATAAAAACCGCTACCCTTGAACTGAATTACAAATCAGAGCAGGGTCACACGTTTAGAAAACACACTATGGCTGCTTAACGGGAAAGGTGAGGTGGGGTGATGCATAAAACAAGGGTTTCAAATTAGCTCAGATACCGTTCCATAAACCCAATAGGTAATAGACAAGACCTACTCCTTGCTCAGTGAATTGGACTCAACACCCCCTATTCACCGCCCAAGAATATATCTGACTAGTAAGAATCTTAAAACCTATGCATTGATATCTCTCTGTAAGTGAGTCAAGTGGGTGTAAAGCGGCAAAAACACAGCAGTGAAAAGCAGGTAAACCCCATTATAAAAATCAATTACTTTTAAAAACCCGTGAAACAAAGACAGTGAAAGAGAGAGAAATTCTTACAAAATTCGTTCAGGGGCTGTGATGCCACCTGGATTGACCATATCTAGACCCACAGTTGATTGAGACATAAGGGTGGACACTCTTGGGGCTGAGAGGTTTGGTGAGGTTGGGTGAGCAAACGCAGACCCTTTAAAGTAATACTGCGTGGTACCCATCCCATGGGTCCCAAATCTCCAGGTTCAAGGGCATCTTCCTACATCGAAAGCATGCATGAGAAACCCAGAAGATGGTACACCGTGTGATCCGGAAAGGTTTTCAAAACGCACCTCATTTCTCATCTCCTTGTGCTCGGGTTTGCCATTCCAGCCGCTTTACTAGCAATCTCCCTCCTTGGAGAATCAGCACCTTTAACCTCCTGTTCCGTACAGGTTGCAATTTGTCCTGAGGATGAACGGGAAGAGGGGGAACCAATGAGAGACTAGCTCTAGGTGTTGGGACAGGCACAGGTCACTCTATTTTCCCATCAGGAAGAAGAATTAACCACAGGCTCAGCCTGCCGCCCGGGACCAGAATAGGGCCTGAAGCAATCCTGCGCTTTTGCGGCCAGCTCCCAAGAAAGCGAGTTGAAAAATGGAGCTCAGGGGCACTGCAATTCACAAACCTGCAGACTTATAAATGATGACTCTCGTCCACAAATATATTGAGGGAAGGCAACGAAGAGAATTGGAAAGCAAAGCAAAATTGCAGGAAACAGATTTCAGGAGGGAGATTTGAATCGCCTTTAAAGCACAGGAAAAGCGGCAAAACATCGACAATGATGCCCTTGGCCAAAAAGGGCGTATGCGTTTTTTGCTGAATATATTCAGGAAAAAACGCATACGCCCTTTTTGGCCAACCAAGCAACCTGGAAAGGCAAATCAGCGCTACAAAGAAGTCTCGCTTCCCATCGGTCAAAAGGGCCATGCTGAATAAAGGGTCAAAACCAGAAATGCAAAACAGGCCATGGAGAAACGGGAGCCTGGCTACGCTGATGGGCGGGATGTAAATTGCCAACAGCCACTCTGGAGAAGTGCACGGTGTGTCCTGAAACATCGAAAAAAATCAGCTTAGGGAGCATAGGGCACTTCCACTCATGGGCGTATAAATTGGGAAAACTAAAAATCAGCAAGACACAGGCACCCCAAAGTTTAGGGTTGCTCTGTTGACAAGAACCTCCACTTCGTTACACCTTAAATATCCCAGGAAAGAGAAAAATGGATAAAGAAGTTGTGGTCCTTATGTACAATGGAATATCACTCAGCCATGAAATCAACGTCATAAGGCTAGTAGCAGCAAGATGAGTGGATTTAGGTAGGACGATTCTAAGTGAAATAAGTCACACAGAAAAAGATACTTATCATAAGATATCACTTATAGAGGGAATATAAAAACCGCTACCCTTGAACTGAATTACAAATCAGAGCAGGGTCACACGTTTAGAAAACACACTATGGCTGCTTAACGGGAAAGGTGAGGTGGGGTGATGCATAAAACAAGGGTTTCAAATTAGCTCAGATACCGTTCCATAAACCCAATAGGTAATAGACAAGACCTACTCCTTGCTCAGTGAATTGGACTCAACACCCCCTATTCACCGCCCAAGAATATATCTGACTAGTAAGAATCTTAAAACCTATGCATTGATATCTCTCTGTAAGTGAGTCAAGTGGGTGTAAAGCGGCAAAAACACAGCAGTGAAAAGCAGATAAACCCCATTATAAAAATCAATTACTTTTAAAAACCCGTGAAACAAAGACAGTGAAAGAGAGAGAAATTCTTACAAAATTCGTTCAGGGGCTGTGATGCCACCTGGATTGACCATATCTAGACCCACAGCTGATTGAGACATAAGGGTGGACACTCTTAGGGCTGAGAGGTTTGGTGAGGTTGGGTGAGCAAACGCAGACCCTTTAAAGTAATACTGCGTGGTACCCATCCCATGGGTCCCAAATCTCCAGGTTCAAGGGCATCTTCCTACATCGAAAGCATGCATGAGAAACCCAGAAGATGGTACACCGTGTGATCCGGAAAGGTTTTCAAAACGCACCTCATTTCTCATCTCCTTGTGCTCGGGTTTGCCATTCCAGCCGCTTTACTAGCAATCTCCCTCCTTGGAGAATCAGCACCTTTAACCTCCTGTTCCGTACAGGTTGCAATTTGTCCTGAGGATGAACGGGAAGAGGGGGAACCAATGAGAGACTAGCTCTAGGTGTTGGGACAGGCACAGGTCACTCTATTTTCCCATCAGGAAGAAGAATTAACCACAGGCTCAGCCTGCCGCCCGGGACCAGAATAGGGCCTGAAGCAATCCTGCGCTTTTGCGGCCAGCTCCCAAGAAAGCGAGTTGAAAAATGGAGCTCAGGGGCACTGCAATTCACAAACCTGCAGACTTATAAATGATGACTCTCGTCCACAAATATATTGAGGGAAGGCAACGAAGAGGACTGGAAAGCAAGGCAGAATTGCAGGAAACAGATTTCAGGAGGGAGATTCGAATCGCCTTTAAAGCACAGGAAAAGCGGCAAAACCTCGACAATGATGCCCTTGGCCAAAAAGGGCGTATGCGTTTTTTCCTGAATATATTCAGGAAAAAACGCATACGCCCTTTTTGGCCAACCAAGCAACCTGGAAAGGCAAATCAGCGCTACAAAGAAGTCTCGCTTCCCGTCGGTCAAAAGGGCCATGCTGAATAAAGGGTCAAAACCAGAAATGCAAAACAGGCCATGGAGAAACGGGAGCCTGGCTACGCTGATGGGCGGGATGTAAATTGCCAACAGCCACTCTGGAGAAGTGCACGGTGTGTCCTGAAACATCGAAAAAAATCAGCTTAGGGAGCATAGGGCACTTCCACTCATGGGCGTATAAATTGGGAAATCTAAAAATCAGCAAGACACAGGCACCCCAAAGTTTAGGGCTGCTCTGTTGACAAGAACCTCCACTTCGTTACACCTTAAATATCCCAGGAAAGAGAAAAATGGATAAAGAAGTTGTGGTCCTTATGTACAATGGAATATCACTCAGCCATGAAATCAACGTCATAAGGCTAGTAGCAGCAAGATGAGTGGATTTAGGTAGGACGATTCTAAGTGAAATAAGTCACACAGAAAAAGATACTTATCATAAGATATCACTTATAGAGGGAATATAAAAACCGCTACCTTTGAACTGAATTACAAATCAGAGCAGGGTAACACGTTTAGAAAACACACTATGGCTGCTTAACGGGAAAGGTGAGGTGGGGTGATGCATAAAACAAGGGTTTCAAATTAGCTCAGATACCGTTCCATAAACCCAATAGGTAATAGACAAGACCTACTCCTTGCTCAGTGAATTGGACTCAACACCCCCTATTCACCGCCCAAGAATATATCTGTCTAGTAAGAATCTTAAAACCTATGCATTGATATCTCTCTGTAAGTGAGTCAAGTGGGTGTAAAGCGGCAAAAACACAGCAGTGAAAAGCAGGTAAACCCCATTATAAAAATCAATTACTTTTAAAAACCCGTGAAACAAAGACAGTGAAAGAGAGAGAAATTCTTACAAAATTCGTTCAGGGGCTGTGATGCCACCTGGATTGACCATATCTAGACCCACAGTTGATTGAGACATAAGGGTGGACACTCTTGGGGCTGAGAGGTTTGGTGAGGTTGGGTGAGCAAACGCAGACCCTTTAAAGTAATACTGCGTGGTACCCATCACATGGGTCCCAAATCTCCAGGTTCAAGGGCATCTTCCTACATCGAAAGCATGCATGAGAAACCCAGAAGATGGTACACCGTGTGATCCGGAAAGGTTTTCAAAACGCACCTCATTTCTCATCTCCTTGTGCTCGGGTTTGCCATTCCAGCCGCTTTACTAGCAATCTCCCTCCTTGGAGAATCAGCACCTTTAACCTCCTGTTCCGTACAGGTTGCAATTTGTCCTGAGGATGAACGGGAAGAGGGGGAACCAATGAGAGACTAGCTCTAGGTGTTGGGACAGGCACAGGTCACTCTATTTTCCCATCAGGAAGAAGAATTAACCACAGGCTCAGCCTGCCGCCCGGGACCAGAATAGGGCCTGAAGCAATCCTGCGCTTTTGCGGCCAGCTCCCAAGAAAGCGAGTTGAAAAATGGAGCTCAGGGGCACTGCAATTCACAAACCTGCAGACTTATAAATGATGACTCTCGTCCACAAATATATTGAGGGAAGGCAACGAAGAGGATTGGAAAGCAAGGCAGAATTGCAGGAAACAGATTTCAGGAGGGAGATTCGAATCGCCTTTAAAGCACAGGAAAAGCGGCAAAACCTCGACAATGATGCCCTTGGCCAAAAAGGGCGTATGCGTTTTTTCCTGAATATATTCAGGAAAAAACGCATACGCCCTTTTTGGCCAACCAAGCAACCTGGAAAGGCAAATCAGCGCTACAAAGAAGTCTCGCTTCCCGTCGGTCAAAAGGGCCATGCTGAATAAAGTGTCAAAAGCAGAAATGCAAAACATGCCATGGAGAAACGGGAGCCTGGCTACGCTGATGGGCGGGATGTAAATTGCCAACAGCCACTCTGGAGAAGTGCACGGTGTGTCCTGAAACATCGAAAAAAATCAGCTTAGGGAGCATAGGGCACTTCCACTCATGGGCGTATAAATTGGGAAAACTAAAAATCAGCAAGACACAGGCACCCCAAAGTTTAGGGCTGCTCTGTTGACAAGAACCTCCACTTCGTTACACCTTAAATATCCCAGGAAAGAGAAAAATGGATAAAGAAGTTGTGGTCCTTATGTACAATGGAATATCACTCAGCCATGAAATCAACGTCATAAGGCTAGTAGCAGCAAGATGAGTGGATTTAGGTAGGACGATTCTAAGTGAAATAAGTCACACAGAAAAAGATACTTATCATAAGATATCACTTATAGAGGGAATATAAAAACCGCTACCCTTGAACTGAATTACAAATCAGAGCAGGGTAACACGTTTAGAAAACACACTATGGCTGCTTAACGGGAAAGGTGAGGTGGGGTGATGCATAAAACAAGGGTTTCAAATTAGCTCAGATACCGTTCCATAAACCCAATAGGTAATAGACAAGACCTACTCCTTGCTCAGTGAATTGGACTCAACACCCCCTATTCACCGCCCAAGAATATATCTGACTAGTAAGAATCTTAAAACCTATGCATTGATATCTCTCTGTAAGTGAGTCCAGTGGGTGTAAAGCGGCAAAAACACAGCAGTGAAAAGCAGGTAAACCCCATTATAAAAATCAATTACTTTTAAAAACCCGTGAAACAAAGACAGTGAAAGAGAGAGAAATTCTTACAAAATTCGTTCAGGGGCTGTGATGCCACCTGGATTGACCATATCTAGACCCACAGTTGATTGAGACATAAGGGTGGACACTCTTGGGGCTGAGAGGTTTG
This sequence comes from Balaenoptera physalus, assembly GCF_965194825.1. Taxonomy (NCBI): domain Eukaryota; kingdom Metazoa; phylum Chordata; class Mammalia; order Artiodactyla; family Balaenopteridae; genus Balaenoptera; species Balaenoptera physalus. Next base: position 254,849 of record NW_028125745.1, read on the forward strand.
GTGAGGTTGGGTGAGCAAACGCAGACCCTTTAAAGTAATACTGCGTGGTACCCATCCCATGGGTCCCAAATCTCCAGGTTCAAGGGCATCTTCCTACATCGAAAGCATGCATGAGAAACCCAGAAGATGGTACACCGTGTGATCCGGAAAGGTTTTCAAAACGCACCTCATTTCTCATCTCCTTGTGCTCGGGTTTGCCATTCCAGCCGCTTTACTAGCAATCTCCCTCCTTGGAGAATCAGCACCTTTAACCTCCTGTTCCGTACAGGTTGCAATTTGTCCTGAGGATGAACGGGAAGAGGGGGAACCAATGAGAGACTAGCTCTAGGTGTTGGGACAGGCACAGGTCACTCTATTTTCCCATCAGGAAGAAGAATTAACCACAGGCTCAGCCTGCCGCCCGGGACCAGAATAGGGCCTGAAGCAATCCTGCGCTTTTGCGGCCAGCTCCCAAGAAAGCGAGTTGAAAAATGGAGCTCAGGGGCACTGCAATTCACAAACCTGCAGACTTATAAATGATGACTCTCGTCCACAAATATATTGAGGGAAGGCATCGAAGAGGATTGGAAAGCAAGGCAGAATTGCAGGAAACAGATTTCAGGAGGGAGATTCGAATCGCCTTTAAAGCACAGGAAAAGCGGCAAAACATCGACAATGATGCCCTTGGCCAAAAAGGGCGTATGCGTTTTTTGCTGAATATATTCAGGAAAAAACGCATACGCCCTTTTTGGCCAACCAAGCAACCTGGAAAGGCAAATCAGCGCTACAAAGAAGTCTCGCTTCCCATCGGTCAAAAGGGCCATGCTGAATAAAGGGTCAAAACCAGAAATGCAAAACAGGCCATGGAGAAACGGGAGCCTGGCTACGCTGATGTGCGGGATGTAAATTGCTAACAGCCACACTGGAGAAGTGCACGGTGTGTCCAGAAACATCGAAAAAAATCAGCTTAGAGAGGATAGGGCACTTCCACTCATGGGCGTATAAATTGGGAAAACTAAAAATCAGCAAGACACAGGCACCCCAAAGTTTAGGGCTGCTCTGTTGACAAGAACCTCCACTTCGTTACACCTTAAATATCCCAGGAAAGAGAAAAATGGATAAAGAAGTTGTGGTCCTTATGTACAATGGAATATCACTCAGCCATGAAATCAACGTCATAAGGCTAGTAGCAGCAAGATGAGTGGATTTAGGTAGGACGATTCTAAGTGAAATAAGTCACACAGAAAAAGATACTTATCATAAGATATCACTTATAGAGGGAATATAAAAACCGCTACCTTTGAACTGAATTACAAATCAGAGCAGGGTAACACGTTTAGAAAACACACTATGGCTGCTTAACGGGAAAGGTGAGATGGGGTGATGCATAAAACAAGGGTTTCAAATTAGCTCAGATACCGTTCCATAAACCCAATAGGTAATAGACAAGACCTACTCCTTGCTCAGTGAATTGGACTCAACACCCCCTATTCACCGCCCAAGAATATATCTGTCTAGTAAGAATCTTAAAACCTATGCATTGATATCTCTCTGTAAGTGAGTCAAGTGGGTGTAAAGCGGCAAAAACACAGCAGTGAAAAGCAGGTAAACCCCATTATAAAAATCAATTACTTTTAAAAACCCGTGAAACAAAGACAGTGAAAGAGAGAGAAATTCTTACAAAATTCGTTCAGGGGCTGTGATGCCACCTGGATTGACCATATCTAGACCCACAGTTGATTGAGACATAAGGGTGGACACTCTTGGGGCTGAGAGGTTTGGTGAGGTTGGGTGAGCAAACGCAGACCCTTTAAAGTAATACTGCGTGGTACCCATCACATGGGTCCCAAATCTCCAGGTTCAAGGGCATCTTCCTACATCGAAAGCATGCATGAGAAACCCAGAAGATGGTACACCGTGTGATCCGGAAAGGTTTTCAAAACGCACCTCATTTCTCATCTCCTTGTGCTCGGGTTTGCCATTCCAGCCGCTTTACTAGCAATCTCCCTCCTTGGAGAATCAGCACCTTTAACCTCCTGTTCCGTACAGGTTGCAATTTGTCCTGAGGATGAACGGGAAGAGGGGGAACCAATGAGAGACTAGCTCTAGGTGTTGGGACAGGCACAGGTCACTCTATTTTCCCATCAGGAAGAAGAATTAACCACAGGCTCAGCCTGCCGCCCGGGACCAGAATAGGGCCTGAAGCAATCCTGCGCTTTTGCGGCCAGCTCCCAAGAAAGCGAGTTGAAAAATGGAGCTCAGGGGCACTGCAATTCACAAACCTGCAGACTTATAAATGATGACTCTCGTCCACAAATATATTGAGGGAAGGCAACGAAGAGGATTGGAAAGCAAGGCAGAATTGCAGGAAACAGATTTCAGGAGGGAGATTCGAATCGCCTTTAAAGCACAGGAAAAGCGGCAAAACCTCGACAATGATGCCCTTGGCCAAAAAGGGCGTATGCGTTTTTTCCTGAATATATTCAGGAAAAAACGCATACGCCCTTTTTGGCCAACCAAGCAACCTGGAAAGGCAAATCAGCGCTACAAAGAAGTCTCGCTTCCCGTCGGTCAAAAGGGCCATGCTGAATAAAGTGTCAAAAGCAGAAATGCAAAACAGGCCATGGAGAAACGGGAGCCTGGCTACGCTGATGGGCGGGATGTAAATTGCCAACAGCCACTCTGGAGAAGTGCACGGTGTGTCCTGAAACATCGAAAAAAATCAGCTTAGGGAGCATAGGGCACTTCCACTCATGGGCGTATAAATTGGGAAAACTAAAAATCAGCAAGACACAGGCACCCCAAAGTTTAGGGCTGCTCTGTTGACAAGAACCTCCACTTCGTTACACCTTAAATATCCCAGGAAAGAGAAAAATGGATAAAGAAGTTGTGGTCCTTATGTACAATGGAATATCACTCAGCCATGAAATCAACGTCATAAGGCTAGTAGCAGCAAGATGAGTGGATTTAGGTAGGACGATTCTAAGTGAAATAAGTCACACAGAAAAAGATACTTATCATAAGATATCACTTATAGAGGGAATATAAAAACCGCTACCCTTGAACTGAATTACAAATCAGAGCAGGGTAACACGTTTAGAAAACACACTATGGCTGCTTAACGGGAAAGGTGAGGTGGGGTGATGCATAAAACAAGGGTTTCAAATTAGCTCAGATACCGTTCCATAAACCCAATAGGTAATAGACAAGACCTACTCCTTGCTCAGTGAATTGGACTCAACACCCCCTATTCACCGCCCAAGAATATATCTGACTAGTAAGAATCTTAAAACCTATGCATTGATATCTCTCTGTAAGTGAGTCAAGTGGGTGAAAAGCGGCAAAAACACAGCAGTGAAAAGCAGGTAAACCCCATTATAAAAATCAATTACTTTTAAAAACCCGTGAAACAAAGACAGTGAAAGAGAGAGAAATTCTTACAAAATTCGTTCAGGGGCTGTGATGCCACCTCGATTGACCATATCTAGACCCAAAGCTGATTGAGACATAAGGGTGGACACTCTTGGGGCTGAGAGGTTTGGTGAGGTTGGGTGAGCAAACGCAGACCCTTTAAAGTAATACTGCATGGTACCCATCCCATGGGTCCCAAATCTCCAGGTTCAAGGGCATCTTCCTACATCGAAAACATGCATGAGAAACCCAGAAGATGGTACACCGTGTGATCCGGAAAGGTTTTCAAAACGCACCTCATTTCTCATCTCCTTGTGCTCGGGTTTGCCATTCCAGCCGCTTTACTAGCAATGTCCCTCCTTGGAGAATCAGCACCTTTAACCTCCTGTTCCGTACAGGTTGCAATTTGTCCTGAGGATAAACGGGAAGAGGGGGAACCAATGAGAGACTAGCTCTAGGTGTTGGGACAGGCACAGGTCACTCTATTCTCCCATCAGGAAGAAGAATTAACCACAGGCTCAGCCTGCCGCCCGGGACAAGAATAGGGCCTGAAGCAATCCTGCGCTTTTGCGGCCAGCTCCCAAGAAAGCGAGTTAAAAAATGGAGCTCAGGGGCACTGCAATTCACAAACCTGCAGACTTATAAATGATGACTCTCGTCCACAAATATATTGAGGGAAGGCAACGAAGAGGATTGGAAAGCAACGCAGAATTGCAGGAAACAGATTTCAGGAGGGAGTATCGAATCGCCTTTAAAGCACAGGAAAAGCGGCAAAACCTCGACAATGATGCCCTTGGCCAAAAAGGGCGTATGCGTTTTTTGCTGAATATATTCAGGAAAAAACGCATACGCCCTTTTTGGCCAACCAAGCAACCTGGAAAGGCAAATCAGCGCTACAAAGTAGTCTCGCTTCCCATCGGTCAAAAGGGCCATGCTGAATAAAGTGTCAAAACCAGAAATGCAAAACAGGCCATGGAGAAACGGGAGCCTGGCTACGCTGATGGGCGGGATGTAAATTGCCAACAGCCACTCTGGAGAAGTGCACGGTGTGTCCTGAAACATCGAAAAAAATCAGCTTAGGGAGCATAGGGCACTTCCACTCATGGGCGTATAAATTGGGAAAACTAAAAATCAGCAAGACACAGGCACCCCAAAGTTTAGGGCTGCTCTGTTGACAAGAACCTCCACTTCGTTACACCTTAAATATCCCAGGAAAGAGAAAAATGGATAAAGAAGTTGTGGTCCTTATGTACAATGGAATATCACTCAGCCATGAAATCAACGTCATAAGGCTAGTAGCAGCAAGATGAGTGGATTTAGGTAGGACGATTCTAAGTGAAATAAGTCACACAGAAAAAGATACTTATCATAAGATATCACTTATAGAGGGAATATAAAAACCGCTACCCTTGAACTGAATTACAAATCAGAGCAGGGTCACACGTTTAGAAAACACACTATGGCTGCTTAACGGGAAAGGTGAGGTGGGGTGATGCATAAAACAAGGGTTTCAAATTAGCTCAGATACCGTTCCATAAACCCAATAGGTAATAGACAAGACCTACTCCTTGCTCAGTGAATTGGACTCAACACCCCCTATTCACCGCCCAAGAATATATCTGACTAGTAAGAATCTTAAAACCTATGCATTGATATCTCTCTGTAAGTGAGTCAAGTGGGTGTAAAGCGGCAAAAACACAGCAGTGAAAAGCAGGTAAACCCCATTATAAAAATCAATTACTTTTAAAAACCCGTGAAACAAAGACAGTGAAAGAGAGAGAAATTCTTACAAAATTCGTTCAGGGGCTGTGATGCCACCTCGATTGACCATATCTAGACCCACAGCTGATTGAGACATAAGGGTGGACACTCTTGGGGCTGAGAGGTTTGGTGAGGTTGGGTGAGCAAACGCAGACCCTTTAAAGTAATAATGCGTGGTACCCATCCCATGGGTCCCAAATCTCCAGGTTCAAGGGCATCTTCCTACATCGAAAACATGCATGAGAAACCCAGAAGATGGTACACCGTGTGATCCGGAAAGGTTTTCAAAACGCACCTCATTTCTCATCTCCTTGTGCTCGGGTTTGCCATTCCAGCCACTTTACTAGCAATCTCCCTCCTTGGAGAATCAGCACCTTTAACCTCCTGTTCCGTACAGGTTGCAATTTGTCCTGAGGATGAAGGGGAAGAGGGGGAACCAATGAGAGACTAGCTCTAGGTGTTGGGACAGGCACAGGTCACTCTATTTTCCCCTCAGGAAGAAGAATTAACCACAGGCTCAGCCTGCCGCCTGCGACGAGAATAGGGCCTGAAGCAATCCTGCGCTTTTGCGGCCAGCTCCCAAGAAAGCGAGTTGAAAAATGGAGCTCAGGGGCACTGCAATTCACAAACCTGCAGACTTATAAATGATGACTCTCGTCCACAAATATATTGAGGGAAGGCAACGAAGAGGATTGGAAAGCAAGGCAGAATTGCAGGAAACAGATTTCAGGAGGGAGATTCGAATCGCCTTTAAAGCTCAGGAAAAGCGGCAAAACATCGACAATGATGCCCTTGGCCAAAAAGGGCGTATGCGTTTTTTGCTGAATATATTCAGGAAAAAACGCATACGCCCTTTTTGGCCAACCAAGCAACCTGGAAAGGCAAATCAGCGCTACAAAAAAGTCTCGCTTCCCATCGGTCAAAAGGGCCATGCTGAATAAAGTGTCAAAACCAGAAATGCAAAACAGGCCATGGAGAAACGGGAGCCTGGCTACGCTGATGGGCGGGATGTAAATTGCCAACAGCCACTCTGGAGAAGTGCACGGTGTGTCCTGAAATATCGAAAAAAATCAGCTTAGGGAGCATAGGGCACTTCCACTCATGGGCGTATAAATTGGGAAAACTAAAAATCAGCAAGACACAGGCACCCCAAAGTTTAGGGCTGCTCTGTTGACAAGACCCTCCACTTCGTTACACCTTAAATATCCCAGGAAAGGGAAAAATGGATAAAGCAGTTGTGGTCCTTATGTACAATGGAATATCACTCAGCCATGAAATCAACGTCATAAGGCTAGTAGCAGCAAGATGAGTGGATTTAGGTAGGACGATTCTAAGTGAAATAAGTCACACAGAAAAAGATACTTATCATAAGATATCACTTATAGAGGGAATATAAAAACCGCTACCCTTGAACTGAATTACAAATCAGAGCAGGGTAACACGTTTAGAAAACACACTATGGCTGCTTAACGGGAAAGATGAGGTGGGGTGATGCATAAAACAAGGGTTTCAAATTAGCTCAGATACCGTTCCATAAACCCAATAGGTAATAGACAAGACCTACTCCTTGTTCAGTGAATTGGACTCAACACCCCCTATTCACCGCCCAAGAATATATCTGACTAGTAAGAATCTTAAAACCTATGCATTGATATCTCTCTGTAAGTGAGTCAAGTGGGTGTAAAGCGGCAAAAACACAGCAGTGAAAAGGAGGTAAACCCCATTATAAAAATCAATTACTTTTAAAAACCCGTGAAACAAAGACAGTGAAAGAGAGAGAAATTCTTACAAAATTCGTTCAGGGGCTGTGATGCCACCTCGATTGACCATATCTAGACCCACAGCTGATTGAGACATAAGGGTGGACACTCTTGGGGCTGAGAGGTTTGGTGAGGTTGGGTGAGCAAACGCAGACCCTTTAAAGTAATACTGCGTGGTACCCATCCCATGGGTCCCAAATCTCCAGGTTCAAGGGCATCTTCCTACATCGAAAACATGCATGAGAAACCCAGAAGATGGTACACCGTGTGATCCGGAAAGGTTTTCAAAACGCACCTCATTTCTCATCTCCTTGTGCTCGGGTTTGCCATTCGGGCCGCTTTACTAGCAATCTCCCTCCTTGGAGAATCAGCACCTTTAACCTCCTGTTCCGTACAGGTTGCAATTTGTCCTGAGAATGAACGGGAAGAGGGGGAACCAATGAGAGACTAGCTCTAGGTGTTGGGACAGGCACAGGTCACTCTATTTTCCCATCAGGAAGAAGAATTAACCAGAGGCTCAGCCTGCCGCCCGGGACCAGAATAGGGCCTGAAGCAATCCTGCGCTTTTGCGGCCAGCTCCCAAGAAAGCGAGTTGAAAAATGGAGCTCAGGGGCACTGCAATTCACAAACCTGCAGACTTATAAATGATGACTCTCGTCCACAAATATATTGAGGGAAGGCAACGAAGAGGATTGGAAAGCAACGCAGAATTGCAGGAAACAGATTTCAGGAGGGAGATTCGAATCGCCTTTAAAGCACAGGAAAAGCGGCAAAACCTCGACAATGATGCCCTTGGCCAAAAAGGGCGTATGCGTTTTTTGCTGAATATATTCAGGAAAAAACGCATACGCCCTTTTTGGCCAACCAAGCAACCTGGAAAGGCAAATCAGCGCTACAAAGTAGTCTCGCTTCCCATCGGTCAAAAGGGCCATGCTGAATAAAGGGTCAAAACCAGAAATGCAAAACAGGCCATGGAGAAACGGGAGCCTGGCTACGCTGATGGGCGGGATGTAAATTGCCAACAGCCACTCTGGAGAAGTGCACGGTGTGTCCTGAAACATCGAAAAAAATCAGCTTAGGGAGCATAGGGCACTTCCACTCATGGGCGTATAAATTGGGAAAACTAAAAATCAGCAAGACACAGGCACCCCAAAGTTTAGGGCTGCTCTGTTGACAAGAACCTCCACTTCGTTACACCTTAAATATCCCAGGAAAGAGAAAAATGGATAAAGAAGTTGTGGTCCTTATGTACAATGGAATATCACTCAGCCATGAAATCAACGTCATAAGGCTAGTAGCAGCAAGATGAGTGGATTTAGGTAGGACGATTCTAAGTGAAATAAGTCACACAGAAAAAGATACTTATCATAAGATATCACTTATAGAGGGAATATAAAAACCGCTACCCTTGAACTGAATTACAAATCAGAGCAGGGTCACACGTTTAGAAAACACACTATGGCTGCTTAACGGGAAAGGTGAGGTGGGGTGATGCATAAAACAAGGGTTTCAAATTAGCTCAGATACCGTTCCATAAACCCAATAGGTAATAGACAAGACCTACTCCTTGCTCAGTGAATTGGACTCAACACCCCCTATTCACCGCCCAAGAATATATCTGACTAGTAAGAATCTTAAAACCTATGCATTGATATCTCTCTGTAAGTGAGTCAAGTGGGTGTAAAGCGGCAAAAACACAGCAGTGAAAAGCAGGTAAACCCCATTATAAAAATCAATTACTTTTAAAAACCCGTGAAACAAAGACAGTGAAAGAGAGAGAAATTCTTACAAAATTCGTTCAGGGGCTGTGATGCCACCTCGATTGACCATATCTAGACCCACAGCTGATTGAGACATAAGGGTGGACACTCTTGGGGCTGAGAGGTTTGGTGAGGTTGGGTGAGCAAACGCAGACCCTTTAAAGTAATACTGCGTGGTACCCATCCCATGGGTCCCAAATCTCCAGGTTCAAGGGCATCTTCCTACATCGAAAACATGCATGAGAAACCCAGAAGATGGTACACCGTGTGATCCGGAAAGGTTTTCAAAACGCACCTCATTTCTCATCTCCTTGTGCTCGGGTTTGCCATTCCAGCCACTTTACTAGCAATCTCCCTCCTTGGAGAATCAGCACCTTTAACCTCCTGTTCCGTACAGGTTGCAATTTGTCCTGAGGATGAAGGGGAAGAGGGGGAACCAATGAGAGACTAGCTCTAGGTGTTGGGACAGGCACAGGTCACTCTATTTTCCCCTCAGGAAGAAGAATTAACCACAGGCTCAGCCTGCCGCCTGCGACGAGAATAGGGCCTGAAGCAATCCTGCGCTTTTGCGGCCAGCTCCCAAGAAAGCGAGTTGAAAAATGGAGCTCAGGGGCACTGCAATTCACAAACCTGCAGACTTACAAATGATGACTCTCGTCCACAAATATATTGAGGGAAGGCAACGAAGAGGATTGGAAAGCAAGGCAGAATTGCAGGAAACAGATTTCAGGAGGGAGATTCGAATCGCCTTTAAAGCTCAGGAAAAGCGGCAAAACATCGACAATGATGCCCTTGGCCAAAAAGGGCGTATGCGTTTTTTGCTGAATATATTCAGGAAAAAACGCATACGCCCTTTTTGGCCAACCAAGCAACCTGGAAAGGCAAATCAGCGCTACAAAAAAGTCTCGCTTCCCATCGGTCAAAAGGGCCATGCTGAATAAAGTGTCAAAACCAGAAATGCAAAACAGGCCATGGAGAAACGGGAGCCTGGCTACGCTGATGGGCGGGATGTAAATTGCCAACAGCCACTCTGGAGAAGTGCACGGTGTGTCCTGAAATATCGAAAAAAATCAGCTTAGGGAGCATAGGGCACTTCCACTCATGGGCGTATAAATTGGGAAAACTAAAAATCAGCAAGACACAGGCACCCCAAAGTTTAGGGCTGCTCTGTTGACAAGACCCTCCACTTCGTTACACCTTAAATATCCCAGGAAAGGGAAAAATGGATAAAGCAGTTGTGGTCCTTATGTACAATGGAATATCACTCAGCCATGAAATCAACGTCATAAGGCTAGTAGCAGCAAGATGAGTGGATTTAGGTAGGACGATTCTAAGTGAAATAAGTCACACAGAAAAAGATACTTATCATAAGATATCACTTATAGAGGGAATATAAAAACCGCTACCCTTGAACTGAATTACAAATCAGAGCAGGGTAACACGTTTAGAAAACACACTATGGCTGCTTAACGGGAAAGATGAGGTGGGGTGATGCATAAAACAAGGGTTTCAAATTAGCTCAGATACCGTTCCATAAACCCAATAGGTAATAGACAAGACCTACTCCTTGTTCAGTGAATTGGACTCAACACCCCCTATTCACCGCCCAAGAATATATCTGACTAGTAAGAATCTTAAAACCTATGCATTGATATCTCTCTGTAAGTGAGTCAAGTGGGTGTAAAGCGGCAAAAACACAGCAGTGAAAAGGAGGTAAACCCCATTATAAAAATCAATTACTTTTAAAAACCCGTGAAACAAAGACAGTGAAAGAGAGAGAAATTCTTACAAAATTCGTTCAGGGGCTGTGATGCCACCTCGATTGACCATATCTAGACCCACAGCTGATTGAGACATAAGGGTGGACACTCTTGGGGCTGAGAGGTTTGGTGAGGTTGGGTGAGCAAACGCAGACCCTTTAAAGTAATACTGCGTGGTACCCATCCCATGGGTCCCAAATCTCCAGGTTCAAGGGCATCTTCCTACATCGAAAACATGCATGAGAAACCCAGAAGATGGTACACCGTGTGATCCGGAAAGGTTTTCAAAACGCACCTCATTTCTCATCTCCTTGTGCTCGGGTTTGCCATTCGGGCCGCTTTACTAGCAATCTCCCTCCTTGGAGAATCAGCACCTTTAACCTCCTGTTCCGTACAGGTTGCAATTTGTCCTGAGAATGAACGGGAAGAGGGGGAACCAATGAGAGACTAGCTCTAGGTGTTGGGACAGGCACAGGTCACTCTATTTTCCCATCAGGAAGAAGAATTAACCAGAGGCTCAGCCTGCCGCCCGGGACCAGAATAGGGCCTGAAGCAATCCTGCGCTTTTGCGGCCAGCTCCCAAGAAAGCGAGTTGAAAAATGGAGCTCAGGGGCACTGCAATTCACAAACCTGCAGACTTATAAATGATGACTCTCGTCCACAAATATATTGAGGGAAGGCAACGAAGAGGATTGGAAAGCAAGGCAGAATTGCAGGAAACAGATTTCAGGAGGGAGATTCGAATCGCCTTTAAAGCACAGGAAAAGCGGCAAAACCTCGACAATGATGCCCTTGGCCAAAAAGGGCGTATGCGTTTTTTCCTGAATATATTCAGGAAAAAACGCATACGCCCTTTTTGGCCAACCAAGCAACCTGGAAAGGCAAATCAGCGCTACAAAGAAGTCTCGCTTCCCATCGGTCAAAAGGGCCATGCTGAATAAAGTGTCAAAACCAGAAATGCAAAACAGGCCATGGAGAAACGGGAGCCTGGCTACGCTGATGGGCGGGATGTAAATTGCCAACAGCCACTCTGGAGAAGTGCACGGTGTGTCCTGAAACATCGAAAAAACATCAGCTTAGGGAGCATAGGGCACTTCCACTCATGGGCGTATAAATTGGGAAAACTAAAAATCAGCAAGACACAGGCACCCCAAAGTTTAGGGCTGCTCTGTTGACAAGAACCTCCACTTCGTTACACCTTAAATATCCCAGGAAAGAGAAAAATGGATAAAGAAGTTGTGGTCCTTATGTACAATGGAATATCACTCAGCCATGAAATCAACGTCATAAGGCTAGTAGCAGCAAGATGAGTGGATTTAGGTAGGACGATTCTAAGTGAAATAAGTCACACAGAAAAAGATACTTATCATAAGATATCACTTATAGAGGGAATATAAAAACCGCTACCCTTGAACTGAATTACAAATCAGAGCAGGGTCACACGTTTAGAAAACACACTATGGCTGCTTAACGGGAAAGGTGAGGTGGGGTGATGCATAAAACAAGGGTTTCAAATTAGCTCAGATACCGTTCCATAAACCCAATAGGTAATAGACAAGACCTACTCCTTGCTCAGTGAATTGGACTCAACACCCCCTATTCACCGCCCAAGAATATATCTGACTAGTAAGAATCTTAAAACCTATGCATTGATATCTCTCTGTAAGTGAGTCAAGTGGGTGTAAAGCGGCAAAAACACAGCAGTGAAAAGCAGGTAAACCCCATTATAAAAATCAATTACTTTTAAAAACCCGTGAAACAAAGCCAGTGAAAGAGAGAGAAATTCTTACAAAATTCGTTCAGGGGCTGTGATGCCACCTCGATTGACCATATCTAGATCCAAAGCTGATTGAGACATAAGGGTGGACACTCTTGGGGCTGAGAGGTTTGGTGAGGTTGGGTGAGCAAACGCAGACCCTTTAAAGTAATACTGCGTGGTACCCATCCCATGGGTCCCAAATCTCCAGGTTCAAGGGCATCTTCCTACATCGAAAACATGCATGAGAAACCCAGAAGATGGTACACCGTGTGATCCTGAAAGGTTTTCAAAACGCACCTCATTTCTCATCTCCTTGTGCTCGGGTTTGCCATTCCAGCCGCTTTACTAGCAATCTCCCTCCTTGGAGAATCAGCACCTTTAACCTCCAGTTCCGTACAGGTTGCAATTTGTCCTGAGGATGAACGGGAAGAGGGGGAACCAATGAGAGACTAGCTCTAGGTGTTGGGACAGGCACAGGTCACTCTATTTTCCCATCAGGAAGAAGAATTAACCACAGGCTCAGCCTGCCGCCAGGGACCAGAATAGGGCCTGAAGCAATCCTGCGCTTTTGCGGCCAGCTCCCAAGAAAGCGAGTTGAAAAATGGAGCTCAGGGGCACTGCAATTCACAAACCTGCAGACTTATAAATGATGACTCTCGTCCACAAATATATTGAGGGAAGGCAACGAAGAGGATTGGAAAGCAAGGCAGAATTTCAGGAAACAGATTTCAGGAGGGAGATTCGAATCGCCTTTAAAGCACAGGAAAAGCGGCAAAACATCGACAATGATGCCCTTGGCCAAAAAGGGCGTATGCGTTTTTTGCTGAATATATTCAGGAAAAAACGCATACGCCTTTTTTGGCCAACCAAGCAACCTGGAAAGGCAAATCAGCGCTACAAAGAAGTCTCGCTTCCCATCGGTCAAAAGGGCCATGCTGAATAAAGGGTCAAAACCAGAAATGCAAAACAGGCCATGGAGAAACGGGAGCCTGGCTACGCTGATGGGCGGGATGTAAATTGCCAACAGCCACTCTGGAGAACTGCACGGTGTGTCCTGAAACATCGAAAAAAATCAGCTTAGGGAGCATAGGGCACTTCCACTCATGGGCGTATAAATTGGGAAAACTAAAAATCAGCAAGACACAGGCACCCCAAAGTTTAGGGCTGCTCTGTTGACAAGAACCTCCACTTCGTTACACCTTAAATATCCCAGGAAAGAGAAAAATGGATAAAGAAGTTGTGGTCCTTATGTACAATGGAATATCACTCAGCCATGAAATCAACGTCATAAGGCTAGTAGCAGCAAGATGAGTGGATTTAGGTAGGACGATTCTAAGTGAAATAAGTCACACAGAAAAAGATACTTATCATAAGATATCACTTATAGAGGGAATATAAAAACCGCTACCCTTGAACTGAATTACAAATCAGAGCAGGGTCACACGTTTAGAAAACACACTATGGCTGCTTAACGGGAAAGGTGAGGTGGGGTGATGCATAAAACAAGGGTTTCAAATTAGCTCAGATACCGTTCCATAAACCCAATAGGTAATAGACAAGACCTACTCCTTGCTCACTGAATTGGACTCAACACCCCCTATTCACCGCCCAAGAATATATCTGACTAGTAAGAATCTTAAAACCTATGCATTGATATCTCTCTGTAAGTGAGTCCAGTGGGTGTAAAGCGGCAAAAACACAGCAGTGAAAAGCAGGTAAACCCCATTATAAAAATCAATTACTTTTAAAAACCCGTGAAACAAAGCCAGTGAAAGAGAGAGAAATTCTTACAAAATTCGTTCAGGGGCTGTTATGCCACCTCGATTGACCATATCTAAACCCAAAGCTGATTGAGACATAAGGGTGGACACTCTTGGGGTTGAGAGGTTTGGTGAGGTTGGGTGAGCAAACGCAGACCCTTTAAAGTAATACTGCGTGGTACCCATCCCATGGGTCCCAAATCTCCAGGTTCAAGGGCATCTTCCTACATCGAAAACATGCATGAGAAACCCAGAAGATGGTACACCGTGTGATCCTGAAAGGTTTTCAAAACGCACCTCATTTCTCATCTCCTTGTGCTCGGGTTTGCCATTCCGGCCGCTTTACTAGCAATCTCCCTCCTTGGAGAATCAGCACCTTTAACCTCCTGTTCCGTACAGGTTGCAATTTGTCCTGAGGATGAACGGGAAGAGGGAGAACCAATGAGAGACTAGCTCTAGGTGTTGGGACAGGCAGAGGTCACTCTATTTTCCCATCAGGAAGAAGAATTAACCACAGGCTCAGCCTGCCGCCAGGGACCAGAATAGGGCCTGAAGCAATCCTGCGCTTTTGCGGCCAGCTCCCAAGAAAGCGAGTTGAAAAATGGAGCTCAGGGGCACTGCAATTCACAAACCTGCAGACTTATAAATGATGACTCTCGTCCACAAATATATTGAGGGAAGGCAACGAAGAGGATTGGAAAGCACGGCAGAATTGCAGGAAACAGATTTCAGGAGGGAGATTCGAATCGCCTTTAAAGCACAGGAAAAGCGGCAAAACATCGACAATGATGCCCTTGGCCAAAAAGGGCGTATGCGTTTTTTGCTGAATATATTCAGGAAAAAACGCATACGCCCTTTTTGGCCAACCAAGCAACCTGGAAAGGCAAATCAGCGCTACAAAGAAGTCTCGCTTCCCATCGGTCAAAAGGGCCATGCTGAATAAAGGGTCAAAACCAGAAATGCAAAACAGGCCATGGAGAAACGGGAGCCTGGCTACGCTGATGGGCGGGATGTAAATTGCCAACAGCCACTCTGGAGAACTGCACGGTGTGTCCTGAAACATCGAAAAAAATCAGCTTAGGGAGCATAGGGCACTTCCACTCATGGGCGTATAAATTGGGAAAACTAAAAATCAGCAAGACACAGGCACCCCAAAGTTTAGGGCTGCTCTGTTGACAAGAACCTCCACTTCGTTACACCTTAAATATCCCAGGAAAGAGAAAAATGGATAAAGAAGTTGTGGTCCTTATGTACAATGGAATATCACTCAGCCATGAAATCAACGTCATAAGGCTAGTAGCAGCAAGATGAGTGGATTTAGGTAGGACGATTCTAAGTGAAATAAGTCACACAGAAAAAGATACTTATCATAAGATATCACTTATAGAGGGAATATAAAAACCGCTACCCTTGAACTGAATTACAAATCAGAGCAGGGTCACACGTTTAGAAAACACACTATGGCTGCTTAACGGGAAAGGTGAGGTGGGGTGATGCATAAAACAAGGGTTTCAAATTAGCTCAGATACCGTTCCATAAACCCAATAGGTAATAGACAAGACCTACTCCTTGCTCACTGAATTGGACTCAACACCCCCTATTCACCGCCCAAGAATATATCTGACTAGTAAGAATCTTAAAACCTATGCATTGATATCTCTCTGTAAGTGAGTCCAGTGGGTGTAAAGCGGCAAAAACACAGCAGTGAAAAGCAGGTAAACCCCATTATAAAAATCAATTACTTTTAAAAACCCGTGAAACAAAGCCAGTGAAAGAGAGAGAAATTCTTACAAAATTCGTTCAGGGGCTGTGATGCCACCTCGATTGACCATATCTAGATCCAAAGCTGATTGAGACATAAGGGTGGACACTCTTGGGGCTGAGAGGTTTGGTGAGGTTGGGTGAGCAAACGCAGACCCTTTAAAGTAATACTGCGTGGTACCCATCCCATGGGTCCCAAATCTCCAGGTTCAAGGGCATCTTCCTACATCGAAAGCATGCATGAGAAACCCAGAAGATGGTACACCGTGTGATCCGGAAAGGTTTTCAAAACGCACCTCATTTCTCATCTCCTTGTGCTCGGGTTTGCCATTCCAGCCGCTTTACTAGCAATCTCCCTCCTTGGAGAATCAGCACCTTTAACCTCCAGTTCCGTACAGGTTGCAATTTGTCCTGAGGATGAACGGGAAGAGGGGGAACCAATGAGAGACTAGCTCTAGGTGTTGGGACAGGCACAGGTCACTCTATTTTCCCATCAGGAAGAAGAATTAACCACAGGCTCAGCCTGCCGCCAGGGACCAGAATAGGGCCTGAAGCAATCCTGCGCTTTTGCGGCCAGCTCCCAAGAAAGCGAGTTGAAAAATGGAGCTCAGGGGCACTGCAATTCACAAACCTGCAGACTTATAAATGATGACTCTCGTCCACAAATATATTGAGGGAAGGCAACGAAGAGGATTGGAAAGCAAGGCAGAATTTCAGGAAACAGATTTCAGGAGGGAGATTCGAATCGCCTTTAAAGCACAGGAAAAGCGGCAAAACATCGACAATGATGCCCTTGGCCAAAAAGGGCGTATGCGTTTTTTGCTGAATATATTCAGGAAAAAACGCATACGCCTTTTTTGGCCAACCAAGCAACCTGGAAAGGCAAATCAGCGCTACAAAGAAGTCTCGCTTCCCATCGGTCAAAAGGGCCATGCTGAATAAAGGGTCAAAACCAGAAATGCAAAACAGGCCATGGAGAAACGGGAGCCTGGCTACGCTGATGGGCGGGATGTAAATTGCCAACAGCCACTCTGGAGAAGTGCACGGTGTGTCCTGAAACATCGAAAAAAATCAGCTTAGGGAGCATAGGGCACTTCCACTCATGGGCGTATAAATTGGGAAAACTAAAAATCAGCAAGACACAGGCACCCCAAAGTTTAGGGCTGCTCTGTTGACAAGAACCTCCACTTCGTTACACCTTAAATATCCCAGGAAAGAGAAAAATGGATAAAGAAGTTGTGGTCCTTATGTACAATGGAATATCACTCAGCCATGAAATCAACGTCATAAGGCTAGTAGCAGCAAGATGAGTGGATTTAGGTAGGACGATTCTAAGTGAAATAAGTCACACAGAAAAAGATACTTATCATAAGATATCACTTATAGAGGGAATATAAAAACCGCTACCCTTGAACTGAATTACAAATCAGAGCAGGGTCACACGTTTAGAAAACACACTATGGCTGCTTAACGGGAAAGGTGAGGTGGGGTGATGCATAAAACAAGGGTTTCAAATTAGCTCAGATACCGTTCCATAAACCCAATAGGTAATAGACAAGACCTACTCCTTGCTCACTGAATTGGACTCAACACCCCCTATTCACCGCCCAAGAATATATCTGACTAGTAAGAATCTTAAAACCTATGCATTGATATCTCTCTGTAAGTGAGTCCAGTGGGTGTAAAGCGGCAAAAACACAGCAGTGAAAAGCAGGTAAACCCCATTATAAAAATCAATTACTTTTAAAAACCCGTGAAACAAAGCCAGTGAAAGAGAGAGAAATTCTTACAAAATTCGTTCAGGGGCTGTTATGCCACCTCGATTGACCATATCTAAACCCAAAGCTGATTGAGACATAAGGGTGGACACTCTTGGGGCTGAGAGGTTTGGTGAGGTTGGGTGAGCAAACGCAGACCCTTTAAAGTAATACTGCGTGGTACCCATCCCATGGGTCCCAAATCTCCAGGTTCAAGGGCATCTTCCTACATCGAAAACATGCATGAGAAACCCAGAAGATGGTACACCGTGTGATCCTGAAAGGTTTTCAAAACGCACCTCATTTCTCATCTCCTTGTGCTCGGGTTTGCCATTCCGGCCGCTTTACTAGCAATCTCCCTCCTTGGAGAATCAGCACCTTTAACCTCCTGTTCCGTACAGGTTGCAATTTGTCCTGAGGATGAACGGGAAGAGGGAGAACCAATGAGAGACTAGCTCTAGGTGTTGGGACAGGCAGAGGTCACTCTATTTTCCCATCAGGAAGAAGAATTAACCACAGGCTCAGCCTGCCGCCAGGGACCAGAATAGGGCCTGAAGCAATCCTGCGCTTTTGCGGCCAGCTCCCAAGAAAGCGAGTTGAAAAATGGAGCTCAGGGGCACTGCAATTCACAAACCTGCAGACTTATAAATGATGACTCTCGTCCACAAATATATTGAGGGAAGGCAACGAAGAGGATTGGAAAGCACGGCAGAATTGCAGGAAACAGATTTCAGGAGGGAGATTCGAATCGCCTTTAAAGCACAGGAAAAGCGGCAAAACATCGACAATGATGCCCTTGGCCAAAAAGGGCGTATGCGTTTTTTGCTGAATATATTCAGGAAAAAACGCATACGCCCTTTTTGGCCAACCAAGCAACCTGGAAAGGCAAATCAGCGCTACAAAGAAGTCTCGCTTCCCATCGGTCAAAAGGGCCATGCTGAATAAAGGGTCAAAACCAGAAATGCAAAACAGGCCATGGAGAAACGGGAGCCTGGCTACGCTGATGGGCGGGATGTAAATTGCCAACAGCCACTCTGGAGAAGTGCACGGTGTGTCCTGAAACATCGAAAAAAATCAGCTTAGGGAGCATAGGGCACTTCCACTCATGGGCGTATAAATTGGGAAAACTAAAAATCAGCAAGACACAGGCACCCCAAAGTTTAGGGCTGCTCTGTTGACAAGAACCTCCACTTCGTTACACCTTAAATATCCCAGGAAAGAGAAAAATGGATAAAGAAGTTGTGGTCCTTATGTACAATGGAATATCACTCAGCCATGAAATCAACGTCATAAGGCTAGTAGCAGCAAGATGAGTGGATTTAGGTAGGACGATTCTAAGTGAAATAAGTCACACAGAAAAAGATACTTATCATAAGATATCACTTATAGAGGGAATATAAAAACCGCTACCCTTGAACTGAATTACAAATCAGAGCAGGGTCACACGTTTAGAAAACACACTATGGCTGCTTAACGGGAAAGGTGAGGTGGGGTGATGCATAAAACAAGGGTTTCAAATTAGCTCAGATACCGTTCCATAAACCCAATAGGTAATAGACAAGACCTACTCCTTGCTCAGTGAATTGGACTCAACACCCCCTATTCACCGCCCAAGAATATATCTGACTAGTAAGAATCTTAAAACCTATGCATTGATATCTCTCTGTAAGTGAGTCAAGTGGGTGTAAAGCGGCAAAAACACAGCAGTGAAAAGGAGGTAAACCCCATTATAAAAATCAATTACTTTTAAAAACCCGTGAAACAAAGACAGTGAAAGAGAGAGAAATTCTTACAAAATTCGTTCAGGGGCTGTGATGCCACCTCGATTGACCATATCTAGACCCACAGCTGATTGAGACATAAGGGTGGACACTCTTGGGGCTGAGAGGTTTGGTGAGGTTGGGTGAGCAAACGCAGACCCTTTAAAGTAATACTGCGTGGTACCCATCCCATGGGTCCCAAATCTCCAGGTTCAAGGGCATCTTCCTACATCGAAAACATGCATGAGAAACCCAGAAGATGGTACACCGTGTGATCCGGAAAGGTTTTCAAAACGCACCTCATTTCTCATCTCCTTGTGCTCGGGTTTGCCATTCGGGCCGCGTTACTAGCAATCTCCCTCCTTGGAGAATCAGCACCTTTAACCTCCTGTTCCGTACAGGTTGCAATTTGTCCTGAGAATGAACGGGAAGAGGGGGAACCAATGAGAGACTAGCTCTAGGTGTTGGGACAGGCACAGGTCACTCTATTTTCCCATCAGGAAGAAGAATTAACCAGAGGCTCAGCCTGCCGCCCGGGACCAGAATAGGGCCTGAAGCAATCCTGCGCTTTTGCGGCCAGCTCCCAAGAAAGCGAGTTGAAAAATGGAGCTCAGGGGCACTGCAATTCACAAACCTGCAGACTTATAAATGATGACTCTCGTCCACAAATATATTGAGGGAAGGCAACGAAGAGGATTGGAAAGCAAGGCAGAATTGCAGGAAACAGATTTCAGGAGGGAGATTCGAATCGCCTTTAAAGCACAGGAAAAGCGGCAAAACCTCGACAATGATGCCCTTGGCCAAAAAGGGCGTATGCGTTTTTTCCTCAATATATTCAGGAAAAAACGCATACGCCCTTTTTGGCCAACCAAGCAACCTGGAAAGGCAAATCAGCGCTACAAAGAAGTCTCGCTTCCCATCGGTCAAAAGGGCCATGCTGAATAAAGTGTCAAAACCAGAAATGCAAAACAGGCCATGGAGAAACGGGAGCCTGGCTACGCTGATGGGCGGGATGTAAATTGCCAACAGCCATTCTGGAGAAGTGCACGGTGTGTCCTGAAACATCGAAAAAACATCAGCTTAGGGAGCATAGGGCACTTCCACTCATGGGCGTATAAATTGGGAAAACTAAAAATCAGCAAGACACAGGCACCCCAAAGTTTAGGGCTGCTCTGTTGACAAGAACCTCCACTTCGTTACACCTTAAATATCCCAGGAAAGAGAAAAATGGATAAAGAAGTTGTGGTCCTTATGTACAATGGAATATCACTCAGCCATGAAATCAACGTCATAAGGCTAGTAGCAGCAAGATGAGTGGATTTAGGTAGGACGATTCTAAGTGAAATAAGTCACACAGAAAAAGATACTTATCATAAGATATCACTTATAGAGGGAATATAAAAACCGCTACCCTTGAACTGAATTACAAATCAGAGCAGGGTCACACGTTTAGAAAACACACTATGGCTGCTTAACGGGAAAGGTGAGGTGGGGTGATGCATAAAACAAGGGTTTCAAATTAGCTCAGATACCGTTCCATAAACCCAATAGGTAATAGACAAGACCTACTCCTTGCTCAGTGAATTGGACTCAACACCCCCTATTCACCGCCCAAGAATATATCTGACTAGTAAGAATCTTAAAACCTATGCATTGATATCTCTCTGTAAGTGAGTCAAGTGGGTGTAAAGCGGCAAAAACACAGCAGTGAAAAGCAGGTAAACCCCATTATAAAAATCAATTACTTTTAAAAACCCGTGAAACAAAGCCAGTGAAAGAGAGAGAAATTCTTACAAAATTCGTTCAGGGGCTGTGATGCCACCTCGATTGACCATATCTAGATCCAAAGCTGATTGAGACATAAGGGTGGACACTCTTGGGGCTGAGAGGTTTGGTGAGGTTGGGTGAGCAAACGCAGACCCTTTAAAGTAATACTGCGTGGTACCCATCCCATGGGTCCCAAATCTCCAGGTTCAAGGGCATCTTCCTACATCGAAAACATGCATGAGAAACCCAGAAGATGGTACACCGTGTGATCCTGAAAGGTTTTCAAAACGCACCTCATTTCTCATCTCCTTGTGCTCGGGTTTGCCATTCCAGCCGCTTTACTAGCAATCTCCCTCCTTGGAGAATCAGCACCTTTAACCTCCAGTTCCGTACAGGTTGCAATTTGTCCTGAGGATGAACGGGAAGAGGGGGAACCAATGAGAGACTAGCTCTAGGTGTTGGGACAGGCACAGGTCACTCTATTTTCCCATCAGGAAGAAGAATTAACCACAGGCTCAGCCTGCCGCCCGGGACAAGAATAGGGCCTGAAGCAATCCTGCGCTTTTGCGGCCAGCTCCCAAGAAAGCGAGTTGAAAAATGGAGCTCAGGGGCACTGCAATTCACAAACCTGCAGACTTATAAATGATGACTCTCGTCCACAAATATATTGAGGGAAGGCAACGAAGAGGATTGGAAAGCAAGGCAGAATTTCAGGAAACAGATTTCAGGAGGGAGATTCGAATCGCCTTTAAAGCACAGGAAAAGCGGCAAAACATCGACAATGATGCCCTTGGCCAAAAAGGGCGTATGCGTTTTTTGCTGAATATATTCAGGAAAAAACGCATACGCCTTTTTTGGCCAACCAAGCAACCTGGAAAGGCAAATCAGCGCTACAAAGAAGTCTCGCTTCCCATCGGTCAAAAGGGCCATGCTGAATAAAGGGTCAAAACCAGAAATGCAAAACAGGCCATGGAGAAACGGGAGCCTGGCTACGCTGATGGGCGGGATGTAAATTGCCAACAGCCACTCTGGAGAAGTGCACGGTGTGTCCTGAAACATCGAAAAAAATCAGCTTAGGGAGCATAGGGCACTTCCACTCATGGGCGTATAAATTGGGAAAACTAAAAATCAGCAAGACACAGGCACCCCAAAGTTTAGGGCTGCTCTGTTGACAAGAACCTCCACTTCGTTACACCTTAAATATCCCAGGAAAGAGAAAAATGGATAAAGAAGTTGTGGTCCTTATGTACAATGGAATATCACTGAGCCATGAAATCAACGTCATAAGGCTAGTAGCAGCAAGATGAGTGGATTTAGGTAGGACGATTCTAAGTGAAATAAGTCACACAGAAAAAGATACTTATCATAAGATATCACTTATAGAGGGAATATAAAAACCGCTACCCTTGAACTGAATTACAAATCAGAGCAGGGTCACACGTTTAGAAAACACACTATGGCTGCTTAACGGGAAAGGTGAGGTGGGGTGATGCATAAAACAAGGGTTTCAAATTAGCTCAGATACCGTTCCATAAACCCAATAGGTAATAGACAAGACCTACTCCTTGCTCACTGAATTGGACTCAACACCCCCTATTCACCGCCCAAGAATATATCTGACTAGTAAGAATCTTAAAACCTATGCATTGATATCTCTCTGTAAGTGAGTCCAGTGGGTGTAAAGCGGCAAAAACACAGCAGTGAAAAGCAGGTAAACCCCATTATAAAAATCAATTACTTTTAAAAACCCGTGAAACAAAGCCAGTGAAAGAGAGAGAAATTCTTACAAAATTCGTTCAGGGGCTGTTATGCCACCTCGATTGACCATATCTAAACCCAAAGCTGATTGAGACATAAGGGTGGACACTCTTGGGGCTGAGAGGTTTGGTGAGGTTGGGTGAGCAAACGCAGACCCTTTAAAGTAATACTGCGTGGTACCCATCCCATGGGTCCCAAATCTCCAGGTTCAAGGGCATCTTCCTACATCGAAAACATGCATGAGAAACCCAGAAGATGGTACACCGTGTGATCCTGAAAGGTTTTCAAAACGCACCTCATTTCTCATCTCCTTGTGCTCGGGTTTGCCATTCCGGCCGCTTTACTAGCAATCTCCCTCCTTGGAGAATCAGCACCTTTAACCTCCTGTTCCGTACAGGTTGCAATTTGTCCTGAGGATGAACGGGAAGAGGGAGAACCAATGAGAGACTAGCTCTAGGTGTTGGGACAGGCAGAGGTCACTCTATTTTCCCATCAGGAAGAAGAATTAACCACAGGCTCAGCCTGCCGCCAGGGACCAGAATAGGGCCTGAAGCAATCCTGCGCTTTTGCGGCCAGCTCCCAAGAAAGCGAGTTGAAAAATGGAGCTCAGGGGCACTGCAATTCACAAACCTGCAGACTTATAAATGATGACTCTCGTCCACAAATATATTGAGGGAAGGCAACGAAGAGGATTGGAAAGCACGGCAGAATTGCAGGAAACAGATTTCAGGAGGGAGATTCGAATCGCCTTTAAAGCACAGGAAAAGCGGCAAAACCTCGACAATGATGCCCTTGGCCAAAAAGGGCGTATGCGTTTTTTGCTGAATATATTCAGGAAAAAACGCATACGCCCTTTTTGGCCAACCAAGCAACCTGGAAAGGCAAATCAGCGCTACAAAGAAGTCTCGCTTCCCATCGGTCAAAAGGGCCATGCTGAATAAAGGGTCAAAACCAGAAATGCAAAACAGGCCATGGAGAAACGGGAGCCTGGCTACGCTGATGGGCGGGATGTAAATTGCCAACAGCCACTCTGGAGAAGTGCACGGTGTGTCCTGAAACATCGAAAAAAATCAGCTTAGGGAGCATAGGGCACTTCCACTCATGGGCGTATAAATTGGGAAAACTAAAAATCAGCAAGACACAGGCACCCCAAAGTTTAGGGCTGCTCTGTTGACAAGAACCTCCACTTCGTTACACCTTAAATATCCCAGGAAAGAGAAAAATGGATAAAGAAGTTGTGGTCCTTATGTACAATGGAATATCACTCAGCCATGAAATCAACGTCATAAGGCTAGTAGCAGCAAGATGAGTGGATTTAGGTAGGACGATTCTAAGTGAAATAAGTCACACAGAAAAAGATACTTATCATAAGATATCACTTATAGAGGGAATATAAAAACCGCTACCCTTGAACTGAATTACAAATCAGAGCAGGGTCACACGTTTAGAAAACACACTATGGCTGCTTAACGGGAAAGGTGAGGTGGGGTGATGCATAAAACAAGGGTTTCAAATTAGCTCAGATACCGTTCCATAAACCCAATAGGTAATAGACAAGACCTACTCCTTGCTCAGTGAATTGGACTCAACACCCCCTATTCACCGCCCAAGAATATATCTGACTAGTAAGAATCTTAAAACCTATGCATTGATATCTCTCTGTAAGTGAGTCCAGTGGGTGTAAAGCGGCAAAAACACAGCAGTGAAAAGCAGGTAAACCCCATTATAAAAATCAATTACTTTTAAAAACCCGTGAAACAAAGACAGTGAAAGAGAGAGAAATTCTTACAAAATTCGTTCAGGGGCTGTGATGCCACCTCGATTGACCATATCTAGACCCAAAGCTGATTGAGACATAAGGGTGGACACTCTTGGGGCTGAGAGGTTTGGTGAGGTTGGGTGAGCAAACGCAGACCCTTTAAAGTAATACTGCGTGGTACCCATCCCATGGGTCCCAAATCTCCAGGTTCAAGGGCATCTTCCTACATCGAAAACATGCATGAGAAACCCAGAAGATGGTACACCGTGTGATCCGGAAAGGTTTTCAAAACGCACCTCATTTCTCATCTCCTTGTGCTCGGGTTTGCCATTCCGGCCGCTTTACTAGCAATCTCCCTCCTTGGAGAATCAGCACCTTTAACCTCCTGTTCCGTACAGGTTGCAATTTGTCCTGAGGATGAACGGGAAGAGGGAGAACCAATGAGAGACTAGCTCTAGGTGTTGGGACAGGCAGAGGTCACTCTATTTTCCCATCAGGAAGAAGAATTAACCACAGGCTCAGCCTGCCGCCAGGGACCAGAATAGGGCCTGAAGCAATCCTGCGCTTTTGCGGCCAGCTCCCAAGAAAGCGAGTTGAAAAATGGAGCTCAGGGGCACTGCAATTCACAAACCTGCAGACTTATAAATGATGACTCTCGTCCACAAATATATTGAGGGAAGGCAACGAAGAGGATTGGAAAGCACGGCAGAATTACAGGAAACAGATTTCAGGAGGGAGATTCGAATCGCCTTTAAAGCACAGGAAAAGCGGCAAAACATCGACAATGATGCCCTTGGCCAAAAAGGGCGTATGCGTTTTTTGCTGAATATATTCAGGAAAAAACGCATACGCCCTTTTTGGCCAACCAAGCAACCTGGAAAGGCAAATCAGCGCTACAAAGAAGTCTCGCTTCCCATCGGTCAAAAGGGCCATGCTGAATAAAGGGTCAAAACCAGAAATGCAAAACAGGCCATGGAGAAACGGGAGCCTGGCTACGCTGATGGGCGGGATGTAAATTGCCAACAGCCACTCTGGAGAAGTGCACGGTGTGTCCTGAAACATCGAAAAAAATCAGCTTAGGGAGCATAGGGCACTTCCACTCATGGGCGTATAAATTGGGAAAACTAAAAATCAGCAAGACACAGGCACCCCAAAGTTTAGGGCTGCTCTGTTGACAAGAACCTCCACTTCGTTACACCTTAAATATCCCAGGAAAGAGAAAAATGGATAAAGAAGTTGTGGTCCTTATGTACAATGGAATATCACTCAGCCATGAAATCAACGTCATAAGGCTAGTAGCAGCAAGATGAGTGGATTTAGGTAGGACGATTCTAAGTGAAATAAGTCACACAGAAAAAGATACTTATCATAAGATATCACTTATAGAGGGGATATAAAAACCGCTACCCTTGAACTGAATTACAAATCAGAGCAGGGTCACACGTTTAGAAAACACACTATGGCTGCTTAACGGGAAAGGTGAGGTGGGGTGATGCATAAAACAAGGGTTTCAAATTAGCTCAGATACCGTTCCATAAACCCAATAGGTAATAGACAAGACCTACTCCTTGCTCAGTGAATTGGACTCAACACCCCCTATTCACCGCCCAAGAATATATCTGACTAGTAAGAATCTTAAAACCTATGCATTGATATCTCTCTGTAAGTGAGTCAAGTGGGTGTAAAGCGGCAAAAACACAGCAGTGAAAAGCAGGTAAACCCCATTATAAAAATCAATTACTTTTAAAAACCCGTGAAACAAAGACAGTGAAAGAGAGAGAAATTCTTACAAAATTCGTTCAGGGGCTGTGATGCCACCTCGATTGACCATATCTAGACCCACAGCTGATTGAGACATAAGGGTGGACACTCTTGGGGCTGAGAGGTTTGGTGAGGTTGGGTGAGCAAACGCAGACCCTTTAAAGTAATACTGCGTGGTACCCATCCCATGGGTCCCAAATCTCCAGGTTCAAGGGCATCTTCCTACATCGAAAGCATGCATGAGAAACCCAGAAGATGGTACACCGTGTGATCCGGAAAGGTTTTCAAAACGCACCTCATTTCTCATCTCCTTGTGCTCGGGTTTGCCATTCCAGCCGCTTTACTAGCAATCTCCCTCCTTGGAGAATCAGCACCTTTAACCTCCTGTTCTGTACAGGTTGCAATTTGTCCTGAGGATGAACGGGAAGAGGGGGAACCAATGAGAGACTAGCTCTAGGTGTTGGGACAGGCACAGGTCACTCTATTTTCCCATCAGGAAGAAGAATTAACCACAGGCTCAGCCTGCCGCCCGGGACAAGAATAGGGCCTGAAGCAATCCTGCGCTTTTGCGGCCAGCTCCCAAGAAAGCGAGTTGAAAAATGGAGCTCAGGGGCACTGCAATTCACAAACCTGCAGACTTATAAATGATGACTCTCGTCCACAAATATATTGAGGGAAGGCAACGAAGAGGATTGGAAAGCAAGGCAGAATTGCAGGAAACAGATTTCAGGAGGGAGATTCGAATCGCCTTTAAAGCATAGGAAAAGCGGCAAAACATCGACAATGATGCCCTTGGCCAAAAAGGGCGTATGCGTTTTTTCCTGAATATATTCAGGAAAAAACGCATACGCCCTTTTTGGCCAACCAAGCAACCTGGAAAGGCAAATCAGCGCTACAAAGAAGTCTCGCTTCCCATCGGTCAAAAGGGCCATGCTGAATAAAGTGTCAAAACCAGAAATGCAAAACAGGCCATGGAGAAACGGGAGCCTGGCTACGCTGATGGGCGGGATGTAAATTGCCAACAGCCACTCTGGAGAAGTGCACGGTGTGTCCTGAAACATCGAAAAAAATCAGCTTAGGGAGCATAGGGCACTTCCACTCATGGGCGTATAAATTGGGAAAACTAAAAATCAGCAAGACACAGGCACCCCAAAGTTTAGGGCTGCTCTGTTGACAAGAACCTCCACTTCGTTACACCTTAAATATCCCAGGAAAGAGAAAAATGGATAAAGAAGTTGTGGTCCTTATGTACAATGGAATATCACTCAGCCATGAAATCAACGTCATAAGGCTAGTAGCAGCAAGATGAGTGGATTTAGGTAGGACGTTTCTAAGTGAAATAAGTCACACAGAAAAAGATACTTATCATAAGATATCACTTATAGAGGGAATATAAAAACCGCTACCCTTGAACTGAATTACAAATCAGAGCAGGGTCACACGTTTAGAAAACACACTATGGCTGCTTAACGGGAAAGGTGAGGTGGGGTGATGCATAAAACAAGGGTTTCAAATTAGCTCAGATACCGTTCCATAAACCCAATAGGTAATAGACAAGACCTACTCCTTGCTCAGTGAATTGGACTCAACACCCCCTATTCACCGCCCAAGAATATATCTGACTAGTAAGAATCTTAAAACCTATGCATTGATATCTCTCTGTAAGTGAGTCAAGTGGGTGTAAAGCGGCA
This sequence comes from Balaenoptera physalus, assembly GCF_965194825.1. Lineage (NCBI taxonomy): Eukaryota > Metazoa > Chordata > Mammalia > Artiodactyla > Balaenopteridae > Balaenoptera > Balaenoptera physalus. The sequence continues at coordinate 282,813 of NW_028125745.1, forward strand.
AAAACACAGCAGTGAAAAGCAGGTAAACCCCATTATAAAAATCAATTACTTTTAAAAACCCGTGAAACAAAGACAGTGAAAGAGAGAGAAATTCTTACAAAATTCGTTCAGGGGCTGTGATGCCACCTGGATTGACCATATCTAGACCCACAGCTGATTGAGACATAAGGGTGGACACTCTTGGGGCTGAGAGGTTTGGTGAGGTTGGGTGAGCAAACGCAGACCCTTTAAAGTAATAGTGCGTGGTACCCATCCCATGGGTCCCAAATCTCCAGGTTCAAGGGCATCTTCCTACATCGAAAGCATGCATGAGAAACCCAGATGATGGTACACCGTGTGATCCGGAAAGGTTTTCAAAACGCACCTCATTTCTCATCTCCTTGTGCTCGGATTTGCCATTCCAGCCGCTTTACTAGCAATCTCCCTCCTTGGAGAATCAGCACCTTTAACCTCCTGTTCCGTACAGGTTGCAATTTGTCCTGAGGATGAACGGGAAGAGGGGGAACCAATGAGAGACTAGCTCTAGGTGTTGGGACAGGCACAGGTCACTCTATTTTCCCATCAGAGAAGAAGAATTAACCACAGGCTCAGCCTGCCTCCCGGGACCAGAATAGGGCCTGAAGCAATCCTGCGCTTTTGCGGCAGGCTCCCAAGAAAGCGAGTTGAAAAATGGAGCTCAGGGGCACTGCAATTCACAAACCTGCAGACTTATAAATGATGACTCTCGTCCACAAATATATTGAGGGAAGGCAACGAAGAGGATTGGAAAGCAAGGCAGAATTGCAGGAAACAGATTTCAGGAGGGAGATTCGAATCTCCTTTAAAGCACAGGAAAAGCGGCAAAACCTCGACAATGATGCCCTTGGCCGAAAAGGGCGTATGCGTTTTTTCCTGAATATATTCAGGAAAAAACGCATACGCCCTTTTTGGCCAACCAAGCAACCTGGAAAGGCAAATCAGCGCTACAAAGAAGTCTCGCTTCCCGTCGGTCAAAAGGGCCATGCTGAATAAAGTGTCAAAACCAGAAATGCAAAACAGGCCATGGAGAAACGGGAGCCTGGCTACGCTGATGGGCGGGATGTAAATTGCCAACAGCCACTCTGGAGAAGTGCACGGTGTGTCCTGAAACATCGAAAAAACATCAGCTTAGGGAGCATAGGGCACTTCCACTCATGGGCGTATAAATTGGGAAAACTAAAAATCAGCAAGACACAGGCACCCCAAAGTTTAGGGCTGCTCTGTTGACAAGAACCTCCACTTCGTTACACCTTAAATATCCCAGGAAAGAGAAAAATGGATAAAGAAGTTGTGGTCCTTATGTACAATGGAATATCACTCAGCCATGAAATCAACGTCATAAGGCTAGTAGCAGCAAGATGAGTGGATTTAGGTAGGACGATTCTAAGTGAAATAAGTCACACAGAAAAAGATACTTATCATAAGATATCACTTATAGAGGGAATATAAAAACTGCTACCCTTGAACTGAATTACAAATTAGAGCAGGGTCACACGTTTAGAAAACACACTATGGCTGCTTAACGGGAAAGGTGAGGTGGGGTGATGCATAGAACAAGGGTTTCAAATTAGCTCAGATACCGTTCCATAAACCCAATAGGTAATAGACAAGACCTACTCCTTGCTCAGTGAATTGGACTCAACACCCCCTATTCACCGCCCAAGAATATATCTGACTAGTAAGAATCTTAAAACCTATGCATTGATATCTCTCTGTAAGTGAGTCCAGTGGGTGTAAAGCGGCAAAAACACAGCAGTGAAAAGCAGGTAAACCCCATTATAAAAATCAATTACTTTTAAAAACCCGTGAAACAAAGACAGTGAAAGAGAGAGAAATTCTTACAAAATTCGTTCAGGGGCTGTGATGCCACCTCGATTGACCATATCTAGACCCAAAGCTGATTGAGACATAAGGGTGGACACTCTTGGGGCTGAGAGGTTTGGTGAGGTTGGGTGAGCAAACGCAGACCCTTTAAAGTAATACTGCATGGTACCCATCCCATGGGTCCCAAATCTCCAGGTTCAAGGGCATCTTCCTACATCGAAAACATGCATGAGAAACCCAGAAGATGGTACACCGTGTGATCCGGAAAGGTTTTCAAAACGCACGTCATTTCTCATCTCCTTGTGCTCGGGTTTGCCATTCCAGCCGCTTTACTAGCAATGTCCCTCCTTGGAGAATCAGCACCTTTAACCTCCTGTTCCGTACAGGTTGCAATTTGTCCTGAGGATAAACGGGAAGAGGGGGAACCAATGAGAGACTAGCTCTAGGTGTTGGGACAGGCAGAGGTCACTCTATTCTCCCATCAGGAAGAAGAATTAACCACAGGCTCAGCCTGCCGCCCGGGACAAGAATAGGGCCTGAAGCAATCCTGCGCTTTTGCGGCCAGCTCCCAAGAAAGCGAGTTGAAAAATGGAGCTCAGGGGCACTGCAATTCACAAACCTGCAGACTTATAAATGATGACTCTCGTCCACAAATATATTGAGGGAAGGCAACGAAGAGGATTGGAAAGCAAGGCAGAATTGCAGGAAACAGATTTCAGGAGGGAGATTCGAATCGCCTTTAAAGCACAGGAAAAGCGGCAAAACCTCGACAATGATGCCCTTGGCCAAAAAGGGCGTATGCGTTTTTTGCTGAATATATTCAGGAAAAAACGCATACGCCCTTTTTGGCCAACCAAGCAACCTGGAAAGGCAAATCAGCGCTACAAAGTAGTCTCGCTTCCCATCGGTCAAAAGGGCCATGCTGAATAAAGTGTCAAAACCAGAAATGCAAAACAGGCCATGGAGAAACGGGAGCCTGGCTACGCTGATGGGCGGGATGTAAATTGCCAACAGCCACTCTGGAGAAGTGCACGGTGTGTCCTGAAACATCGAAAAAAATCAGCTTAGGGAGCATAGGGCACTTCCACTCATGGGCGTATAAATTGGGAAAACTAAAAATCAGCAAGACACAGGCACCCCAAAGTTTAGGGCTGCTCTGTTGACAAGAACCTCCACTTCGTTACACCTTAAATATCCCAGGAAAGAGAAAAATGGATAAAGAAGTTGTGGTCCTTATGTACAATGGAATATCACTCAGCCATGAAATCAACGTCATAAGGCTAGTAGCAGCAAGATGAGTGGATTTAGGTAGGACGATTCTAAGTGAAATAAGTCACACAGAAAAAGATACTTATCATAAGATATCACTTATAGAGGGAATATAAAAACCGCTACCCTTGAACTGAATTACAAATCAGAGCAGGGTCACACGTTTAGAAAACACACTATGGCTGCTTAACGGGAAAGGTGAGGTGGGGTGATGCATAAAACAAGGGTTTCAAATTAGCTCAGATACCGTTCCATAAACCCAATAGGTAATAGACAAGACCTACTCCTTGCTCAGTGAATTGGACTCAACACCCCCTATTCACCGCCCAAGAATATATCTGACTAGTAAGAATCTTAAAACCTATGCATTGATATCTCTCTGTAAGTGAGTCAAGTGGGTGTAAAGCGGCAAAAACACAGCAGTGAAAAGCAGGTAAACCCCATTATAAAAATCAATTACTTTTAAAAACCCGTGAAACAAAGACAGTGAAAGAGAGAGAAATTCTTACAAAATTCGTTCAGGGGCTGTGATGCCACCTCGATTGACCATATCTAGACCCACAGCTGATTGAGACATAAGGGTGGACACTCTTGGGGCTGAGAGGTTTGGTGAGGTTGGGTGAGCAAACGCAGACCCTTTAAAGTAATACTGCGTGGTACCCATCCCATGGGTCCCAAATCTCCAGGTTCAAGGGCATCTTCCTACATCGAAAACATGCATGAGAAACCCAGAAGATGGTACACCGTGTGATCCGGAAAGGTTTTCAAAACGCACCTCATTTCTCATCTCCTTGTGCTCGGGTTTGCCATTCCAGCCACTTTACTAGCAATCTCCCTCCTTGGAGAATCAGCACCTTTAACCTCCTGTTCCGTACAGGTTGCAATTTGTCCTGAGGATGAAGGGGAAGAGGGGGAACCAATGAGAGACTAGCTCTAGGTGTTGGGACAGGCACAGGTCACTCTATTTTCCCCTCAGGAAGAAGAATTAACCACAGGCTCAGCCTGCCGCCTGGGACGAGAATAGGGCCTGAAGCAATCCTGCGCTTTTGCGGCCAGCTCCCAAGAAAGCGAGTTGAAAAATGGAGCTCAGGGGCACTGCATTTCACAAACCTGCAGACTTATAAATGATGACTCTCGTCCACAAATATATTGAGGGAAGGCAACGAAGAGGATTGGAAAGCAAGGCAGAATTGCAGGAAACAGATTTCAGGAGGGAGATTCGAATCGCCTTTAAAGCTCAGGAACAGCGGCAAAACATCGACAATGATGCCCTTGGCCAAAAAGGGCGTATGCGTTTTTTGCTGAATATATTCAGGAAAAAACGCATACGCCCTTTTTGGCCAACCAAGCAACCTGGAAAGGCAAATCAGCGCTACAAAAAAGTCTCGCTTCCCATCGGTCAAAAGGGCCATGCTGAATAAAGTGTCAAAACCAGAAATGCAAAACAGGCCATGGAGAAACGGGAGCCTGGCTACGCTGATGGGCGGGATGTAAATTGCCAACAGCCACTCTGGAGAAGTGCACGGTGTGTCCTGAAATATCGAAAAAAATCAGCTTAGGGAGCATAGGGCACTTCCACTCATGGGCGTATAAATTGGGAAAACTAAAAATCAGCAAGACACAGGCACCCCAAAGTTTAGGGCTGCTCTGTTGACAAGACCCTCCACTTCGTTACACCTTAAATATCCCAGGAAAGGGAAAAATGGATAAAGCAGTTGTGGTCCTTATGTACAATGGAATATCACTCAGCCATGAAATCAACGTCATAAGGCTAGTAGCAGCAAGATGAGTGGATTTAGGTAGGACGATTCTAAGTGAAATAAGTCACACAGAAAAAGATACTTATCATAAGATATCACTTATAGAGGGAATATAAAAACCGCTACCCTTGAACTGAATTACAAATCAGAGCAGGGTAACACGTTTAGAAAACACACTATGGCTGCTTAACGGGAAAGATGAGGTGGGGTGATGCATAAAACAAGGGTTTCAAATTAGCTCAGATACCGTTCCATAAACCCAATAGGTAATAGACAAGACCTACTCCTTGTTCAGTGAATTGGACTCAACACCCCCTATTCACCGCCCAAGAATATATCTGACTAGTAAGAATCTTAAAACCTATGCATTGATATCTCTCTGTAAGTGAGTCAAGTGGGTGTAAAGCGGCAAAAACACAGCAGTGAAAAGGAGGTAAACCCCATTATAAAAATCAATTACTTTTAAAAACCCGTGAAACAAAGACAGTGAAAGAGAGAGAAATTCTTACAAAATTCGTTCAGGGGCTGTGATGCCACCTCGATTGACCATATCTAGACCCACAGCTGATTGAGACATAAGGGTGGACACTCTTGGGGCTGAGAGGTTTGGTGAGGTTGGGTGAGCAAACGCAGACCCTTTAAAGTAATACTGCGTGGTACCCATCCCATGGGTCCCAAATCTCCAGGTTCAAGGGCATCTTCCTACATCGAAAACATGCATGAGAAACCCAGAAGATGGTACACCGTGTGATCCGGAAAGGTTTTCAAAACGCACCTCATTTCTCATCTCCTTGTGCTCGGGTTTGCCATTCGGGCCGCTTTACTAGCAATCTCCCTCCTTGGAGAATCAGCACCTTTAACCTCCTGTTCCGTACAGGTTGCAATTTGTCCTGAGGATGAACGGGAAGAGGGGGAACCAATGAGAGACTAGCTCTAGGTGTTGGGACAGGCACAGGTCACTCTATTTTCCCATCAGGAAGAAGAATTAACCAGAGGCTCAGCCTGCCGCCCGGGACCAGAATAGGGCCTGAAGCAATCCTGCGCTTTTGCGGCCAGCTCCCAAGAAAGCGAGTTGAAAAATGGAGCTCAGGGGCACTGCAATTCACAAACCTGCAGACTTATAAATGATGACTCTCGTCCACAAATATATTGAGGGAAGGCAACGAAGAGGATTGGAAAGCAAGGCAGAATTGCAGGAAACAGATTTCAGGAGGGAGATTCGAATCGCCTTTAAAGCACAGGAAAAGCGGCAAAACCTCGACAATGATGCCCTTGGCCAAAAAGGGCGTATGCGTTTTTTCCTGAATATATTCAGGAAAAAACGCATACGCCCTTTTTGGCCAACCAAGCAACCTGGAAAGGCAAATCAGCGCTACAAAGAAGTCTCGCTTCCCATCGGTCAAAAGGGCCATGCTGAATAAAGTGTCAAAACCAGAAATGCAAAACAGGCCATGGAGAAACGGGAGCCTGGCTACGATGATGGGCGGGATGTAAATTGCCAACAGCCACTCTGGAGAAGTGCACGGTGTGTCCTGAAACATCGAAAAAAATCAGCCTAGGGAGCATAGGGCACTTCCACTCATGGGCGTATAAATTGGGAAAACTAAAAATCAGCAAGACACAGGCACCCCAAAGTTTAGGGCTGCTCTGTTGACAAGAACCTCCACTTCGTTACACCTTAAATATCCCAGGAAAGAGAAAAATGGATAAAGAAGTTGTGGTCCTTATGTACAATGGAATATCACTCAGCCATGAAATCAACGTCATAAGGCTAGTAGCAGCAAGATGAGTGGATTTAGGTAGGACGATTCTAAGTGAAATAAGTCACACAGAAAAAGATACTTATCATAAGATATCACTTATAGAGGGAATATAAAAACCGCTACCCTTGAACTGAATTACAAATCAGAGCAGGGTCACACGTTTAGAAAACACACTATGGCTGCTTAACGGGAAAGGTGAGGTGGGGTGATGCATAAAACAAGGGTTTCAAATTAGCTCAGATACCGTTCCATAAACCCAATAGGTAATAGACAAGACCTACTCCTTGCTCAGTGAATTGGACTCAACAGCCCCTATTCACCGCCCAAGAATATATCTGACTAGTAAGAATCTTAAAACCTATGCATTGATATCTCTCTGTAAGTGAGTCCAGTGGGTGTAAAGCGGCAAAAACACAGCAGTGAAAAGCAGGTAAACCCCATTATAAAAATCAATTACTTTTAAAAACCCGTGAAACAAAGACAGTGAAAGAGAGAGAAATTCTTACAAAATTCGTTCAGGGGCTGTGATGCCACCTGGATTGACCATATCTAGACCCACAGTTGATTGAGACATAAGGGTGGACACTCTTGGGGCTGAGAGGTTTGGTGAGGTTGGGTGAGCAAACGCAGACCCTTTAAAGTAATACTGCGTGGTACCCATCCCATGGGTCCCAAATCTCCAGGTTCAAGGGCATCTTCCTACATCGAAAGCATGCATGAGAAACCCAGAAGATGGTACACCGTGTGATCCGGAAAGGTTTTCAAAACGCACCTCATTTCTCATCTCCTTGTGCTCGGGTTTGCCATTCCAGCCGCTTTACTAGCAATCTCCCTCCTTGGAGAATCAGCACCTTTAACCTCCTGTTCCGTACAGGTTGCAATTTGTCCTGAGGATGAACGGGAAGAGGGGGAACCAATGAGAGACTAGCTCTAGGTGTTGGGACAGGCACAGGTCACTCTATTTTCCCATCAGGAAGAAGAATTAACCACAGGCTCAGCCTGCCGCCCGGGACCAGAATAGGGCCTGAAGCAATCCTGCGCTTTTGCGGCCAGCTCCCAAGAAAGCGAGTTGAAAAATGGAGCTCAGGGGCACTGCAATTCACAAACCTGCAGACTTATAAATGATGACTCTCGTCCACAAATATATTGAGGGAAGGCAACGAAGAGGATTGGAAAGCAAGGCAGAATTGCAGGAAACAGATTTCAGGAGGGAGATTCGAATCGCCTTTAAAGCACAGGAAAAGCGGCAAAACCTCGACAATGATGCCCTTGGCCAAAAAGGGCGTATGCGTTTTTTCCTGAATATATTCAGGAAAAAACGCATACGCCCTTTTTGGCCAACCAAGCAACCTGGAAAGGCAAATCAGCGCTACAAAGAAGTCTCGCTTCCCATCGGTCAAAAGGGCCATGCTGAATAAAGTGTCAAAACCAGAAATGCAAAACAGGCCATGGAGAAACGGGAGCCTGGCTACGCTGATGGGCGGGATGTAAATTGCCAACAGCCACTCTGGAGAAGTGCACGGTGTGTCCTGAAACATCGAAAAAAATCAGCCTAGGGAGCATAGGGCACTTCCACTCATGGGCGTATAAATTGGGAAAACTAAAAATCAGCAAGACACAGGCACCCCAAAGTTTAGGGCTGCTCTGTTGACAAGAACCTCCACTTCGTTACACCTTAAATATCCCAGGAAAGAGAAAAATGGATAAAGAAGTTGTGGTCCTTATGTACAATGGAATATCACTCAGCCATGAAATCAACGTCATAAGGCTAGTAGCAGCAAGATGAGTGGATTTAGGTAGGACGATTCTAAGTGAAATAAGTCACACAGAAAAAGATACTTATCATAAGATATCACTTATAGAGTGAATATAAAAACCGCTACCCTTGAACTGAATTACAAATCAGAGCTGGGTAACACGTTTAGAAAACACACTATGGCTGCTTAACGGGAAAGGTGAGGTGGGGTGATGCATAAAACAAGGGTTTCAAATTAGCTCAGATACCGTTCCATAAACCCAATAGGTAATAGACAAGACCTACTCCTTGCTCAGTGAATTGGACTCAACACCCCCTATTCACCGCCCAAGAATATATCTGACTAGTAAGAATCTTAAAACCTATGCATTGATATCTCTCTGTAAGTGAGTCCAGTGGGTGTAAAGCGGCAAAAACACAGCAGTGAAAAGCAGGTAAACCCCATTATAAAAATCAATTACTTTTAAAAACCCGTGAAACAAAGACAGTGAAAGAGAGAGAAATTCTTACAAAATTCGTTCAGGGGCTGTGATGCCACCTCGATTGACCATATCTAGACCCACAGCTGATTGAGACATAAGGGTGGACACTCTTGGGGCTGAGAGGTTTGGTGAGGTTGGGTGAGCAAACGCAGACCCTTTAAAGTAATACTGCGTGGTACCCATCCCATGGGTCCCAAATCTCCAGGTTCAAGGGCATCTTCCTACATCGAAAGCATGCATGAGAAACCCAGAAGATGGTACACCGTGTGATCCGGAAAGGTTTTCAAAACGCACCTCATTTCTCATCTCCTTGTGCTCGGGTTTGCCATTCCAGCCGCTTTACTAGCAATCTCCCTCCTTGGAGAATCAGCACCTTTAACCTCCTGTTCCGTACAGGTTGCAATTTGTCCTGAGGATGAACGGGAAGAGGGGGAACCAATGAGAGACTAGCTCTAGGTGTTGGGACAGGCACAGGTCACTCTATTTTCCCATCAGGAAGAAGAATTAACCACAGGCTCAGCCTGCCGCCCGGGACCAGAATAGGGCCTGAAGCAATCCTGCGCTTTTGCGGCCAGCTCCCAAGAAAGCGAGTTGAAAAATGGAGCTCAGGGGCACTGCAATTCACAAACCTGCAGACTTATAAATGATGACTCTCGTCCACAAATATATTGAGGGAAGGCAACGAAGAGGATTGGAAAGCAAGGCAGAATTGCAGGAAACAGATTTCAGGAGGGAGATTCGAATCGCCTTTAAAGCACAGGAAAAGCGGCAAAACCGCGACAATGATGCCCTTGGCCAAAAAGGGCGTATGCGTTTTTTCCTGAATATATTCAGGAAAAAACGCATACGCCCTTTTTGGCCAACCAAGCAACCTGGAAAGGCAAATCAGCGCTACAAAGAAGTCTCGCTTCCCATCGGTCAAAAGGGCCATGCTGAATAAAGTGTCAAAACCAGAAATGCAAAACAGGCCATGGAGAAACGGGAGCCTGGGTACGCTGATGGGCGGGATGTAAATTGCCAACAGCCACTCTGGAGAAGTGCACGGTGTGTCCTGAAACATCGAAAAAAATCAGCCTAGGGAGCATAGGGCACTTCCACTCATGGGCGTATAAATTGGGAAAACTAAAAATCAGCAAGACACAGGCACCCCAAAGTTTAGGGCTGCTCTGTTGACAAGAACCTCCACTTCGTTACACCTTAAATATCCCAGGAAAGAGAAAAATGGATAAAGAAGTTGTGGTCCTTATGTACAATGGAATATCACTCAGCCATGAAATCAACGTCATAAGGCTAGTAGCAGCAAGATGAGTGGATTTAGGTAGGACGATTCTAAGTGAAATAAGTCACACAGAAAAAGATACTTATCATAAGATATCACTTATAGAGGGAATATAAAAACCGCTACCCTTGAACTGAATTACAAATCAGAGCAGGGTCACACGTTTAGAAAACACACTATGGCTGCTTAACGGGAAAGGTGAGGTGGGGTGATGCATAAAACAAGGGTTTCAAATTAGCTCAGATACCGTTCCATAAACCCAATAGGTAATAGACAAGACCTACTCCTTGCTCAGTGAATTGGACTCAACAGCCCCTATTCACCGCCCAAGAATATATCTGACTAGTAAGAATCTTAAAACCTATGCATTGATATCTCTCTGTAAGTGAGTCCAGTGGGTGTAAAGCGGCAAAAACACAGCAGTGAAAAGCAGGTAAACCCCATTATAAAAATCAATTACTTTTAAAAACCCGTGAAACAAAGACAGTGAAAGAGAGAGATATTCTTACAAAATTCGTTCAGGGGCTGTGATGCCACCTGGATTGACCATATCTAGACCCACAGTTGATTGAGACATAAGGGTGGACACTCTTGGGGCTGAGAGGTTTGGTGAGGTTGGGTGAGCAAACGCAGACCCTTTAAAGTAATACTGCGTGGTACCCATCCCATGGGTCCCAAATCTCCAGGTTCAAGGGCATCTTCCTACATCGAAAGCATGCATGAGAAACCCAGAAGATGGTACACCGTGTGATCCGGAAAGGTTTTCAAAACGCACCTCATTTCTCATCTCCTTGTGCTCGGGTTTGCCATTCCAGCCGCTTTACTAGCAATCTCCCTCCTTGGAGAATCAGCACCTTTAACCTCCTGTTCCGTACAGGTTGCAATTTGTCCTGAGGATGAACGGGAAGAGGGGGAACCAATGAGAGACTAGCTCTAGGTGTTGGGACAGGCACAGGTCACTCTATTTTCCCATCAGGAAGAAGAATTAACCACAGGCTCAGCCTGCCGCCCGGGACCAGAATAGGGCCTGAAGCAATCCTGCGCTTTTGCGGCCAGCTCCCAAGAAAGCGAGTTGAAAAATGGAGCTCAGGGGCACTGCAATTCACAAACCTGCAGACTTATAAATGATGACTCTCGTCCACAAATATATTGAGGGAAGGCAACGAAGAGGATTGGAAAGCAAGGCAGAATTGCAGGAAACAGATTTCAGGAGGGAGATTCGAATCGCCTTTAAAGCACAGGAAAAGCGGCAAAACCTCGACAATGATGCCCTTGGCCAAAAAGGGCGTATGCGTTTTTTCCTGAATATATTCAGGAAAAAACGCATACGCCCTTTTTGGCCAACCAAGCAACCTGGAAAGGCAAATCAGCGCTACAAAGAAGTCTCGCTTCCCATCGGTCAAAAGGGCCATGCTGAATAAAGTGTCAAAACCAGAAATGCAAAACAGGCCATGGAGAAACGGGAGCCTGGCTACGCTGATGGGCGGGATGTAAATTGCCAACAGCCACTCTGGAGAAGTGCACGGTGTGTCCTGAAACATCGAAAAAAATCAGCCTAGGGAGCATAGGGCACTTCCACTCATGGGCGTATAAATTGGGAAAACTAAAAATCAGCAAGACACAGGCACCCCAAAGTTTAGGGCTGCTCTGTTGACAAGAACCTCCACTTCGTTACACCTTAAATATCCCAGGAAAGAGAAAAATGGATAAAGAAGTTGTGGTCCTTATGTACAATGGAATATCACTCAGCCATGAAATCAACGTCATAAGGCTAGTAGCAGCAAGATGAGTGGATTTAGGTAGGACGATTCTAAGTGAAATAAGTCACACAGAAAAAGATACTTATCATAAGATATCACTTATAGAGGGAATATAAAAACCGCTACCCTTGAACTGAATTACAAATCAGAGCAGGGTCACACGTTTAGAAAACACACTATGGCTGCTTAACGGGAAAGGTGAGGTGGGGTGATGCATAAAACAAGGGTTTCAAATTAGCTCAGATACCGTTCCATAAACCCAATAGGTAATAGACAAGACCTACTCCTTGCTCAGTGAATTGGACTCAACACCCCCTATTCACCGCCCAAGAATATATCTGACTAGTAAGAATCTTAAAACCTATGCATTGATATCTCTCTGTAAGTGAGTCCAGTGGGTGTAAAGCGGCAAAAACACAGCAGTGAAAAGCAGGTAAACCCCATTATAAAAATCAATTACTTTTAAAAACCCGTGAAACAAAGACAGTGAAAGAGAGAGATATTCTTACAAAATTCGTTCAGGGGCTGTGATGCCACCTGGATTGACCATATCTAGACCCACAGTTGATTGAGACATAAGGGTGGACACTCTTGGGGCTGAGAGGTTTGGTGAGGTTGGGTGAGCAAACGCAGACCCTTTAAAGTAATACTGCGTGGTACCCATCCCATGGGTCCCAAATCTCCAGGTTCAAGGGCATCTTCCTACATCGAAAGCATGCATGAGAAACCCAGAAGATGGTACACCGTGTGATCCGGAAAGGTTTTCAAAACGCACCTCATTTCTCATCTCCTTGTGCTCGGGTTTGCCATTCCAGCCGCTTTACTAGCAATCTCCCTCCTTGGAGAATCAGCACCTTTAACCTCCTGTTCCGTACAGGTTGCAATTTGTCCTGAGGATGAACGGGAAGAGGGGGAACCAATGAGAGACTAGCTCTAGGTGTTGGGACAGGCACAGGTCACTCTATTTTCCCATCAGGAAGAAGAATTAACCACAGGCTCAGCCTGCCGCCCGGGACCAGAATAGGGCCTGAAGCAATCCTGCGCTTTTGCGGCCAGCTCCCAAGAAAGCGAGTTGAAAAATGGAGCTCAGGGGCACTGCAATTCACAAACCTGCAGACTTATAAATGATGACTCTCGTCCACAAATATATTGAGGGAAGGCAACGAAGAGGATTGGAAAGCAAGGCAGAATTGCAGGAAACAGATTTCAGGAGGGAGATTCGAATCGCCTTTAAAGCACAGGAAAAGCGGCAAAACCTCGACAATGATGCCCTTGGCCAAAAAGGGCGTATGCGTTTTTTCCTGAATATATTCAGGAAAAAACGCATACGCCCTTTTTGGCCAACCAAGCAACCTGGAAAGGCAAATCAGCGCTACAAAGAAGTCTCGCTTCCCATCGGTCAAAAGGGCCATGCTGAATAAAGTGTCAAAACCAGAAATGCAAAACAGGCCATGGAGAAACGGGAGCCTGGCTACGCTGATGGGCGGGATGTAAATTGCCAACAGCCACTCTGGAGAAGTGCACGGTGTGTCCTGAAACATCGAAAAAAATCAGCCTAGGGAGCATAGGGCACTTCCACTCATGGGCGTATAAATTGGGAAAACTAAAAATCAGCAAGACACAGGCACCCCAAAGTTTAGGGCTGCTCTGTTGACAAGAACCTCCACTTCGTTACACCTTAAATATCCCAGGAAAGAGAAAAATGGATAAAGAAGTTGTGGTCCTTATGTACAATGGAATATCACTCAGCCATGAAATCAACGTCATAAGGCTAGTAGCAGCAAGATGAGTGGATTTAGGTAGGACGATTCTAAGTGAAATAAGTCACACAGAAAAAGATACTTATCATAAGATATCACTTATAGAGGGAATATAAAAACCGCTACCCTTGAACTGAATTACAAATCAGAGCTGGGTAACACGTTTAGAAAACACACTATGGCTGCTTAACGGGAAAGGTGAGGTGGGGTGATGCATAAAACAAGGGTTTCAAATTAGCTCAGATACCGTTCCATAAACCCAATAGGTAATAGACAAGACCTACTCCTTGCTCAGTGAATTGGACTCAACACCCCCTATTCACCGCCCAAGAATATATCTGACTAGTAAGAATCTTAAAACCTATGCATTGATATCTCTCTGTAAGTGAGTCAAGTGGGTGTAAAGCGGCAAAAACACAGCAGTGAAAAGCAGGTAAACCCCATTATAAAAATCAATTACTTTTAAAAACCCGTGAAACAAAGACAGTGAAAGAGAGAGAAATTCTTACAAAATTCGTTCAGGGGCTGTGATGCCACCTGGATTGACCATATCTAGACCCACAGCTGACTGAGACACAAGGGTGGAAACTCTTGGGGCTGAGAGGTTTGGTGAGGTTGGGTGAGCAAACGCAGACCCTTTAAAGTAATACTGCATGGTACCCATCCCATGGGTCCCAAATCTCCAGGTTCAAGGGCATCTTCCTACATCGAAAGCATGCATGAGAAACCCAGAAGATGGTACACTGTGTGATCCGGAAAGGTTTTCAAAACACACCTCATTTCTCATCTCCTTGTGCTCGGGTTTGCCACTCCAGCCACTTTACTAGCAATCTCCCTCCTTGGAGAATCAGCACCTTTAACCTCCTGTTCCGTACAGGTTGCAATTTGTCCTGAGGATGAACGGGAAGAGGGGGAACCAATGAGAGACTAGCTCTAGGTGTTGGGACAGGCACAGGTCACTCTATTTTCCCATCAGGAAGAAGAATTAACCACAGGCTCAGCCTGCCGCCCGGGACCAGAATAGGGCCTGAAGCAATCCTGCGCTTTTGCGGCCAGCTCCCAAGAAAGCGAGTTGAAAAATGGAGCTCAGGGGCACTGCAATTCACAAACCTGCAGACTTATAAATGATGACTCTCGTCCACAAATATATTGAGGGAAGGCAACGAAGAGGATTGGAAAGCAAGGCAGAATTGCAGGAAACAGATTTCAGGAGGGAGATTCGAATCGCCTTTAAAGCACAGGAAAAGCGGCAAAACCTCGACAATGATGCCCTTGGCCAAAAAGGGCGTATGCGTTTTTTCCTGAATATATTCAGGAAAAAACGCATACGCCCTTTTTGGCCAACCAAGCAACCTGGAAAGGCAAATCAGCGCTACAAAGAAGTCTCGCTTCCCATCGGTCAAAAGGGCCATGCTGAATAAAGTGTCAAAACCAGAAATGCAAAACAGGCCATGGAGAAACGGGAGCCTGGCTACGCTGATGGGCGGGATGTAAATTGCCAACAGCCACTCTGGAGAAGTGCACGGTGTGTCCTGAAACATCGAAAAAAATCAGCCTAGGGAGCATAGGGCACTTCCACTCATGGGCGTATAAATTGGGAAAACTAAAAATCAGCAAGACACAGGCACCCCAAAGTTTAGGGCTGCTCTGTTGACAAGAACCTCCACTTCGTTACACCTTAAATATCCCAGGAAAGAGAAAAATGGATAAAGAAGTTGTGGTCCTTATGTACAATGGAATATCACTCAGCCATGAAATCAACGTCATAAGGCTAGTAGCAGCAAGATGAGTGGATTTAGGTAGAACGATTCTAAGTGAAATAAGTCACACAGAAAAAGATACTTATCATAAGATATCACTTATAGAGGGAATATAAAAACCGCTACCCTTGAACTGAATTACAAATCAGAGCAGGGTAACACGTTTAGAAAACACACTATGGCTGCTTAACGGGAAAGTTGAGGTGGGGTGATGCATAAAACAAGGGTTTCAAATTAGCTCAGATACCGTTCCATAAACCCAATATGTAATAGACAAGACCTACTCCTTGCTCAGTGAATTGGACTCAACAGCCCCTATTCACCGCCCAAGAATATATCTGACTAGTAAGAATCTTAAAACCTATGCATTGATATCTCTCTGTAAGTGAGTCCAGTGGGTGTAAAGCGGCAAAAACACAGCAGTGAAAAGCAGGTAAACCCCATTATAAAAATCAATTACTTTTAAAAACCCGTGAAACAAAGACAGTGAAAGAGAGAGAAATTCTTACAAAATTCGTTCAGGGGCTGTGATGCCACCTGGATTGACCATATCTAGACCCACAGTTGATTGAGACATAAGGGTGGACACTCTTGGGGCTGAGAGGTTTGGTGAGGTTGGGTGAGCAAACGCAGACCCTTTAAAGTAATACTGCGTGGTACCCATCCCATGGGTCCCAAATCTCCAGGTTCAAGGGCATCTTCCTACATCGAAAGCATGCATGAGAAACCCAGAAGATGGTACACCGTGTGATCCGGAAAGGTTTTCAAAACGCACCTCATTTCTCATCTCCTTGTGCTCGGGTTTGCCATTCGGGCCGCTTTACTAGCAATCTCCCTCCTTGGAGAATCAGCACCTTTAACCTCCTGTTCCGTACAGGTTGCAATTTGTCCTGAGGATGAACGGGAAGAGGGGGAACCAATGAGAGACTAGCTCTAGGTGTTGGGACAGGCACAGGTCACTCTATTTTCCCATCAGGAAGAAGAATTAACCAGAGGCTCAGCCTGCCGCCCGGGACCAGAATAGGGCCTGAAGCAATCCTGCGCTTTTGCGGCCAGCTCCCAAGAAAGCGAGTTGAAAAATGGAGCTTAGGGGCACTGCAATTCACAAACCTGCAGACTTATAAATGATGACTCTCGTCCACAAATATATTGAGGGAAGGCAACGAAGAGGATTGGAAAGCAAGGCAGAATTGCAGGAAACAGATTTCAGGAGGGAGATTCGAATCGCCTTTAAAGCACAGGAAAAGCGGCAAAACCTCGACAATGATGCCCTTGGCCAAAAAGGGCGTATGCGTTTTTTCCTGAATATATTCAGGAAAAAACGCATACGCCCTTTTTGGCCAACCAAGCAACCTGGAAAGGCAAATCAGCGCTACAAAGAAGTCTCGCTTCCCATCGGTCAAAAGGGCCATGCTGAATAAAGTGTCAAAACCAGAAATGCAAAACAGGCCATGGAGAAACGGGAGCCTGGCTACGCTGATGGGCGGGATGTAAATTGCCAACAGCCACTCTGGAGAAGTGCACGGTGTGTCCTGAAACATCGAAAAAAATCAGCTTAGGGAGCATAGGGCACTTCCACTCATGGGCGTATAAATTGGGAAAACTAAAAATCAGCAAGACACAGGCACCCCAAAGTTTAGGGCTGCTCTGTTGACAAGAACCTCCACTTCGTTACACCTTAAATATCCCAGGAAAGAGAAAAATGGATAAAGAAGTTGTGGTCCTTATGTACAATGGAATATCACTCAGCCATGAAATCAACGTCATAAGGCTAGTAGCAGCAAGATGAGTGGATTTAGGTAGGACGATTCTAAGTGAAATAAGTCACACAGAAAAAGATACTTATCATAAGATATCACTTATAGATGGAATATAAAAACCGCTACCCTTGAACTGAATTACAAATCAGAGCAGGGTAACACGTTTAGAAAACACACTATGGCTGCTTAACGGGAAAGGGGAGGTGGGGTGATGCATAAAACAAGGGTTTCAAATTAGCTCAGATACCGTTCCATAAACCCAATAGGTAATAGACAAGACCTACTCCTTGCTCAGTGAATTGGACTCAACACCCCCTATTCACCGCCCAAGAATATATCTGACTAGTAAGAATCTTAAAACCTATGCATTGATATCTCTCTGTAAGTGAGTCCAGTGGGTGTAAAGCGGCAAAAACACAGCAGTGAAAAGCAGGTAAACCCCATTATAAAAATCAATTACTTTTAAAAACCCGTGAAACAAAGACAGTGAAAGAGAGAGAAATTCTTACAAAATTCGTTCAGGGGCTGTGATGCCACCTGGATTGACCATATCTAGACCCTCAGTTGATTGAGACATAAGGGTGGACACTCTTGGGGCTGAGAGGTTTGGTGAGGTTGGGTGAGCAAACGCAGACCCTTTAAAGTAATACTGCGTGGTGCCCATCCCATGGGTCCCAAATCTCCAGGTTCAAGGGCATCTTCCTACATCGAAAGCATGCATGAGAAACCCAGAAGATGGTACACCGTGTGATCCGGAAAGGTTTTCAAAACGCACCTCATTTCTCATCTCCTTGTGCTCGGGTTTGCCATTCCAGCCGCTTTACTAGCAATCTCCCTCCTTGGAGAATCAGCACCTTTAACCTCCTGTTCCGTACAGGTTGCAATTTGTCTTGAGGATGAACGGGAAGAGGGGGAACCAATGAGAGACTAGCTCTAGGTGTTGGGACAGGCACAGGTCACTCTATTTTCCCATCAGGAAGAAGAATTAACCACAGGCTCAGCCTGCCGCCCGGGACCAGAATAGGGCCTGAAGCAATCCTGCGCTTTTGCGGCCAGCTCCCAAGAAAGCGAGTTGAAAAATGGAGCTCAGGGGCACTGCAATTCACAAACCTGCAGACTTATAAATCATGACTCTCGTCCACAAATATATTGAGGGAAGGCAACGATGAGGATTGGAAAGCATGGCAGAATTGCAGGAAACAGATTTCAGGAGGGAGATTCGAATCGCCTTTAAAGCACAGGAAAAGCGGCAAAACCTCGACAATGATGCCCTTGGCCAAAAAGGGCGTATGCGTTTCTTCCTGAATATATTCAGGAAAAAACGCATACGCCCTTTTTGGCCAACCAAGCAACATGGAAAGGCAAATCAGCGCTACAAAGAAGTCTCGCTTCCCATCGGTCAAAAGGGCCATGCTGAATAAAGTGTCAAAACCAGAAATGCAAAACAGGCCATGGAGAAACGGGAGCCTGGCTACGCTGATGGGCGGGATGTAAATTGCCAACAGCCACTCTGGAGAAGTGCACGGTGTGTCCTGAAACATCGAAAAAAATCAGCTTAGGGAGCATAGGGCACTTCCACTCATGGGCGTATAAATTGGGAAAACTAAAAATCAGCAAGACACAGGCACCCCAAAGTTTAGGGCTGCTCTGTTGACAAGAACCTCCACTTCGTTACACCTTAAATATCCCAGGAAAGAGAAAAATGGATAAAGAAGTTGTGGTCCTTATGTACAATGGAATATCACTCAGCCATGAAATCAACGTCATAAGGCTAGTAGCAGCAAGATGAGTGGATTTAGGTAGGACGATTCTAAGTGAAATAAGTCACACAGAAAAAGATACTTATCATAAGATATCACTTATAGAGGGAATTTAAAAACCGCTACCCTTGAACTGAATTACAAATCAGAGCAGGGTAACACGTTTAGAAAACACACTATGGCTGCTTAACGGGAAAGGTGAGGTGGGGTGATGCATAAAACAAGGGTTTCAAATTAGCTCAGATACCGTTCCATAAACCCAATAGGTAATAGACAAGACCTACTCCTTGCTCAGTGAATTGGACTCAACACCCCCTATTCACCGCCCAAGAATATATCTGACTAGTAAGAATCTTAAAACCTATGCATTGATATCTCTCTGTAAGTGAGTCAAGTGGGTGTAAAGCGGCAAAAACACAGCAGTGAAAAGCAGGTAAACCCCATTATAAAAATCAATTACTTTTAAAAACCCGTGAAACAAAGACAGTGAAAGAGAGAGAAATTCTTACAAAATTCGTTCAGGGGCTGTGATGCCACCTGGATTGACCATATCTAGACCCACAGCTGATTGAGACATAAGGGTGGACACTCTTGGGGCTGAGAGGTTTGGTGAGGTTGGGTGAGCAAACGCAGACCCTTTAAAGTAATACTGCGTGGTACCCATCCCATGGGTCCCAAATCTCCAGGTTCAAGGGCATCTTCCTACATCGAAAGCATGCATGAGAAACCCAGAAGATGGTACACCGTGTGATCCGGAAAGGTTTTCAAAACGCACCTCATTTCTCATCTCCTTGTGCTCGGGTTTGCCATTCCAGCCGCTTTACTAGCAATCTCCCTCCTTGGAGAATCAGCACCTTTAACCTCCTGTTCCGTACAGGTTGCAATTTGTCCTGAGGATGAACGGGAAGAGGGGGAACCAATGAGAGACTAGCTCTAGGTGTTGGGACAGGCACAGGTCACTCTATTTTCCCATCAGGAAGAAGAATTAACCACAGGCTCAGCCTGCCGCCCGGGACCAGAATAGGGCCTGAAGCAATCCTGCGCTTTTGCGGCCAGCTCCCAAGAAAGCGAGTTGAAAAATGGAGCTCAGGGGCACTGCAATTCACAAACCTGCAGACTTATAAATGATGACTCTCGTCCACAAATATATTGAGGGAAGGCAACGAAGAGGATTGGAAAGCAAGGCAGAATTGCAGGAAACAGATTTCAGGAGGGAGATTCGAATCGCCTTTAAAGCACAGGAAAAGCGGCAAAACCTCGACAATGATGCCCTTGGCCAAAAAGGGCGTATGCGTTTTTTCCTGAATATATTCAGGAAAAAACGCATACGCCCTTTTTGGCCAACCAAGCAACCTGGAAAGGCAAATCAGCGCTACAAAGAAGTCTCGCTTCCCATCGGTCAAAAGGGCCATGCTGAATAAAGGGTCAAAACCAGAAATGCAAAACAGGCCATGGAGAAACGGGAGCCTGGCTACGCTGATGGGCGGGATGTAAATTGCCAACAGCCACTCTGGAGAAGTGCACGGTGTGTCCTGAAACATCGAAAAAAATCAGCCTAGGGAGCATAGGGCACTTCCACTCATGGGCGTATAAATTGGGAAAACTAAAAATCAGCAAGACACAGGCACCCCAAAGTTTAGGGCTGCTCTGTTGACAAGAACCTCCACTTCGTTACACCTTAAATATCCCAGGAAAGAGAAAAATGGATAAAGAAGTTGTGGTCCTTATGTACAATGGAATATCACTCAGCCATGAAATCAACGTCATAAGGCTAGTAGCAGCAAGATGAGTGGATTTAGGTAGGACGATTCTAAGTGAAATAAGTCACACAGAAAAAGATACTTATCATAAGATATCACTTATAGAGGGAATTTAAAAACCGCTACCCTTGAACTGAATTACAAATCAGAGCAGGGTAACACGTTTAGAAAACACACTATGGCTGCTTAACGGGAAAGGTGAGGTGGGGTGATGCATAAAACAAGGGTTTCAAATTAGCTCAGATACCGTTCCATAAACCCAATAGGTAATAGACAAGACCTACTCCTTGCTCAGTGAATTGGACTCAACACCCCCTATTCACCGCCCAAGAATATATCTGACTAGTAAGAATCTTAAAACCTATGCATTGATATCTCTCTGTAAGTGAGTCCAGTGGGTGTAAAGCGGCAAAAACACAGCAGTGAAAAGCAGGTAAACCCCATTATAAAAATCAATTACTTTTAAAAACCCGTGAAACAAAGACAGTGAAAGAGAGAGAAATTCTTACAAAATTCGTTCAGGGGCTGTGATGCCACCTGGATTGACCATATCTAGACCCACAGTTGATTGAGACATAAGGGTGGACACTCTTGGGGCTGAGAGGTTTGGTGAGGTTGGGTGAGCAAACGCAGACCCTTTAAAGTAATACTGCGTGGTACCCATCCCATGGGTCCCAAATCTCCAGGTTCAAGGGCATCTTCCTACATCGAAAGCATGCATGAGAAACCCAGAAGATGGTACACCGTGTGATCCGGAAAGGTTTTCAAAACGCACCTCATTTCTCATCTCCTTGTGCTCGGGTTTGCCATTCCAGCCGCTTTACTAGCAATCTCCCTCCTTGGAGAATCAGCACCTTTAACCTCCTGTTCCGTACAGGTTGCAATTTGTCCTGAGGATGAACGGGAAGAGGGGGAACCAATGAGAGACTAGCTCTAGGTGTTGGGACAGGCACAGGTCACTCTATTTTCCCATCAGGAAGAAGAATTAACCACAGGCTCAGCCTGCCGCCCGGGACCAGAATAGGGCCTGAAGCAATCCTGCGCTTTTGCGGCCAGCTCCCAAGAAAGCGAGTTGAAAAATGGAGCTCAGGGGCACTGCAATTCACAAACCTGCAGACTTATAAATGATGACTCTCGTCCACAAATATATTGAGGGAAGGCAACGAAGAGGATTGGAAAGCAAGGCAGAATTGCAGGAAACAGATTTCAGGAGGGAGATTCGAATCGCCTTTAAAGCACAGGAAAAGCGGCAAAACCTCGACAATGATGCCCTTGGCCAAAAAGGGCGTATGCGTTTTTTCCTGAATATATTCAGGAAAAAACGCATACGCCCTTTTTGGCCAACCAAGCAACCTGGAAAGGCAAATCAGCGCTACAAAGAAGTCTCGCTTCCCATCGGTCAAAAGGGCCATGCTGAATAAAGGGTCAAAACCAGAAATGCAAAACAGGCCATGGAGAAACGGGAGCCTGGCTACGCTGATGGGCGGGATGTAAATTGCCAACAGCCACTCTGGAGAAGTGCACGGTGTGTCCTGAAACATCGAAAAAAATCAGCCTAGGGAGCATAGGGCACTTCCACTCATGGGCGTATAAATTGGGAAAACTAAAAATCAGCAAGACACAGGCACCCCAAAGTTTAGGGCTGCTCTGTTGACAAGAACCTCCACTTCGTTACACCTTAAATATCCCAGGAAAGAGAAAAATGGATAAAGAAGTTGTGGTCCTTATGTACAATGGAATATCACTCAGCCATGAAATCAACGTCATAAGGCTAGTAGCAGCAAGATGAGTGGATTTAGGTAGGACGATTCTAAGTGAAATAAGTCACACAGAAAAAGATACTTATCATAAGATATCACTTATAGAGGGAATATAAAAACCGCTACCCTTGAACTGAATTACAAATCAGAGCTGGGTAACACGTTTAGAAAACACACTATGGCTGCTTAACGGGAAAGGTGAGGTGGGGTGATGCATAAAACAAGGGTTTCAAATTAGCTCAGATACCGTTCCATAAACCCAATAGGTAATAGACAAGACCTACTCCTTGCTCAGTGAATTGGACTCAACACCCCCTATTCACCGCCCAAGAATATATCTGACTAGTAAGAATCTTAAAACCTATGCATTGATATCTCTCTGTAAGTGAGTCAAGTGGGTGTAAAGCGGCAAAAACACAGCAGTGAAAAGCAGGTAAACCCCATTATAAAAATCAATTACTTTTAAAAGCCCGTGAAACAAAGACAGTGAAAGAGAGAGAAATTCTTACAAAATTCGTTCAGGGGCTGTGATGCCACCTGGATTGACCATATCTAGACCCACAGTTGATTGAGACATAAGGGTGGACACTCTTGGGGCTGAGAGGTTTGGTGAGGTTGGGTGAGCAAACGCAGACCCTTTAAAGTAATACTGCGTGGTACCCATCCCATGGGTCCCAAATCTCCAGGTTCAAGGGCATCTTCCTACATCGAAAGCATGCATGAGAAACCCAGAAGATGGTACACCGTGTGATCCGGAAAGGTTTTCAAAACGCACCTCATTTCTCATCTCCTTGTGCTCGGGTTTGCCATTCCAGCCGCTTTACTAGCAATCTCCCTCCTTGGAGAATCAGCACCTTTAACCTCCTGTTCCGTACAGGTTGCAAATTGTCCTGAGGATGAACGGGAAGAGGGGGAACCAATGAGAGACTAGCTCTAGGTGTTGGGACAGGCACAGGTCACTCTATGTTCCCATCAGGAAGAAGAATTAACCACAGGCTCAGCCTGCCGCCCGGGACCAGAATAGGGCCTGAAGCAATCCTGCGCTTTTGCGGCCAGCTCCCAAGAAAGCGAGTTGAAAAATGGAGCTCAGGGGCACTGCAATTCACAGACCTGCAGACTTATAAATGATGACTCTCGTCCACAAATATATTGAGGGAAGGCAACGAAGAGGATTGGAAAGCAAGGCAGAATTGCAGGAAACAGATTTCAGGAGGGAGATTCGAATCGCCTTTAAAGCACAGGAAAAGCGGCAAAACCTCGACAATGATGCCCTTGGCCAAAAAGGGCGTATGCGTTTTTTCCTGAATATATTCAGGAAAAAACGCATACGCCCTTTTTGGCCAACCAAGCAACCTGGAAAGGCAAATCAGCGCTACAAAGAAGTCTCGCTTCCCATCGGTCAAAAGGGCCATGCTGAATAAAGTGTCAAAACCAGAAATGCAAAACAGGCCATGGAGAAACGGGAGCCTGGCTACGCTGATGGGCGGGATGTAAATTGCCAACAGCCACTCTGGAGAAGTGCACGGTGTGTCCTGAAACATCGAAAAAAATCAGCTTAGGGAGCATAGGGCACTTCCACTCATGGGCGTATAAATTGGGAAAACTAAAAATCAGCAAGACACAGGCACCCCAAAGTTTAGGGCTGCTCTGTTGACAAGAACCTCCACTTCGTTACACCTTAAATATCCCAGGAAAGAGAAAAATGGATAAAGAAGTTGTGGTCCTTATGTACAATGGAATATCACTCAGCCATGAAATCAACGTCATAAGGCTAGTAGCAGCAAGATGAGTGGATTTAGGTAGGACGATTCTAAGTGAAATAAGTCACACAGAAAAAGATACTTATCATAAGATATCACTTATAGAGGGAATATAAAAACCGCTACCCTTGAACTGAATTACAAATCAGAGCAGGGTAACACGTTTAGAAAACACACTATGGCTGCTTAACGGGAAAGGGGAGGTGGGGTGATGCATAAAACAAGGGTTTCAAATTAGCTCAGATACCGTTCCATAAACCCAATAGGTAATAGACAAGACCTACTCCTTGCTCAGTGAATTGGACTCAACACCCCCTATTCACCGCCCAAGAATATATCTGACTAGTAAGAATCTTAAAACCTATGCATTGATATCTCTCTGTAAGTGAGTCCAGTGGGTGTAAAGCGGAAAAAACACAGCAGTGAAAAGCAGGTAAACCACATTATAAAAATCAATTACTTTTAAAAACCCGTGAAACAAAGACAGTGAAAGAGAGAGAAATTCTTACAAAATTCGTTCAGGGGCTGTGATGCCACCTGGATTGACCATATCTAGACCCACAGTTGATTGAGGCATAAGGGTGGACACTCTTGGGGCTGAGAGGTTTGGTGAGGTTGGGTGAGCAAACGCAGACCCTTTAAAGTAATACTGCGTGGTACCCATCCCATGGGTCCCAAATCTCCAGGTTCAAGGGCATCTTCCTACATCGAAAGCATGCATGAGAAACCCAGAAGATGGTACACCGTGTGATCCGGAAAGGTTTTCAAAACGCACCTCATTTCTCATCTCCTTGTGCTCGGGTTTGCCATTCCAGCCGCTTTACTAGCAATCTCCCTCCTTGGAGAATCAGCACCTTTAACCTCCTGTTCCGTACAGGTTGCAATTTGTCCTGAGGATGAACGGGAAGAGGGGGAACCAATGAGAGACTAGCTCTAGGTGTTGGGACAGGCACAGGTCACTCTATTTTCCCATCAGGAAGAAGAATTAACCACAGGCTCAGCCTGCCGCCCGGGACCAGAATAGGGCCTGAAGCAATCCTGCGCTTTTGCGGCCAGCTCCCAAGAAAGCGAGTTGAAAAATGGAGCTCAGGGGCACTGCAATTCACAAACCTGCAGACTTATAAATGATGACTCTCGTCCACAAATATATTGAGGGAAGGCAACAAAGAGGATTGGAAAGCAAGGCAGAATTGCAGGAAACAGATTTCAGGAGGGAGATTCGAATCGCCTTTAAAGCACAGGAAAAGCGGCAAAACCTCGACAATGATGCCCTTGGCCAAAAAGGGCGTATGCGTTTTTTCCTGAATATATTCAGGAAAAAACGCATACGCCCTTTTTGGCCAACCAAGCAACCTGGAAAGGCAAATCAGCGCTACAAGGAAGTCTCGCTTCCCATCGGTCAAAAGGGCCATGCTGAATAAAGTGTCAAAACCAGAAATGCAAAACAGGCCATGGAGAAACGGGAGCCTGGCTACGCTGATGGGCGGGATGTAAATTGCCAACAGCCACTCTGGAGAAGTGCACGGTGTGTCCTGAAACATCGAAAAAACTCAGCTTAGGGAGCATAGGGCACTTCCACTCATGGGCGTATAAATTGGGAAAACTAAAAATCAGCAAGACACAGGCACCCCAAAGTTTAGGGCTGCTCTGTTGACAAGAACCTCCACTTCATTACACCTTAAATATCCCAGGAAAGAGAAAAATGGATAAAGAAGTTGTGGTCCTTCTGTACAATGGAATATCACTCAGCCATGAAATCAACGTCATAAGGCTAGTAGCAGCAAGATGAGTGGATTTAGGTAGGACGATTCTAAGTGAAATAAGTCACACAGAAAAAGATACTTATCATAAGATATCACTTATAGAGGGAATATAAAAACCGCTACCCTTGAACTGAATTACAAATCAGAGCAGGGTAACACGTTTAGAAAACACACTATGGCTGCTTAACGGGAAAGGTGAGGTGGGGTGATGCATAAAACAAGGGTTTCAAATTAGCTCAGATACCGTTCCATAAACCCAATAGGTAATAGACAAGACCTACTCCTTGCTCAGTGAATTGGACTCAACACCCCCTATTCACCGCCCAAGAATATATCTGACTAGTAAGAATCTTAAAACCTATGCATTGATATCTCTCTGTAAGTGAGTCCAGTGGGTGTAAAGCGGCAAAAACACAGCAGTGAAAAGCAGGTAAACCACATTATAAAAATCAATTACTTTTAAAAACCCGTGAAACAAAGACAGTGAAAGAGAGAGAAATTCTTACAAAATTCGTTCAGGGGCTGTGATGCCACCTGGATTGACCATATCTAGACCCACAGTTGATTGAGACATAAGGGTGGACACTCTTGGGGCTGAGAGGTTTGGTGAGGTTGGGTGAGCAAACGCAGACCCTTTAAAGTAATACTGCGTGGTACCCATCCCATGGGTCCCAAATCTCCAGGTTCAAGGGCATCTTCCTACATCGAAAGCATGCATGAGAAACCCAGAAGATGGTACACCGTGTGATCCGGAAAGGTTTTCAAAACGCACCTCATTTCTCATCTCCTTGTGCTCCGGTTTGCCATTCCAGCCGCTTTACTAGCAATCTCCCTCCTTGGAGAATCAGCACCTTTAACCTCCTGTTCCGTACAGGTTGCAAATTGTCCTGAGGATGAACGGGAAGAGGGGGAACCAATGAGAGACTAGCTCTAGGTGTTGGGACAGGCACAGGTCACTCTATTTTCCCATCAGGAAGAAGAATTAACCACAGGCTCAGCCTGCCGCCCGGGACCAGAATAGGGCCTGAAGCAATCCTGCGCTTTTGCGGCCAGCTCCCAAGAAAGCGAGTTGAAAAATGGAGCTCAGGGGCACTGCAATTCACAGACCTGCAGACTTATAAATGATGACTCTCGTCCACAAATATATTGAGGGAAGGCAACGAAGAGGATTGGAAAGCAAGGCAGAATTGCAGGAAACAGATTTCAGGAGGGAGATTCGAATCGCCTTTAAAGCACAGGAAAAGCGGCAAAACCTCGACAATGATGCCCTTGGCCAAAAAGGGCGTATGCGTTTTTTCCTGAATATATTCAGGAAAAAACGCATACGCCCTTTTTGGCCAACCAAGCAACCTGGAAAGGCAAATCAGCGCTACAAAGAAGTCTCGCTTCCCATCGGTCAAAAGGGCCATGCTGAATAAAGTGTCAAAACCAGAAATGCAAAACAGGCCATGGAGAAACGGGAGCCTGGCTACGCTGATGGGCGGGATGTAAATTGCCAACAGCCACTCTGGAGAAGTGCACGGTGTGTCCTGAAACATCGAAAAAAATCAGCTTAGGGAGCATAGGGCACTTCCACTCATGGGCGTATAAATTGGGAAAACTAAAAATCAGCAAGACACAGGCACCCCAAAGTTTAGGGCTGCTCTGTTGACAAGAACCTCCACTTCGTTACACCTTAAATATCCCAGGAAAGAGAAAAATGGATAAAGAAGTTGTGGTCCTTATGTACAATGGAATATCACTCAGCCATGAAATCAACGTCATAAGGCTAGTAGCAGCAAGATGAGTGGATTTAGGTAGGACGATTCTAAGTGAAATAAGTCACACAGAAAAAGATACTTATCATAAGATATCACTTATAGAGGGAATATAAAAACCGCTACCCTTGAACTGAATTACAAATCAGAGCAGGGTCACACGTTTAGAAAACACACTATGGCTGCTTAACGGGAAAGGTGAGGTGGGGTGATGCATAAAACAAGGGTTTCAAATTAGCTCAGATACCGTTCCATAAACCCAATAGGTAATAGACAAGACCTACTCCTTGCTCAGTGAATTGGACTCAACACCCCCTATTCACCGCCCAAGAATATATCTGACTAGTAAGAATCTTAAAACCTATGCATTGATATCTCTCTGTAAGTGAGTCCAGTGGGTGTAAAGCGGCAAAAACACAGCAGTGAAAAGCAGGTAAACCACATTATAAAAATCAATTACTTTTAAAAACCCGTGAAACAAAGACAGTGAAAGAGAGAGAAATTCTTACAAAATTCGTTCAGGGGCTGTGATGCCACCTGGATTGACCATATCTAGACCCACAGTTGATTGAGACATAAGGGTGGACACTCTTGGGGCTGAGAGGTTTGGTGAGGTTGGGTGAGCAAACGCAGACCCTTTAAAGTAATACTGCGTGGTACCCATCCCATGGGTCCCAAATCTCCAGGTTCAAGGGCATCTTCCTACATCGAAAGCATGCATGAGAAACCCAGAAGATGGTACACCGTGTGATCCGGAAAGGTTTTCAAAACGCACCTCATTTCTCATCTCCTTGTGCTCGGGTTTGCCATTCCAGCCGCTTTACTAGCAATCTCCCTCCTTGGAGAATCAGCACCTTTAACCTCCTGTTCCGTACAGGTTGCAATTTGTCCTGAGGATGAACGGGAAGAGGGGGAACCAATGAGAGACTAGCTCTAGGTGTTGGGACAGGCACAGGTCACTCTATTTTCCCATCAGGAAGAAGAATTAACCACAGGCTCAGCCTGCCGCCCGGGACCAGAATAGGGCCTGAAGCAATCCTGCGCTTTTGCGGCCAGCTCCCAAGAAAGCGAGTTGAAAAATGGAGCTCAGGGGCACTGCAATTCACAAACCTGCAGACTTATAAATGATGACTCTCGTCCACAAATATATTGAGGGAAGGCAACGAAGAGGATTGGAAAGCAAGGCAGAATTGCAGGAAACAGATTTCAGGAGGGAGATTCGAATCGCCTTTAAAGCACAGGAAAAGCGGCAAAACCTCGACAATGATGCCCTTGGCCAAAAAGGGCGTATGCGTTTTTTCCTGAATATATTCAGGAAAAAACGCATACGCCCTTTTTGGCCAACCAAGCAATCTGGAAAGGCAAATCAGCGCTACAAAGAAGTCTCGCTTCCCATCGGTCAAAAGGGCCATGCTGAATAAAGTGTCAAAACCAGAAATGCAAAACAGGCCATGGAGAAACGGGAGCCTGGCTACGCTGATGGGCGGGATGTAAATTGCCAACAGCCACTCTGGAGAAGTGCACGGTGTGTCCTGAAACATCGAAAAAAATCAGCTTAGGGAGCATAGGGCACTTCCACTCATGGGCGTATAAATTGGGAAAACTAAAAATCAGCAAGACACAGGCACCCCAAAGTTTAGGGCTGCTCTGTTGACAAGAACCTCCACTTCGTTACACCTTAAATATCCCAGGAAAGAGAAAAATGGATAAAGAAGTTGTGGTCCTTATGTACAATGGAATATCCCTCAGCCATGAAATCAACGTCATAAGGCTAGTAGCAGCAAGATGAGTGGATTTAGGTAGGACGATTCTAAGTGAAATAAGTCACACAGAAAAAGATACTTATCATAAGATATCACTTATAGAGGGAATATAAAAACCGCTACCCTTGAACTGAATTACAAATCAGAGCAGGGTAACACGTTTAGAAAACACACTATGGCTGCTTAACGGGAAAGGTGAGGTGGGGTGATGCATAAAACAAGGGTTTCAAATTAGCTCAGATACCGTTCCATAAACCCAATAGGTAATAGACAAGACCTACTCCTTGCTCAGTGAATTGGACTCAACACCCCCTATTCACCGCCCAAGAATATATCTGACTAGTAAGAATCTTAAAACCTATGCATTGATATCTCTCTGTAAGTGAGTCAAGTGGGTGTAAAGCGGCAAAAACACAGCAGTGAAAAGCAGGTAAACCCCATTATAAAAATCAATTACTTTTAAAAACCCGTGAAACAAAGACAGTGAAAGAGAGAGAAATTCTTACAAAATTCGTTCAGGGGCTGTGATGCCACCTGGATTGACCATATCTAGACCCACAGTTGATTGAGACATAAGGGTGGACACTCTTGGGGCTGAGAGGTTTGGTGAGGTTGGGTGAGCAAACGCAGACCCTTTAAAGTAATACTGAGTGGTACCCATCCCATGGGTCCCAAATCTCCAGGTTCAAGGGCATCTTCCTACATCGAAAGCATGCATGAGAAACCCAGAAGATGGTACACCGTGTGATCCGGAAAGGTTTTCAAAACGCACCTCATTTCTCATCTCCTTGTGCTCGGGTTTGCCATTCCAGCCGCTTTACTAGCAATCTCCCTCCTTGGAGAATCAGCACCTTTAACCTCCTGTTCCGTACAGGTTGCAATTTGTCCTGAGGATGAACGGGAAGAGGGGGAACCAATGAGAGACTAGCTCTAGGTGTTGGGACAGGCACAGGTCACTCTATTTTCCCATCAGGAAGAAGAATTAACCACAGGCTCAGCCTGCCGCCCGGGACCAGAATAGGGCCTGAAGCAATCCTGCGCTTTTGCGGCCAGCTCCCAAGAAAGCGAGTTGAAAAATGTAGCTCAGGGGCACTGCAATTCACAAACCTGCAGACTTATAAATCATGACTCTCGTCCACAAATATATTGAGGGAAGGCAACGAAGAGGATTGGAAAGCAAGGCAGAATTGCAGGAAACAGATTTCAGGAGGGAGATTCCAATCGCCTTTAAAGCACAGGAAAAGCGGCAAAACCTCGACAATGATGCCCTTGGCCAAAAAGGGCGTATGCGTTTTTTCCTGAATATATTCAGGAAAAAACGCATACGCCCTTTTTGGCCAACCAAGCAACCTGGAAAGGCAAATCAGCGCTACAAAGAAGTCTCGCTTCCCATCGGTCAAAAGGGCCATGCTGAATAAAGTGTCAAAACCAGAAATGCAAAACAGGCCATGGAGAAACGGGAGCCTGGCTACGCTGATGGGCGGGATGTAAATTGCCAACAGCCACTCTGGAGAAGTGCACGGTGTGTCCTGAAACATCGAAAAAAATCAGCCTAGGGAGCATAGGGCACTTCCACTCATGGGCGTATAAATTGGGAAAACTAAAAATCAGCAAGACACAGGCACCCCAAAGTTTAGGGCTGCTCTGTTGACAAGAACCTCCACTTCGTTACACCTTAAATATCCCAGGAAAGAGAAAAATGGATAAAGAAGTTGTGGTCCTTATGTACAATGGAATATCACTCAGCCATGAAATCAACGTCATAAGGCTAGTAGCAGCAAGATGAGTGGATTTAGGTAGGACGATTCTAAGTGAAATAAGTCACACAGAAAAAGATACTTATCATAAGATATCACTTATAGAGGGAATATAAAAACCGCTACCCTTGAACTGAATTACAAATCAGAGCAGGGTCACACGTTTAGAAAACACACTATGGCTGCTTAACGGGAAAGGTGAGGTGGGGTGATGCATAAAACAAGGGTTTCAAATTAGCTCAGATACCGTTCCATAAACCCAATAGGTAATAGACAAGACCTACTCCTTGCTCAGTGAATTGGACTCAACACCCCCTATTCACCGCCCAAGAATATATCTGACTAGTAAGAATCTTAAAACCTATGCATTGATATCTCTCTGTAAGTGAGTCCAGTGGGTGTAAAGCGGCAAAAACACAGCAGTGAAAAGCAGGTAAACCACATTATAAAAATCAATTACTTTTAAAAACCCGTGAAACAAAGACAGTGAAAGAGAGAGAAATTCTTACAAAATTCGTTCAGGGGCTGTGATGCCACCTGGATTGACCATATCTAGACCCACAGTTGATTGAGACATAAGGGTGGACACTCTTGGGGCTGAGAGGTTTGGTGAGGTTGGGTGAGCAAACGCAGACCCTTTAAAGTAATACTGCGTGGTACCCATCCCATGGGTCCCAAATCTCCAGGTTCAAGGGCATCTTCCTACATCGAAAGCATGCATGAGAAACCCAGAAGATGGTACACCGTGTGATCCGGAAAGGTTTTCAAAACGCACCTCATTTCTCATCTCCTTGTGCTCGGGTTTGCCATTCCAGCCGCTTTACTAGCAATCTCCCTCCTTGGAGAATCAGCACCTTTAACCTCCTGTTCCGTACAGGTTGCAATTTGTCCTGAGGATGAACGGGAAGAGGGGGAACCAATGAGAGACTAGCTCTAGGTGTTGGGACAGGCACAGGTCACTCTATTTTCCCATCAGGAAGAAGAATTAACCACAGGCTCAGCCTGCCGCCCGGGACCAGAATAGGGCCTGAAGCAATCCTGCGCTTTTGCGGCCAGCTCCCAAGAAAGCGAGTTGAAAAATGGAGCTCAGGGGCACTGCAATTCACAAACCTGCAGACTTATAAATGATGACTCTCGTCCACAAATATATTGAGGGAAGGCAACGAAGAGGATTGGAAAGCAAGGCAGAATTGCAGGAAACAGATTTCAGGAGGGAGATTCGAATCGCCTTTAAAGCACAGGAAAAGCGGCAAAACCTCGACAATGATGCCCTTGGCCAAAAAGGGCGTATGCGTTTTTTCCTGAATATATTCAGGAAAAAACGCATAAGCCCTTTTTGGCCAACCAAGCAACCTGGAAAGGTAAATCAGCGCTACAAAGAAGTCTCGCTTCCCATCGGTCAAAAGGGCCATGCTGAATAAAGTGTCAAAACCAGAAATGCAAAACAGGCCATGGAGAAACGGGAGCCTGGCTACGATGATGGGCGGGATGTAAATTGCCAACAGCCACTCTGGAGAAGTGCACGGTGTGTCCTGAAACATCGAAAAAACTCAGCTTAGGGAGCATAGGTCACTTCCACTCATGGGCGTATAAATTGGGAAAACTAAAAATCAGCAAGATACAGGCACCCCAAAGTTTAGGGCTGCTCTGTTGACAAGAACCTCCACTTCGTTACACCTTAAATATCCCAGGAAAGAGAAAAATGGATAAAGAAGTTGTGGTCCTTATGTACAATGGAATATCACTCAGCCATGAAATCAACGTCATAAGGCTAGTAGCAGCAAGATGAGTGGAATTAGGTAGGACGATTCTAAGTGAAATAAGTCACACAGAAAAAGATACTTATCATAAGATATCACTTATAGAGGGAATATAAAAACCGCTACCCTTGAACTGAATTACAAATCAGAGCTGGGTAACACGTTTAGAAAACACACTATGGCTGCTTAACGGGAAAGGTGAGGTGGGGTGATGCATAAAACAAGGGTTTCAAATTAGCTCAGATACCGTTCCATAAACCCAATAGGTAATAGACAAGACCTACTCCTTGCTCAGTGAATTGGACTCAACACCCCCTATTCACCGCCCAAGAATATATCTGACTAGTAAGAATCTTAAAACCTATGCATTGATATCTCTCTGTAAGTGAGTCAAGTGGGTGTAAAGCGGCAAAAACACAGCAGTGAAAAGCAGGTAAACCCCATTATAAAAATCAAATACTTTTAAAAACCCGTGAAACAAAGACAGTGAAAGAGAGAGAAATTCTTACAAAATTCGTTCAGGGGCTGTGATGCCACCTGGATTTACCATATCTAGACCCACAGCTGACTGAGACACACGGGTGGAAACTCTTGGGGCTGAGAGGTTTGGTGAGGTTGGGTGAGCAAACGCAGACCCTTTAAAGTAATACTGCATGGTACCCATCCCATGGGTCCCAAATCTCCAGGTTCAAGGGCATCTTCCTACATCGAAAGCATGCATGAGAAACCAAGAAGATGGTACACTGTGTGATCCGGAAAGGTTTTCAAAACGCACCTCATTTCTCATCTCCTTGTGCTCGGGTTTGCCATTCCAGCCACTTTACTAGCAATCTCCCTCCTTGGAGAATCAGCACCTTTAACCTCCTGTTCCGTACAGGTTGCAATTTGTCCTGAGGATGAACGGGAAGAGGGGGAACCAATGAGAGACTAGCTCTAGGTGTTGGGACAGGCACAGGTCACTCTATTTTCCCATCAGG
Source organism: Balaenoptera physalus (assembly GCF_965194825.1). Lineage (NCBI taxonomy): Eukaryota > Metazoa > Chordata > Mammalia > Artiodactyla > Balaenopteridae > Balaenoptera > Balaenoptera physalus. The sequence goes on from NW_028125745.1 coordinate 316,821, forward strand.
AAGAATATTTAACCACAGGCTCAGCCTGCCGCCCGGGACCAGAATAGGGCCTGAAGCAATCCTGCGCTTTTGCGGCCAGCTCCCAAGAAAGCGAGTTGAAAAATGGAGCTCAGGGGCACTGCAATTCACAAACCTGCAGACTTATAAATGATGACTCTCGTCCACAAATATATTGAGGGAAGGCAACGAAGAGGATTGGAAAGCAAGGCAGAATTGCAGGAAACAGATTTCAGGAGGGAGATTCGAATCGCCTTTAAAGCACAGGAAAAGCGGCAAAACCTCGACAATGATGCCCTTGGCCAAAAAGGGCGTATGCGTTTTTTCCTGAATATATTCAGGAAAAAACGCATACGCCCTTTTTGGCCAACCAAGCAACCTGGAAAGGCAAATCAGCGCTACAAAGAAGTCTCGCTTCCCATCGGTCAAAAGGGCCATGCTGAATAAAGTGTCAAAACCAGAAATGCAAAACAGGCCATGGAGAAACGGGAGCCTGGCTACGCTGATGGGCGGGATGTAAATTGCCAACAGCCACTCTGGAGAAGTGCACGGTGTGTCCTGAAACATCGAAAAAAATCAGCCTAGGGACCATAGGGCACTTCCACTCATGGGCGTATAAATTGGGAAAACTAAAAATCAGCAAGACACAGGCACCCCAAAGTTTAGGGCTGCTCTGTTGACAAGAACCTCCACTTCGTTACACCTTAAATATCCCAGGAAAGAGAAAAATGGATAAAGAAGTTGTGGTCCTTATGTACAATGGAATATCACTCAGCCATGAAATCAACGTCATAAGGCTAGTAGCAGCAAGATGAGTGGATTTAGGTAGGACGATTCTAAGTGAAATAAGTCACACAGAAAAAGATACTTATCATAAGATATCACTTATAGAGGGAATATAAAAACCGCTACCCTTGAACTGAATTACAAATCAGAGCAGGGTAACACGTTTAGAAAACACACTATGGCTGCTTAACGGGAAAGGTGAGGTGGGGTGATGCATAAAACAAGGGTTTCAAATTAGCTCAGATACCGTTCCATAAACCCAATAGGTAATAGACAAGACCTACTCCTTGCTCAGTGAATTGGACTCAACACCCCCTATTCACCGCCCAAGAATATATCTGACTAGTAAGAATCTTAAAACCTATGCATTGATATCTCTCTGTAAGTGAGTCAAGTGGGTGTAAAGCGGCAAAAACACAGCAGTGAAAAGCAGGTAAACCCCATTATAAAAATCAATTACTTTTAAAAACCCGTGAAACAAAGACAGTGAAAGAGAGAGAAATTCTTACAAAATTCGTTCAGGGGCTGTGATGCCACCTGGATTGACCATATCTAGACCCACAGTTGATTGAGACATAAGGGTGGACACTATTGGGGCTGAGAGGTTTGGTGAGGTTGGGTGAGCAAACGCAGACCCTTTAAAGTAATACTGCGTGGTACCCATCCCATGGGTCCCAAATCTCCAGGTTCAAGGGCATCTTCCTACATCGAAAGCATGCATGAGAAACCCAGAAGATGGTACACCGTGTGATCCGGAAAGGTTTTCAAAACGCACCTCATTTCTCATCTCCTTGTGCTCGGGTTTGCCATTCCAGCCGCTTTACTAGCAATCTCCCTCCTTGGAGAATCAGCACCTTTAACCTCCTGTTCCGTACAGGTTGCAAATTGTCCTGAGGATGAACGGGAAGAGGGGGAACCAATGAGAGACTAGCTCTAGGTGTTGGGACAGGCACAGGTCACTCTATTTTCCCATCAGGAAGAAGAATTAACCACAGGCTCAGCCTGCCGCCCGGGACCAGAATAGGGCCTGAAGCAATCCTGCGCTTTTGCGGCCAGCTCCCAAGAAAGCGAGTTGAAAAATGGAGCTCAGGGGCACTGCAATTCACAGACCTGCAGACTTATAAATGATGACTCTCGTCCACAAATATATTGAGGGAAGGCAACGAAGAGGATTGGAAAGCAAGGCAGAATTGCAGGAAACAGATTTCAGGAGGGAGATTCGAATCGCCTTTAAAGCACAGGAAAAGCGGCAAAACCTCGACAATGATGCCCTTGGCCAAAAAGGGCGTATGCGTTTTTTCCTGAATATATTCAGGAAAAAACGCATACGCCCTTTTTGGCCAACCAAGCAATCTGGAAAGGCAAATCAGCGCTACAAAGAACTCTCGCTTCCCATCGGTCAAAAGGGCCATGCTGAATAAAGTGTCAAAACCAGAAATGCAAAACAGGCCATGGAGAAACGGGAGCCTGGCTACGCTGATGGGCGGGATGTAAATTGCCAACAGCCACTCTGGAGAAGTGCACGGTGTGTCCTGAAACATCGAAAAAAATCAGCCTAGGGACCATAGGGCACTTCCACTCATGAGCGTATAAATTGGGAAAACTAAAAATCAGCAAGACACAGGCACCCCAAAGTTTAGGGCTGCTCTGTTGACAAGAACCTCCACTTCGTTACACCTTAAATATCCCAGGAAAGAGAAAAATGGATAAAGAAGTTGTGGTCCTTATGTACAATGGAATATCACTCAGCCATGAAATCAACGTCATAAGGCTAGTAGCAGCAAGATGAGTGGATTTAGGTAGGACGATTCTAAGTGAAATAAGTCACACAGAAAAAGATACTTATCATAAGATATCACTTATAGAGGGAATATAAAAACCGCTACCCTTGAACTGAATTACAAATCAGAGCAGGGTAACACGTTTAGAAAACACACTATGGCTGCTTAACGGGAAAGGTGAGGTGGGGTGATGCATAAAACAAGGGTTTCAAATTAGCTCAGATACCGTTCCATAAACCCAATAGGTAATAGACAAGACCTACTCCTTGCTCAGTGAATTGGACTCAACACCCCCTATTCACCGCCCAAGAATATATCTGACTAGTAAGAATCTTAAAACCTATGCATTGATATCTCTCTGTAAGTGAGTCAAGTGGGTGTAAAGCGGCAAAAACACAGCAGTGAAAAGCAGGTAAACCCCATTATAAAAATCAATTACTTTTAAAAACCCGTGAAACAAAGACAGTGAAAGAGAGAGAAATTCTTACAAAATTCGTTCAGGGGCTGTGATGCCACCTGGATTGACCATATCTAGACCCACAGCTGATTGAGACATAAGGGTGGACACTCTTGGGGCTGAGAGGTTTGGTGAGGTTGGGTGAGCAAACGCAGACCCTTTAAAGTAATACTGCGTGGTACCCATCCCATGGGTCCCAAATCTCCAGGTTCAAGGGCATCTTCCTACATCGAAAGCATGCATGAGAAACCCAGAAGATGGTACACCGTGTGATCCGGAAAGGTTTTCAAAACGCACCTCATTTCTCATCTCCTTGTGCTCGGGTTTGCCATTCCAGCCGCTTTACTAGCAATCTCCCTCCTTGGAGAATCAGCACCTTTAACCTCCTGTTCCGTACAGGTTGCAATTTGTCCTGAGGATGAACGGGAAGAGGGGGAACCAATGAGAGACTAGCTCTAGGTGTTGGGACAGGCACAGGTCACTCTATTTTCCCATCAGGAAGAAGAATTAACCACAGGCTCAGCCTGCCGCCCGGGACCAGAATAGGGCCTGAAGCAATCCTGCGCTTTTGCGGCCAGCTCCCAAGAAAGCGAGTTGAAAAATGGAGCTCAGGGGCACTGCAATTCACAAACCTGCAGACTTATAAATGATGACTCTCGTCCACAAATATATTGAGGGAAGGCAACGAAGAGGATTGGAAAGCAAGGCAGAATTGCAGGAAACAGATTTCAGGAGGGAGATTCCAATCGCCTTTAAAGCACAGGAAAAGCGGCAAAACCTCGACAATGATGCCCTTGGCCAAAAAGGGCGTATGCGTTTTTTCCTGAATATATTCAGGAAAAAACGCATACGCCCTTTTTGGCCAACCAAGCAACCTGGAAAGGCAAATCAGCGCTACAAAGAAGTCTCGCTTCCCATCGGTCAAAAGGGCCATGCTGAATAAAGTGTCAAAACCAGAAATGCAAAACAGGCCATGGAGAAACGGGAGCCTGGCTACGCTGATGGGCGGGATGTAAATTGCCAACAGCCACTCTGGAGAAGTGCACGGTGTGTCCTGAAACATCGAAAAAAATCAGCCTAGGGAGCATAGGGCACTTCCACTCATGGGCGTATAAATTGGGAAAACTAAAAATCAGCAAGACACAGGCACCCCAAAGTTTAGGGCTGCTCTGTTGACAAGAACCTCCACTTCGTTACACCTTAAATATCCCAGGAAAGAGAAAAATGGATAAAGAAGTTGTGGTCCTTATGTACAATGGAATATCACTCAGCCATGAAATCAACGTCATAAGGCTAGTAGCAGCAAGATGAGTGGATTTAGGTAGGACGATTCTAAGTGAAATAAGTCACAAGAAAAAGATACTTATCATAAGATATCACTTATAGAGGGAATATAAAAACCGCTACCCTTGAACTGAATTACAAATCAGAGCAGGGTAACACGTTTAGAAAACACACTATGGCTGCTTAACGGGAAAGGTGAGGTGGGGTGATGCATAAAACAAGGGTTTCAAATTAGCTCAGATACCGTTCCATAAACCCAATAGGTAATAGACAAGACCTACTCCTTGCTCAGTGAATTGGACTCAACACCCCCTATTCACCGCCCAAGAATATATCTGACTAGTAAGAATCTTAAAACCTATGCATTGATATCTCTCTGTAAGTGAGTCCAGTGGGTGTAAAGCGGCAAAACACAGCAGTGAAAAGCAGGTAAACCACATTATAAAAATCAATTACTTTTAAAAACCCGTGAAACAAAGACAGTGAAAGAGAGAGAAATTCTTACAAAATTCGTTCAGGGGCTGTGATGCCACCTGGATTGACCATATCTAGACCCACAGTTGATTGAGACATAAGGGTGGACACTCTTGGGGCTGAGAGGTTTGGTGAGGTTGGGTGAGCAAACGCAGACCCTTTAAAGTAATACTGCGTGGTACCCATCCCATGGGTCCCAAATCTCCAGGTTCAAGGGCATCTTCCTACATCGAAAGCATGCATGAGAAACCCAGAAGATGGTACACCGTGTGATCCGGAAAGGTTTTCAAAACGCACCTCATTTCTCATCTCCTTGTGCTCGGGTTTGCCATTCCAGCCGCTTTACTAGCAATCTCCCTCCTTGGAGAATCAGCACCTTTAACCTCCTGTTCCGTACAGGTTGCAATTTGTCCTGAGGATGAACGGGAAGAGGGGGAACCAATGAGAGACTAGCTCTAGGTGTGGGACAGG